>NW_020799095.1:12643696-12693855 GCF_003259725.1 Athene cunicularia | reverse complement strand
TTTTTTTTTTTTTTTTTTTTTCCTCCCCCCTCTTTAAAAGCTTGTACTGGCAGAACAGGAACATTCTGGCTTGACACAGATATTGTAACGATAGAAAAAGGAAGGTAGATCTAAAAGGACTCTTAAGTGTATCTGAATACCTCCTAACATTTACATGTTGAAAAGGAAGGCAAACATAACCAGGACTAGTAGAAGAATTAGGATTCAGCAAGTATTAGCAGTAATGGATCAATCCATTTTCTTATTTACACTCTGTGCAGCACAACTGAAGTTGATGACCTTGCAAGGATATATCTACAGGGAAAATGTGGCCGGGTGTATAAACACTACCAAATAATTGTGTTTATTTGAAGCATCCTACAGCCTTTTCATCTGCTGAGCCACAAACTGAAATCACAACGTTTCATTTAGGTTCAATTTATGCAAATTATGGCACATCGTAGAAGATAAGTACATATTTCTAATCTGATACAAAATGATCAACTTACATCAGAATTAAATCTCAGCTGGCAAATGTTGCATGATATGATTTGCTTTCTTCGATGAGGAAGAGGAACCCCAAACGTATGATTTATTACAGCTTTTTGAATTGGGTCCATCTGTAAAGAGAAAAGAAAAAGAAAAGCTTTTGCTGTTCCACTGTAAATTATGTTATCTATAATCTCAGAACAGATTCTGCAACATGCCATATCATACACCACACTACAGAAAACTACTATTTTTCTTTGAAAATTAATATTTCTTCTTCACACAGCTTTATGAAGAAGTAATACAGAGAGGGACAAAGAAATGTGTCATTAGCTATCTTGAAATATATACCCTTAGTTCAAATCTATATGCACCAATCTACAGAAGAAAGCTAAAAGCTGAACAAGTTTACCTATCAAAACACCAGTTTATGTTTTTATACCATAGAAAAGCTAGCTCACCAAATGGAACAAGAATATTTTAAATAAAATTACTAAGAAAAGGATCAATGGAAATGTGAAAGAATATTATATACAAATAATTCCAGAATAACATACAATATCTCAGTATTCTGAAAAAAAAAAAAATATTCAGGAACCAATAAATTAATATTTTCCATAAAACAAATTCTACACAATCTATGAAAATCCCAAACCACTAAAGATTGTTTTCACAGTCATTTAGAAGAAACTATTTTGAATAAACCTTACTTTAATTTTTACTTTCATGAAAAATATTATTCTGAACTAACCTCTACCAGAACCCTGATCTGGCAGTGTCTGGAAGTCACAGTCCCATAAAAAAATGTACCGTTTTGGCAGAGAATTTATCAAAAGCTATTCAAGATACATTTTATAGGGAGGATTGAAATCCACTTCCTCAAATTCATTGGTCAAAATTAATATTTCTTTTTCACAAGAAGCATTTGACAGATATTTTAAAAATCTAGTAATAGCTTTACAGTAACTTGGTAAAACCACTGATAGTTGTTATCTTTAAATTGTATTGTTAAAAATTCACAGATGCAAATACAATTAATTGCCTAACTCTGATGCTAACCAGTATTCACAAAGCATAATGTGTATGTGTCTTGAGAAAAACAACCTTTTTCTATGTTCATGTCCCCATGATTCACTTTTTTCTAGTCTGTCAGCAAAGAGTTATTTGATAAATAAAGAATCAGAGCTTTTCCTTAGGGTAATCAATTATTCATGGAAGCTGTAATGGTAGACAGTCATGGCCTCTATTGCAGTGAATCCAGAACAGATCACTACAGAAATTTTGCATCACCTGACAGCTGTTCAGTGTCAGATATGAAATAGGCCATTAAACTAATTCCTGTTGAAAAGAAATTCAGAATGGTCAAAGAAAGGAACAAGGAAAATGGCAGAGCTTTACAGAAAGGTTTGGAAGAAGTGCTCAGTTTGATCATCCTTTTCAATTAGGTGTGAAAGTGAAATACCTCATACATTTGTGCAACCACCAGCATAAAAGAACACCGATCCCACATAGAAACTAGGGACACCACTGTAACATAACCCCAGAATAACACCGATGGCTAAGGTCAGAGTATATCAAGGTCTGAAACACTACAGTATGCTGTGTAAGACTTTCTGCAGTGATCAAACCATGTGTTAGGGGCACTCAGTAACACAATATTGAAAAAGTCCATGGTCCAAAAATACTGTTGTATAGACCAGAAAGACTACCACCACACAGGAAAGGAAATAGTAACAGCTCTTCTTTGCCCACCTGCTCCACTACTCACGAAGTGACTTCTTATGCTAGCAGAACCAATAGACCTGTATCCTGTGATTTTCAACACTCAGACGCAACCTGGTCTTACTCAATGCTATTCCACTGCTGCTGAAGTTTGGAGAAATCTAGCCCAAATTTCTAAAGAAATTTAGGCACTGTTCCCTTCGCTACTGCAGGTCTAAAATACTTCGGGAAACCAGAAGCCCAGGTATAGGAATAAGCCAGTACATGGTAACAAAAAAATGTGCATTCTTTGATTCAGTGTAACTGTTGTCACATTAACCACAACCGAGAGACAATATTAGTTTAGCTTTGTGTTAACATGTTAAACTCTGACATTATCTCACAAGTGCCATAAGTGAAGAAAGACAACAAATAAGCTCTCTAAGGGTTATATAAAAGGTACCCCCATGGTTCCTAAAAAGGAACAAGTAATTTTTTTCAGTTGGATTTACTTATCTTATCGAGGTTGCATTTTTGGGGGAACTGATGCTTACATATTGAGAATGAGACAAACAATTTTTCAGAATTGACAAGAATCATGAATGAGTGGAATAGTTGGTTTGGGTTTTGTATTAAATTTTATTTTGGTCTCATGGAAAAATGTGTTGTTTCTCTCCTAATCACTCCACAGATTTTCTCTTGTTTATGTGCTGATACAGAAATCCATCTGCACACTTCTCTTTCTCTTTCGAAAGATGCAGGCTCCTAGATATACTGCTACATGGCCTCATTGTGAACTGGATGATTTGTGTTTGTTGCTCTAAATGAAGAAGTGTTCTGGATAGCCTCCAAGTTGATTAAGAAAAGCTGTTTCAAAGTAAGAAACCCTTCTCTGCCAATTGCTCTTTGATACTGCAAAGCAGAATTAAACTTCAAAACTTAGCCCCAGATTCTAATAAAGTTGGGGCAGAATGCTGTAGTGGTATTTGATGTTATTATCTTTTCCTGGAGATTTCATTCGTGAAACACCACCAATCCATAAATTTCAAATAAACATCCAAAAGCACCAGATATGCCTCCAGAACTTTTATGCAGGAAATTTGAGAGACGTAATGGAATACCTAGGTGCAGATGATAAGCACTCAGATCTCACAGACGCTGGAAGACAGAGAGGAGCCCTGCTGAGAGTCAGAGGAACAAAGAGACGCAGCTGATTGCCAGAAAATAGAGAGCAACGATTGCAGGAAAGTATAAAGAGGGAAATAATATCATGTGGCTGAAGTAATCAGCAAGTGGTGAGATACTTAGCCGAATTTCCAAGCTCACTGAATGTTACTAATTGCACAGATAAATTGTATTCCAACTTACGTAAGTAATATTTGCTTTCAAAATACAAGTTATCATGATAAACTTTGATAAAATACGCTTTTTACTCATTACTAGTGCTATATTACAAATGCTGGGGTTTTATTTTATTTCTTAGATACAATTGATTTAATTTACTCCCATTTATAGTGAAGGACAGAGAGGTTTGCAATTCACATGAAAGATTATGATTCAGCTGTCAGAGCTGTGCAGGAGAGCAAGCTTTGCAAGATGCCCCTTTACTTCGTCTCACCAATGTATTTGCACTGTAAGTTACCACAAAAAGAGGGTGATCTGCCCTGTGTTTGCTTGTTCTCTACCTTTTGCTTTTCTACTACCCAGTACTAGGTATATCTTACTATGTAATGCAGACTGTGTCACAGTTTCGCTTGTGGTCAGTCTAGGGATAGCACTGTCACATCCCACTCAGACGAGGGGGACAAGTGACTCAGATTCGCAAATCCCCAATTGGAGCGGACAACAAGTCTCCAAGTCCAAGCATTTATTAACTACCCACAATGTACTAATTGAACACACGATAATTGGCTAAGTACAGAGCAAGTTGTGGCGAGGAATATAATATGCCTTGCATTTCTTAATGGAAAAAGGAAAAGAGGGAGATAGAGGGAATGGGGGAACACAGATCACCGGTCTGGGTTCCTGCGCTGATCCTGCTGGCGAGTGTTCCAGGAGGCGGCTGTCTTTTTTTGCTGGCATCAGTCGTCTTCACTTCACTGCTCTCTCCAGACGGCCGGGGGGGCAGAGGGGGGGCAGAGAGAGAGACAGAGAGGGGGCCCTTTCTTCTCCCCTTTGATTTATACCCACTTTCCTTGGGTCCGTCCCCTAGGTCAACCCACAGACCTACATATCCCATGTACAGGGAGGGGTAAGGTGTTTCATGGGATGATGTCACTAGCATGATCATGACAGCCCTCGTTAGCATATTGAGGGGTGTTAACTTTAATATGCATTTCGTGGATAATGAAGCAAAGTTCATTCACCAGACACATGGCCCTTGAAATTTGCCCAGGTGCCCCAGAGGAGAGCCGTCCTGTCTCCACAGGGCTCTCTCCCCCAGATACATCGGGCAGCCTTATCAGCTTCGACCTCCACAGAATGCACCGTGTGACTCATAGTTTTGTCTTGCAAGTGTTTGAGGCATTTCTTCAATCAGCCTCAACTTTTTATTTCCCAGATTGTTTGTCTTAGTTTCTCACAGGCCTGGTTTCTCATCAGATTCACTGCAGACAACAATGTAACTGTTACTTTGAGCAATGAAGACAAATATGAAAGGCTTTCATTTGGTTAATTTTTGCTTTCAATACATAAAATGCACAGCAATAATATAATCTATGTTTTAATTATTCGAGCTGAAACCTGTGGTAACATGATATTATTTACTTTCTTTGATCAAATACTGTATTCCCTTCCCAAGATCTTCAGGGGCTTGCCATGCTTCAGCAAAATCCAGGCTTAAACCAAGGGCATTGGCAGAAGGTGGCCCCCCTTACTCCACTTTCTTAGCTTTGACCTTACTGTAGCCGCATTCTTCTTTGTTCTTGAGCTTACAATAGAGTACAAAAGAGCTCTTTATTTTGTGGACTTTGGATGAAAGAACCAGCCGTTGCATTAACTTTTCTGGATGAAACATCTACCATAAAATCACCAAGAAGTTGACCCATGACATCCTCTGTTATCCTACCCGCCTGGGCAATTTTTCCAGAATCACCAATTACCATAGCAGCTATCCTTGAAGACCTTCTGTAGTGAAGTCTCCATCTCATGAAATTTCATTAGGTATCTCCAGAAGGCAGAACCTGGGCTGGTAAATTTTACCTACAGAGAATTTCAATCTTTTGGAAACATAAATTTTACATAATTTCTACAAATAATTACTAAGTGTTGTTTTGTTGGTGTTTTTTTGTTGTTTTTTTTTGTAAAGAATTTTTTTATGCTGCAGCTGAAATGCAAACACATAGCTCTTACTGAATTCCACCAAATTTTTAATACATATTTTTAATTAGTTCTTTTTATGTGACTTCTTATCCCAGAGGTGTAAGAGTATGCCTAAGTTAAAAACAACAAACCAATAGCAAAGGAAAGCATGCAAGTTTGATCCACAGAGGCTCAAATCACAAAAGGGTATAAACTAAAGGTAGCTATTTTTATTTTTTTAGTTCTGCATTAAAAGCAAGGGGCATGACATGAGCATTTCAAATGCTTGAGGTTGACAGTAAACTAATGGAATTGCACTGCTGTCTATAAATAAAAGCATCCAGGTCAAAGGATGAAGATAATGTCGATGCTCAGAACATATGGCAGGCCTAAAACAATCAAATAAGTAAGAAAGTATTTTTACCTCAAAGCCAAGGAAATTAGCTGCAAAAGATTGACTCAAATCACTATCGTCCTGTACTAAGAGAGCAGAAAAACCCATCAGGTCATTGAAGCTCTCGGGGAAAAATTGCTGTAGAACATTTTAGTGGTAATTTACAAAAAAATTGCCCACCAAAAGACTGACCTCCATTACTTGAATATGTAAGTGAATTCAGTGACACAGCCACCAACACCTCTCAGAAATTCTTAAAATCCAGATGCTAATACAATACAATGTTACAATGAAAATAACATTGAAGGAATGATATTCTGAGTGTGAGTTTATATGGTAGGTCTGTATTTCTACAAACACATTCAATTTTAAGTATAAAAAATTAAGTCAAACAAGCACGCTGTAATATTATTATACTTGCAGACAAGGTATTAATAATTCCACATATAAATGGAATGTGAACATCTTAATTGTAAAGTTGATAAGAAATAAAGATAACTCAGTGGCGACTCCTTTCATTCATTCTCTTATGTTCCAACAAATGGTGAAATCTGAGCATTGGAAACAGTGTAAATCCTCTACCAAACACATACACAATGCCTTACCAAGCAAAAAAGAACAAAATATTATTATCTTATCCTCCACAGTTTGTAGTTACTGTGAACTTAATCCATTTTTAAAACTTCATGATGGATAGTTTTAACACCAAGCAGTTCAAACATAAAACTGCCTACTGCATTATAATTGTGACATACTAGTAGAAACACAGAAGATCAGTTACTAAAGCTATAGGAAGCTCCTCAATCATGCAAAGCCACTGCCATTTACAGCTGAGGGACTTTTTCAACCAGAAATTTTCTCAGGGCATAATTTCACTATTTCCAATTAAGAATTGAGCAGTTCCTCTCTGATCTCAGTAGCATCAAGAATTCACAACCATTTTCCCTGCAATCATGCTGGTTAGTTGTACAAATGCAGCGATATGATATGATATATGATATGATATATGATTGATATGATATGATAACATTACATTATATTACATTACATCACATTATTATATTATTACTTATGCAGAAACTCTGATGTTTTATAGAACTGCTGGACATTCAGCTTTACACTGCCCATATAGAGTGCTCATATTATGAGCACTGCTCAGCTCAGTGGTAGCTCCTTCTCCAGGAGATACTTGGCATCTACTGCAGCTGCACATTCAAGCTGGACAAAGCATGTGCAATAGGTCTAAAACTTACAGGAAGTATTGGACCTACTAGGTGTCAAACACTGCAGTTCATTTCTGTGTGTGCACATCCATCTCAAACCTCCTGAAAGTATGAACCGTGCATCTTAAAAAAAATAAATTTGTGCAGCACATGTAGTAGGTGTAATATTTTCCAGAACTGTCAGACCTATAACTTACAATCTACCTGACGCGTTCTTAATATACTGGTGTCCAGGTCAGAAATAGAATAATTCAACAACAGCTCAGTGATTTGATCCTAAGTTTATTTGACATTCTGTATTTCCATAAGAAATACGTCCCATTGTTAGGGCTAGCAGTCAGCAGTCCTGTTTTTTTTACATCACACTAATCTGTGAATAAGAATCTTATTAACTAGCCAAAGAACACAACTCAAAAGGAATGATGGGAACAGATTAGTAAGCATAATTAAACTCAAGAAAATGAATGTTCAGTAATATTTTGGTTTCAGGTACAGGTAGAACAGTAGGATGTCAGATGCATAAAATACATGTTCTAGATGTGCTACCATGCATGGTTTAGCCTTTCACATTTACTTTATTCAGTATTGCCCTAGTAATTATGGTGAATAATTATGCAATGAACTGAACTCAGCATTACACATTTCTTAGTGTCTACCATTTCTGCTCTTATCAGTGAAACAGGGTAGAACTAACCTGATGCTTTTCATGTACATAAAGCAGAAATATTACTCAACCTAGTTAAATACAAAATACCTGCAACAACTACAGTAATGTACAATATTTGCAGAACTACTTTTCTCTAAAAAGTGGTATCTATCAAAAAGAAAACTGTAGTCACTTCTCAAACAATGTAACTGGTTTATGTAATATGAATAGTACTTCAGAATGAATTACCAAAGTAAACTTTTTATTCTCTTATTGAAATCTTATGATTGTAAGGACTTTTTTTTTTTAAATATAGATATTTAACCACAGCTTTGTCTAGTCACCTTTCTGATGTGACTGTAGTATTTCTCTATTGCTTTCTTATCTGTTATTTTTTTATTGTAGATTTTTAAACTTGGCAATGAGATGCTGAGGCAGCAGCAGTATTTCTGGCAAACTGCTTGAATATACAGAAACCAGTCAGAGCAAAAGGATTTGCATTCACGCTGGTACTGCACACAAATACTATAACCACACAGAGATTATGCAAATCCTTATACTCTGATTGTCTAATAATGGTTGTCAGTCAAAAGACAAGAATTTGCATATGCTAAGGCTGGTGAGAAATAATCACACAGTGATTATGCTAATCACACACACTAAACAACATGTGAAGGACTGTCAAACTGGAACAAATCTGTGTATGTATGTGTATGTATGCTAAATACAGAAACCCACAGTGCTAAAACAACATTAAGGTTGCAGATCATGCCCTTAAAAATGTGAAATGCCTATAAGCCTTGATTTAACACCTTTACGAATTTACATTTTTCAAGTATGTTTATGTATTTTTTTGTGAAAGATTCTGGCCTTCTCTGTTCAGGAGTTGGACAACATTCACTTAATGAGCAACTGTTCAATGCTGCGTTTTGTTCAAGGGGTTCAGTGAATCACCCTGGACCTCATTTACTGTATAAAGCTGAAACCTCTCTTCCAATGGGAATTATCTGCCTGTTCATTGGCTCTCCTAGAGTCTTCCCTGACACAGGATGCGAGTACTTCACAACTATAACTTATTTTCAAAATTTCTTTGTTAGATAAAAGATAGTATTTTCTCAGAAATTAAGAATAAAAGCATACATTAGTTCCAGTTACCCAATTTAATATACCTAATAGTACTTACTAATATGTTGCTTTTCATATGTTCACCACACAGCTTCTGACTTCAGATTCACCTGTGAAGCTGCTACACAGGCTAAATGCAGCTTTAGAGCTGCAAGCTGGACTCACAATCCATAAAGTTGTCTGAAAAAAGTTTGGGTTAAATGACTTGCCTTGCATCTCTCAAAAACTCTCCAGGGTAGTACTCAACTGGCTGTCTGGAATGGGATGGCCCTTTCTTCTTCTTCACTCCCATCTCAGTCAAAACATGTTTTCCAGTTTTTTCAACAAACAGAGCAAGAATACCATGCTGGGCTCAAACCATGACACAGAGATAATAATCTTCCAAATTACAAAACAATGATTGTTCTCCAGTGCTCTTCCAAAGGACACACAAAATTCTACCAGACCTAAAAGATCCTCCCAGAGGAGAGAAGATGAAAGGCATGTTTGTCATACTGCTCAATTATCCAGTGGACAACGCTCAATACAACAATTGCAGCATAAGAACACACTAACGTGAAACAGACCACCTTGAAAGAGGGAGAATTAGTCACTCCACTTCTAGTAGGTACTACCACAGTGCTGTGGAAAGGGGGTGGATTGTTTCTTTTCAGCTGCTCACTTAAATAAGCAGTGTCAGACAGTAAAAATATGATTAAACCTGCAACAATTGCTTAAAACAGAAAGAGATAAATGTTATATCTCTCTAAAGATATCTCAAAAGATAGCAATAAAGACAAAAACCTAAGGTTCACAAATGCCATTTGTTTTCTCAGCCTCAATCAAGAACAAAGCAAAAATAAACTCATGAGAAAAAGAACACGTTAAAAAAAGCTAAGGGCATTTTCATGTTTTGTGCTTAAGAAAAGAGCTCGGAACAAAAGGTTGGCAGGCATAATGAGGGTTACACAACAAATTCCCAATAGCATCATTCATATGTGAATGAATTTCAGAAAACTGGACCAAATGTTATAATTGGTATTTAATAATAGCGGGTCTTTCTAATCACAACAACAATAAAAGCAGGATGTATGCCAGACAGAAAACTGGCAGAGAGGCACTTGATTCACTCTTACAAGTGAATTGCTCACATGTATGAGAGTCCAAAGCAGTCTCTGAAAACTACTACACATTTTTCAGAGAAGTGACTGCGTACGTATGTATTTAAGGAGTAGGAAAATAATGCTGCATTGCAACCTTCCTGATCATGCTGCTATGTTTTTTTAGCCTATTAAAAAAATTCTTCTTATTTACCATTATTATTCCGGTGACTCCAAAGAAACCATTAAGAACTAAGGTGCAGAGGATAATTAGAAAGTTTTAAAAAATACATTCTTACCTGAAAAAGTCCAAGGAATGCTTCAGACATTATTAAAATCTCTATCAAATGTACACCTTCATAACATTTCAACACATTTAAAAATCTGTCTTAGTTAAAATTTAACACTGGAAGAAGTTACAATTTCTAACCCATACTTGCAGAACCAGATAAAAAGAGACTAAAAGGGACCCCAAGACATCATTTAATCCATACCAAGTTGAATCTTGGAGAGACAGAAATTTTTCAGATTCTCATTTTATAACTCTTTCAGAGTAAAACACTTCAACATTTCAGTTGAAACATTTACTAAATCTGGTCTGCTTGTTCAGCCACCAGGTCTCAGAAAACCCTTTACAACAATTAGAAAGTTACTGAAGATCTCTCCCGGTCCGTAAGTGGATGTCTGTTTGTCTTTAAAAATCTTGTAGAAGCATTTCACTTCAGGTGCAAATGTAGACATTTTCTTGTAGAATTATTTGACCACAGGTGCTTTTTTTCTCTCTGTTTTGTTTGGGTTTTGTTTTGGGTTTTTTTAGGTCAGTGCTGAAAAAAAGCACATATCCACTCCCTTCTCTCAGAATAAATGTTCTACTGTTCTTCTTAAGAAAATTCAAGCATATAAAACTATGTGACCAACTGTCATCATATTGCCTCACATCTTGAGACTCAAGACAATTTTATTTAAATTAATTTCATCACCAACAGTCAACACAGAAAAATAGTGTTCCCCAGACTCTTCACATATGGAAACTGAAGGTGCTACAGTTTGCACATGCATCTCAATACACCCTTAGAACAGATAATGGTTAAATATTAGGATAAATAATATCTATATCATATATACCATATATAATATTTGCATATAATTATATCTAAAATGTATTATTTATATAAAATAATTAATACTTATATTCATAGACCCCATACAGATCACTACGAGCATTATAACTCCTTGCATGCGAAAAAGATTTTACCTTTGCTCAACTCATAGATTATGGTCCATAGCAGAAGTCATTAACCTGCTTACTTCCTCCATAACATTATTTGCTCTAAAATCTGCCTGAATTTATGAACCAGGATGAGACTATGTGTTCAGGAAACTCACTTCCACTAAGAGAGACAGAAATATGAAATTAGAAAATGAAAAAAAAAAATTTAATAAATTCTCATGATCTAGTTTGAAAGTTCACATAATAATGAAAATAAAACTTGCTGTGCTTCACAACTACATATACATAAACAACGTTAGAATTTGGTACTAAGCTGAGCAAGATCCCAGGAAGATGAGAGAAATAGGTGGTCTGCATTTAAATAAGGTATTTGTAAATACAAAATTAAGACCAACCTGATTTTTGCTTCAGACTCTTTAGGATGCAGAAAGTAGAAAAAGAAAATAAATAATTTAGAACAAAAGGAGATTATTACATTACTAACCAGACTTCCCACCAGTTGAAACATCTCACATTTTCCTCATGGTACAAAACCAAAATTACATTCCTTTTTGATGAAAAGAATATCCTTATACCTGTACTGGAAACCCACATCGTGACTGTACTTTCTGAGTAATTCTCTACAGATTGCCACTGAGATTCATTCCAAGTCTCCTGTCAGTCTTAATGACTGAATCATTAGTGTGATCCTGAGTGCACTGAACAGCTGTGGAGAATATAGGTATGGCTCATTCACTACTTTAAGTGCTTTAATCCCTTCCTACCCATCTCTGAAATGTGATGTATTAAATAATTCTCAGCGTGTTTTTATATCATTTGGAAAAAGATGAAAAGTTAACAGTGTATGTTTCCATGCAATTTCATCCTTGAAGTTCTTATCTGAATGATCTATCAAAATTAAAATTTAGAAAAAATTATTGCCAGGGAAGTACCATTCTGACCCTGACTTGTGAGCTTTTTATAGATCAAACCAGAACTAAATGAAACAAAGGACGGAAAGAAAACCCGTGTGCATATAGAAATACTAGCCCAAAAGTTCAAGATATCTCAAAATAGGCTTAAACCAGCAATCTTCACTCCTACCAAGAGTCCACTTCCATAAATAAATATTAATATATCTACAAAGTAAAAAATGTGGAGTTAGTAGGGGCCTTCAGTTTCTGGGACTACTTCAGTTTCTTTTTTGTTTTTTGTTTTTTTCTGTTGTGTAAGGACAATAGGAGAAGTGGGAAATCATTCACTTCATCATGGCTGATTGTGACATGGTTTCTTTCTATACCAGTGATTTGGTTTGGACCTTGTTAACTTCTTTTCTTGAATTCTCTGATTGTTTAAAGTTATTTCATGTTGATTTTGGTCTCTCCACAGTTTTAGGTAGAGCAAACTCAAACTGGATGTCCTCATCCCAAATCAGCTCCAGTTATATTGGTGATGTATAGATTCTGACACACACAAGGTAGGTAGAGGTTCATTGATCAGGTGAGGACTGTGATGCAGGCTACAGTCCAGTGGGGCAAAAAGGAAGGAATGAAGCAGCTAGATACTGAGCTACTGCAGGCAAGTGGCCTTGAGAGGTCTTCCATCTCCTCAGGTGACCCCCTGACGGAAGGGCAGTATCACTTAACATTCAGTGAAGCTAGGGTGCCCTTGAGTATTTTGAATTAATCAGGTTGAAAAGGATTTCATGTATATTATGAACTTAAACACAATAGCAAGTCTCATCTGAGTATTTCACAGTGCTTTACAAAGACCACTTACAGACAGGTAATTAACATATGAAAACTGAGCTGTACTAGAACTTTTGGCACTTGTTCTCATTCACAGCCTCATGCCTCAGCACTAGACAGCACAGACATAATTGATTCAAAATCATCTATGTCTGGAGTACCTCACACAAGTACCTATGGATGTAAAGACAGGCAATTTTATTGCCTGTAAACTGTCTTGTTGTTGCCTGTAAGTCAAGTAAGTACTTAAAGACATCTACACTCCTAATGTATCTTTTCAGAAAAGAAACTCCAGAATGCACAGTCTCTGCTGTGGTTATTTTGAAGGATTCATTTTTAATGTATAATTTGATGTCTGTGGATACCATATAGGTTCATTCTCTCTGCTTTTATAGTAAAAGCTCTGCCCTGGAGATATCTACAACACAGAATGGGTAAGAGGGACCTGATAAGATGTCAGCAACTAATGAAAGAATTTTGATAAAATGAAGAAGACACCAGAAGTGCAGTGCAAACCCCAGAGGATTTGCTGTTGTCTTCTTAGATGCCTGCAGGACTCTCAGATTTTAGACTGGTTTTATTTTCTGCCCATTTAATGATCTGTGATTATAAAAATATCATCACCAATTAAAACATTATTCCTCCCGCTACTATAAAGCTCTTTTAGCTTTATACTGGTTACATTAGAGATGAACCCTATCCACCAGGACTTATTCCTGCTTATCTTGACTCTCTGATGGAACAAGTTCAAACCAAGATTTGACCTTGGATCTCAGCTTTGACAATTATGTCCAGATCTTAACACTTACATAACTGCACACAGTCATGTGCCAGGATTAATCATTAATGACCAGGATCTTTGTGTCGCACTTAGAAGGCCAGGAAATATTATCCTCGTCTTTCAGATAGGAATTGAGAGTAAGTAATGGTTCAAGGTCACAGTGGAGGTCTGTGCCTGAATGCAGAGTTTCCTTCACCAACTGCTTCTTCATAGATCAGAGCCATGCCCTTGGTGAACCCCTCACCACACTGTATGTGGCTTTTGGTTCTTGTTTCAAAAGACAGGCTGACCTAGCAGGAGGGAAGCTTTTACACTGGCAGCTCTCAGGAACAGCTGTGGGCACAAACATTCTGCTATGGGATAAGATAATTTAAAAAATACTTTTCTTTCAGGAGTAGCTGCAAACTTCTGTGGTCCAAACCTCCACCCTTCTTCTTTTCCTGTGTCTTCTTAAAAGTGCTGCTGCCTTTTCAGGCACTACTGAGAAAACTATATTTATTGCAATCTCCTTGTAATTTGCATAGCAGATTGCCTCTGCAATGGCTGTGCCTACAGCTTGAAAGAAGAGGATGACAGAAAACTCAAATACAAAACTGAAAACAACAATGTAGTTTGTTATATTGAAATGGACTTGTCTGCTCAGATCCATCCACACATGAGAAATCCATGCTATTAAAGAAGGCACCTGTGCAATCACCAGTTTCAATTTATCACTGGAAAGTTTTTCTTCTTTTGCCATTCAAAAAAAATCTTTAGTTCACACTCTGTGTGAGAGTCCACAGAGCACATTCACAGCATGCAGCAGTGTAGACTGATCCTCAAAAATCCAGTATGTTCTTGAGAACCATCCATTAACTGTTTACAAATGGCATTTCTGAAACCATCATTCAAGTAACTGCTTTTAGTTTTCTTTTCAAAACTATGATTATTGAAATGGCATTGCCAGTGCAAATTCTCTCATTCTTTCTTTCGGTCACTTCTTGTCTTTCTCATTATTAATTGCAGCTGGAAGTTTAACACTTTAAGTAGCATTTTTGCACGTATGAGGGTGGGGATTTGTCACTTCAGTGTTATATTGATAAGACAATACCACACCAAAGGCACACAATCAATGTAGCGTTACATGGCCTTTTGTTGATAAAAAACCAAAGAAAAAACAAAAAAAACCCCACGCGGCAAAGGCTTTTATGATACCATTTTTTTAATGTTTCCCAACTGGCAACATGAACTCGAGTAGAACATCCCATTTCCTGGCTACTCTGGAAGACCAGCACCTCATCAAACCTGCTCCTCCTGTCTGCAGCTGGTATCTGAATTTGTACTCGTTTGGCCCAACACGGTGTTTGTCAGACTTCTAACCAAGGCATTCATGATGACTGTAATGTGAGAATCACAACGACATCTTCTGGCAGTAAATTTCTCCTCCATGGAGCCCCCACATAAATCAGACACAGACTACATGTGCTGTCCTTAACACTCTGAGCAGAGTGAACACTTTGCTAATGGTGGTCAATTACTATGCAAATATCCAGTAATTGCACCAGTCAAAAACAAAACATGTTATGAAAGGCACTTAAAAAAACCCAACAAACCACAAACAAAATAAAACCTCAAAAAAACTAATAGCATAAATGAGAAATGACTAGCGCAAGCCATGAGTTAATTATTAAGAAAAGGAGAAAAACTTTCCCAGTCTGAATTTTCAAAACCTATGTTGTTTACAACGATGTAAACATAAAAGAGCAAAGCTACAACTTTAAGCCGGCACATTGCAAGTCCTATGTTTCTATAATTATGCTTTTGCTGTCTAAGATTAATCAGGGTAGTTAATGATGCAAAAAATTACATTTATAATCCAGTCTGAATACAGCTGTACTGCAAGCTAAGATCTAAGTGCCATTAAGGTAAATGGAATTAATGGGCTGTCCCTGGCAATCTTTATATCTATCAGTTACTAATTAACATTCTTCTGCAAAGAATAATTTATGGGGGAAAAATACATACAGAAGCAATAATGTTAAAACTTGCAACACGCTGTGGTCACAGGGTAGTCGTGCAGCTGTAATAGACAATGTGTTGTGCTCGTTTCAACAGAGAACAAGAAAGTGCCAACTGGCACTGCAATCAGTAAAATCTTTTATGTTAAGTCATTTATTTTATATGGCAGCAAATTATTACTACCAAGGATGAACTTTTGTGGGAAATGTCGACTTCAGCTAATAATGGAAGGACTGAGCAGAAGCAGCAATAAAAACCTGGTAGTTAAATTAGCTACTAAGAAAAATGAACACCACTGTGTATTATCTTTGTAGATAATGTAGCACATTTGCTGCTTCCAACATATGACTCCCAACTTGATTACTGATTTTATGCATTCAATACTCGCATTAGTTTGAAAAGTGTTCCTGCCAAACCTTTACCACAATCCTAATTTGGGTCTCTTTTGTTTTTGACTTTATAACATAAAAAGCACTGCATATTTCTTCAGGGTCTTTCCTGAAATCCTCCTTATCTACTTGCCTGTGTACCTCTGCACCATCACTTCACATACTAGGAACTAATACCAGGGAATAAATCATAACAGTGAACACCAGAGCTTCAGAGGATATTATATGCCTCACTTCTTTTTGGAAAACAAAACAAACATCCCACTCCACCCCCCAACAAAAACCCACTGCAACCCCCTCAAAACACACTTCACCACCTGCAAAAACATGGGTAGGAACAAACACACACACAAGTGAGTTGTGGCATGAATCAAAATCAAACAATGACTGTTGCATCTGAAGAATATTCCTCTCACTAAAGGCAGTCATAGTTAGTGGTTTTAAACCAATACCAGGGTACTTGGGTTTACTTACAGCATGAGAACAAAAATGTTAATAATTCTGAATTTATACTTACAAAAATCCAGTTTAGGGTTAATTCTTCAAATCACTGATAACAGTATTATTCCAAGTAAACATCATAGAATTAGGATGATTTTAATCTTCCCAGACCCTGACCAAAAATGGCATATAACTACAACATGCTATATTATTACCAAACATGGTAATAATAATATTACTGATATTTATATGAGTGAGATCCATTAAACAATAATGGCATTTCCTACATTTCATACTTATTCTCTATGTCAGTCATAATGAATTTTAAGTTTATAACACAGACATGACGACATCGATCACAATTTAATGCCTTGCAATTAAATTTGTAAAGCAACATTTAGGATAGTTGCACATTTTTCTAACAATCAGGAAGATGTCAGTGATTAAAAAAAAAATCCTAACTTTAGAACTTACATGAAGAGCTATTTTGCACACACTGTAGATAATTAACAGATAAGATTTTTAATTAACTCACAAAGACTTAGCATAATTTACCACATAGGGAAAAAAGCCCCTGACCCCTTGAGAAAATTAATTATTCTGCTATAAAAATATGTTGTACATTGGTAAGAATTCCATTCTAGTGATATTGAAATAAGCACTAAGTATTCTAACAAGCTGTGTTGTGAGTATCATCTCCTCCCTTTGTCACTCCACAGAACCTCCCAAAAGAAAATACAGTCACATTTAGAATTACCTATCTAGACTGTAGAATTTTAGCAGTAGGGTAAGAGAAGTTTGTTAGAAATAAATACCGATTTACAAATGTTGATAAGGTTGCAGAGAAAAGAAGGAAAAGTCTATAAATCCAGCATCAAAAAATGTAACAGACCTAGTGAATTTGCTGCATCAAGAGCACAAAGAGAAATACATAATTTCATTTTTTCTGAGGGAATTGAATGAGGTAACAGATAAACCCTATCAGGATGGATCTGACTGCAATGCAGAAAATGCTAAAGTAGGTGTCCAATATTTCCATTACACAGTATGGCACATTTGCAAAATATCTTAAAATGCCACATATCATTTCTATTCTAATCAATGCTTTTAAAATATTTTTTAATGCTTCTGATTATAAAGCATATAGAGTTTTAAAAAAAAAAAAAAAAGAAAATACATATTAGAGCTTTTCTCTGGTCTCTGTATGCTAGTATATCAGACGTTATTGCAGGGCCTAGAAGTGCTTCTATACTGAAGGTTTTGACAGGCTTCCCCACTGAACCTCTCTGTGTAGTAATTTCTAAACATCTAACATGAATGATATACTTCTGCTCTGAACTTTATAGAAAGGAAAAGAAGCTCTTTTCTAGGAAGGGTATTTATTGACCTAAAATCAAAACCAAATGGAAACACCATGTAAAGTTGTCTTCAAACACCAGGTCAAAGACGAATATTTTTGCAATGCAAAAGGAAGAGAAGACAATTAGATGATAATATGACTCAATCTCTTTGGTTATTTGCTTTTAATAATGAACATTATGTTAGCAAGAGAGCTGGACTGACCATTCTGCACAGTGTTCTTTTAGTCATCTGTGAAGCAATGTGCTAATTCATCAGAAGTTGCTGGGCAGCAGGTCATCCTGCATACCTTTGATGTGCAAATTCATGCTTAAATGCTTTGAAGAATTAGTGCCTAAAGTCCATACTGGATTCACAGCAATATAACATCCTATCCTTTGGTGCTTTATCTGCATGCTATAAGTTACAGAGAACTCTAACAAGAGCTGGACAAGGTGGTGTTGATTTTGTACTATGTTTAAGTGTGAAACGTAATTTTTTAAGTAGCTGATATGCTAAAAGCGGTCTTCGTCATTCTTATAGTATGTGTTTGTTGCCACATTTTGCTGCCTAAGAACACCCACTATTCCTTCTATCTTGTTTGTAAGCCAATTTTCAACCAATGTGAAACAGTCAAAGTATGACACTTTCAAAGATTTCATGGTCCTACAAATGTTATAATAAACATTTAATGTTTAAACATTAATCTTAGGTAAGGCATTACCAATCTGCATAATATATTGCAATAAACTATCATTTTACAGCTAACCTGCATTTGTCAAAATAAATGAGCGAAGTTCATTGTATGATGGTACAAAAATATGGATGTAATTGAAGAAGCTGAAAGATTCCACTAACGTTGATTTCATAATTCAATAGTGAATCTGCTGAATACACAACTTCATTATGTTAGGCCAGTAACTCAAGGATGTGGAAGCTAAGTACTGGAACAGATGGCTCCAAGGACTCCCTACAGTCAACAAGACCAAAGAAAGTTCTGTAGAGGAAGCAGTTCCTCAGGTGACATAAAGGAGGTTTAATCTCAAACCTACTACTTATCCACTTATCCATCTTTGCCTCAGTTTTCCTGTTACAGAAGCAGGGAAGCTGTTTATGTTATGAAGGTTCTCCTATAAGTTTGCCTCTTTTAAAAGCAGTCTAAAAAAGTATTTCCACAATATACGTTAACAGCCAACGTAGTGGCTTGTGACCTGTCCCCCAGTCTCTTCGTAAGCAATTTTCACAGGAGCCAAGACTCCCCTTGTTTCCTGCAGTTGGCTCCACCTCAGAACCACCTTTCTCACTCACTACCTGGGGACAGTTACAATAATCCTCCCACCATAAATACACCTCTGAGGTGACAAGTGCCTTGATTTGCACTTTTCTCTGGGTAGGTACCAAAGGCCCAGCCAAACAAACTGAATCTCATTGCTTTTGTTGCTGTTACACTACACCTATAGAAGTTGACTATCTCTAGAAAGGTTTTTCAGGTGCCCCTGACAGGCTCTGATATTGGGTCTCAAACAGTTCCTCACAGGCAGAGGGACACCTTTTGCCAGAAGGTGCCACAAGTAATTAGAAAGCTTAAGCCTACCCAAGGTCTGCAGATTCGGCTTTTAAATTTATTTCAGCACTTCCTGAGAACTCAGTTACCTGTTTGGAAGTGACATCTAAACCTGAGCCAGCACAAAAGAGCCTTCCTCCTACACTTTCCCAGTCAATGTGTCTAAGTATTGGCTCTCTGGTTACTCACTTATTCTCTATAGGAAGGAATTTTTAATGGCTTAAATATTTTTTTTGCTCTTAAACTCCAGCCTGCAAAACATAAGCCTGGTAACTGAGATGGCAACAGGAACATCAATATTTTCTGGTGACAAGCTCGTAATTTTTTCTGTAAGGAGCCTCAATATTCTTTCTAGAGATAAGATGTATATCCTTCATTGTTTTCTCCAATATGTATTCCTTCCTTGAAGCCTTGTTTCATTTCATTATTGAGACAGAATAATACCAAGCAGGTAATCTCATGCAAATATAATATTCATACAAAACAACAGCTTCTCTACAGCCATGTATAACATACTTGTCCCACAGCATTTGTGATTAATTTCTGGTGATGCCTTTTCTTCTTCCCTTTCTCTTTTTTTTTTTTTTTTTTAAAGCATTTTTTCATAAACAGGGAATAGTTCTTAACCATGTTTAAGTAACAACAGATCAAATTTAATTTACCAATGCTACTATTATCATTGAGGGTCACTTAGAAAGCAGTGGCAACAACATACTGTCCACTGTGTTTAAAATCTGTTTTAAAGTCACATTTCCTGCTCACATAATTGATAGTTGCTCACATCCAGTGTTTACACTGCTGAATGTTTTTCTACCATGGGAGACCAATCATTCCTACAAAAAGTGATGCAAGCACTTCTATTCTTCAACAGCAGGTAGCACTTTAGGCCATGGATTTACACAGAAAATATGACTGAAGAGGTCCAGGGTATGTCAGTACAAACACACAAAACCATTTTGAGAGGTGTGGCATTCTCCCTATTCCTTCTGACTCTCCACTAGTAATAACTTGAAATTCATTCTTAGGATACATCTCTCTTCCTCCTACTTGTCAACTAGGATACCAAAATCAGTCAGAATTCAGGGGGCTTTACATATCCTGAACTTGTCCTTACTAGACACAGAATTTTATTTACACAGAGAGTGGGACAGTGGCACTGTCACATCATTGGCACTGGTGAGGAAGAGTCTTGAAGAAGATCTTGAAAATGAGGAACTCATCTGGAAAATGATGAATTGAATGATGGCATATGATGACATACTCATAGTTAGTAAGAAGGAAAATGGGCATTCTACTGTGAGATCCATAAGCAGGAAGGTGTAATACCAGAGCTTATAAACTACTACAGGCAAACATGGGATACCAGTAGCTCAGAGGTACAATATCTCATATGCACAGTAACAAATGCACAGGTTGATAGAAGACACAAGGTTTTCTTTTTAATGTTCTTGGAGAAAGTGGAACAATTGCCTTAGGGTCAGAACTGCCTGTTTCTTCATTCTTCTGTCTGTTTTGTCTAGTTTACTCATAATGAAAAATTTAAGAGATGCACATTACCCCATCCTTTCTCACTTAGGTGACCTGATTAGAAAGGGGAGACCTCAGTGATAATTCACATGTTGTTCTGTCATCCAGCAATACCCGCATTTATTTCTATACAGAGGGAGTTGAGGATTTTTTTAAAAAGAAAAGAAAAATGGATATAAAATAAATCAAGCTAAATAAATCTTAGATCAGAATTTGTTCTGTATGAGCTGCTTGACAATATGTCTGCGTTAAAGACAGGAAGCCATCAAACTTTTTGGGTCTGGTAGGTTTATGTTCCAACTCATGTTCTCTAAAGACAGTAGATGTATCCAGCCATTTCATATTACAAAGATGTGATACTTGCCTCAGTGACTAGCATGATACATCAGATGCATAATGGTAGTTCAAATGCGAAATACATTTGCTGAAGGTCCCATTTCAGAACAATACAAAGCTAAAATACCCATTTCATTACTTTTTTTTTTTATACTAGTAATGAGAGATTTTTCTTGTAATAAGTGTATTTTATTAAACGAATTGAGTTTGAGACTCACCTAGAATGTCTGCCTAAGTGATGATACCCTGAACTTAAACTCCAATAATATTTTGGAGTCGGAAAAGCGAACTAGTTCTTACAGAATTTATTCACTACCTCTGGGAGAAAACATGGATTGATAAGCAATTTGACTACTTTACTTTCAATCTATCCTTTCTTGACATAGCCATTAACAGAATTTAAAGCCTTCTTTCAGAAAAGACTTATGATTTCTATTTGAGGCTGCAGCAATACTAAGAAGCTGTAATGGACACATGTAAAAGTCCTATAAAGTTATAGCCAATACAGATTAAAGCAAATATGTGCAGTGACATATGATATCACATCCTCCTTTAGTCCCCTTCCCACAAGAGTTCTCATAAACATACTATTTGTAATGGATTCTGCTAATATTTTAAAACTAAAAATACATCAAGCAGAATATTAGTTACAGCCAACATTACTCCTTGGAAATAACTCAGAAAGACATAGTTCACATATTAAACCACTAAGCCATTTCCAAACTCTGTAAGAAACGTTGGTATCTCTGAGCAATGGAGATAATCAGTTTAAATAATCTTGAAATAATGGGTGCTACATTTGAGGGTCTGACAAGGGTCCGTTTTCAGATCTTCATATCAGAGTCTTGTGCGTAAAAGGAAATGACGGCTACCTCATCCGGCTGCAGAGATGAGTCCGCAGTAAGTGATTTTCACAGACACTACACAGTTTAGAAGAATTCAGGTCAATCTCTTGCTCATCCACTTATCTCCTGTAGGATCTGAAGTAAATACCAGTGTCTTTGCACCTCAATTAACCCATGAAAGAGAAAATGACGTACACAGGTTGTTAAAGGATAAAATCATTGAAGGCTGAGATGTCCAGCAACTAGGATCTACTCTTGCTTACAAAAAATTAGTTTTGCAGACCAGCATGGAGACATTTATCCCATCTCTTTGCAGAACATAACATTATGAGAATGTGATAGTCCTGGAGTCTTTGGCTATTTCTACCTGTCATCATACTTGGGAAGAAAAAGAAGAGTAAATTTCTCAGCTGGAAATCTATCTATCAGAAGACTGAACAGTTTGTTGCTTGAATTTATACAGCCATGCCAAACACACCATGATAAATTTAAATTTTCTGTATGTATGGATATTTGAAAAAGGAGTATCCATGCAGTGCCCACCGCAGTGGCTTCTACTCCCTACTCATGTGCATTAGTCTTGAAGCAACCCAGTACTAAGAGGACTGCTAGGATTAGCACATTAAAAACATGGCAGCTCTTTACAACGAATAGGCAACATTTTCAGACAGGAATAGTTTATCACTGGTCAGAACCACATCCTGATTTTACTGCTCAAGGAAAATAAAAAGAATGCATGCCCATACACGTACATACCTCCAAACCTCCTAAATTTCAAAAGTAATGTTATTAAACTGCAGGAAAAAGTTAATCAAAGGAATTTAATTTCTCACAATGTCAAAAGAAGACATTGTTTTGCAGCAGATGTTTTGGCAAGCAGAATGTCGCCTGAACTCTAAAATCTAATTGTGAGCTTCTCCGTCACAGTGTGAATTTCCCAAACTGAACATCTCACTGTCTAATTGAAGCACTCAACCAGCATATGTTCTGCTCAAGCAACTGTGTGAAGTTTAAAATACTGTATGTAAGCAGTATTAACTTCTTTTTCTTTCAAGGCATCGAACACTTGGAAATTACTATTCCTTAATTTAATGCTGAAATGTAACTTCAATTACTAGAAGTGGCCTCCTCTTGATGAAAAGACAATTTGTAAATATCCAGTAGGACATGATGTCACAGTTTAATAAAAAACCCCCAACTTTCATCCATACTTCATTGCTCTCTTGTTCTATCACCATACAGAGACACCAAAAGGTTTTTAATATTCTCCATCACTAAGCCACACACGCAACCAAGTCTGAACAGAATCTAGTCACTGTTTTTACATCTTAGTCCTAAGACTCATAACTTTATTTGAGAACCATCCTTTGGACAGGAGGCAGTATAGTCTGTCACAGTTCAACCCCTATGTCTGATATCTTTCTTTACCCCTACTCCCTATTCTCCCACATTCATTTATAAACAGTTAGCCAGAGATCTAAAATAATTTAGCTCTCTGGAGTAAAATAGCAATAATGCAATGACCACAAACTTATGAAGAGCATGTCTTAATGAAAGATTAATCTAATAACATCACATAATATCTTTCATATGCCTTCTCTACTTCTAATCTCATCTTTCTGTTTGATTCCTGTATTCCAGCAAGAGCTAAAGGGAAAAAAAAAAAAAAAAAAAAAAAAAAAAAAAAAACTTCAAACTAGCTTGCTGATCTAACACAATATATTACTTCTCTCTATCAGCCTTGCATTGCTTGAACTGCAGTATTCAGCAGCAGTTCAGGCTGGACAGAATATTTCCTGCTTTGTTTCTTCACCACCTCCCTTTCATGGCTTCTTATCTCCTCTAAACACAATAGTCTTAGTCTCTCTGCTTTGCTGGAGTCCTTTAGATCTCACAGAATGGTTTCGTTTGAGAAAACACTTCTGCATGTCATCTGCTCCAGTTCTCATGCAGCACTAACTTGCTGCCTTGTTCAGGCCCTCACAGAGGGTTTTGTCCAGTGAAGTTCTGAGTATCTCCTGGGATGAAGAGTCCAGAGCTTCCCTGGGAAAACCAGTATGGTGTTTGACCCCACACACTGTGAAAATAAGTGTTCCTATGATACAACTAGAATTTCCTGTGTCAGCTGGCTACCTCAAGTATAGCATTTCAAGACAGCACAGTCAGTACAGGATTTATTACACATAAGTACTTCCTGTAGGTGATTAATGCCATCCCAGGTAAGCATCTCCAATGGGATAAAGTTGCTTTCTGTGGCTATCCATCTTTCCACAATGACTCTGGAAGGGGCTGAATGGTTGGCTCAAATTGGACACTTTGCTTTTAGACATCAATTCACGTCAGATATGTCTCATCCACACTAATTTAAATTTCTGCAAGAAAGATCATAGTATGATTTGGTTATATACTGCTACACTAGGGGTTTAGGGGCATACTTTGACACATGCTTGAATTGTCAAGAGGTGAGAGAGCCAAAAGCCAGATTTTTTTTTTCTTTATATCGAAATGGCCTCGAGGTAAATTTGTCAGATCTTACTAAGATATTTAAATATACTAATCTCCAGCACTGATCTCTTAACTGTCATTATCATTATTGCAAATAAGTTTAATTACTGTAAGTTTCTAACTTAAAGAAAATATTTATTTTCCCCACTCTGCACCAAAACTCTATTTTTATAAGTAAAAGCCAGAAAAGTCTATGGCAGTCTAATTGCTTGTGCCCTCTACCATTAAATTTATGGAGGTCTATCAACCTTCCTTTTTAAATCATTACATGAATATGAATTTGAGGTCTCATACAAAATCGGATTAAACCATTTGTCTTCATAGATCAAATACACTCATTTGCATTCTTTGTTTAAATCAGTTCTTTAGGATTGATTAGAAGGCCATATCTGAATGTATTCAAAGTAGTTCATTTAATTAACCATCTACCTAACGAAGGCCTAGCAGACAGTGATGGCAATAAAAATCAGGTATCAATTCTAAGTTGAGAAAAGCTCAATAGTTAGAGCCATATGCTACTGAAGAAGATACTGTAATAGAAGTGAAAGGTATAGGAAAGGGGGAGAAATATTCAACATCAGTAGAAAGACCTGTAGATTGCTGCAGCAAATCATTCCAGACAAGCTTTTCAACAACCAAAAAATGTTTATTTTATGCACTATTTTCATGTTCTTATCTACAGATGGACCAATGAGGTAGTCCCAGTATAGATTAAACAACAACAGTAGGATTTATCTTTTTTTTTTTTTTTTTTTTAAATCTGGATGCAGCAATGAAAAATTTCCTTCAGGCATTAAGGCATAATTTTGCCTTAAGCATAGCTGTGATAGCTATTCACATGAAAACAGAAATTAGGTGATGATATCAAGCAGTCATCACTGACAAACCCTGATAACCCAACTGATAAACATTTTGTGGAGTTTAAGACAGAAAGGGATCAGTGGGTTGTAACTCAAAAAGCACATATGATAGAAGCATAAAAACTTTCATAGGGCAGATATCTATAAATTGTTATCACTTGTAGGACTTTTCAGGCATATTAATTTTTCCAGGTTTTCTGTGAGTATTCTTTTCAAAACACCAACAAGAGAATGAAAACAGAGCCTGGAGGGCATGAATGCACTATCATTCCCTATTACAGAAATGAGAAGTATATCAAAGCACTAAAAGGGAGAAATTACTTTCCCAAAGTCAGAAGCTTGACTAGGCCCTGGGAACTGTCATTAGCTAATGGGGATGAGCAATCTGCAAAACTAGTCAAGACCCATTTTGTTGAAGTTACTGATCTCTGCCAACCTGCTTAGGTTGTCCACGCCAAAGGATGCAGAAGCACGCTAAACTTGCTCCAAACAAGGGACTCAAATGAAAATTAAACGAATGACAAATAGGCACAGACCAAGTCAGTAATCTGTTTAGAATTAAAATTTAAGAAGTTACTGGATCAAAACCACAGTCTAAACATACTGTCTCATGTTGCCATGAATGGAAGGTAACCTACTGATATTTTAGCAATAATTATTTTATAAAATTTTTCATGGGGATTTAAAAGAAAGCTCAGATAGCAGTCATTTGAATGAGCAAAAGTAAAAGTAGGGCTGGTAGTGATTACACTGTAACAAAAGAGATGGATGGTAAAGCCAAATTAAAGTTACTCAGAACTGACATCTCTTGTGTGAAATTAACAATGGATAAATGAGATTAAATAAAGTAAAGCCTAAGGATGTGTTTTAAAAGACTAGCATTTCAACTTGAACCTTTGAGGTTCAAACTCATTAGACTAACATAAACAGATTTTCTTTTGTTCTATGTGCTTCACTGTTACTGGCTTGAGGAAGAAATACATCAAAGAGGCTCAGACAACATGAGGAGAAAAAAAACCAACAGTGCATAGCTAGCTTATCATCTAGAGTTTTGGGCTGGCTACAAACAGCATCCAAATTAATTTCCAAGCTTGCAATGAGTCCCTAAAGCTCATGTTACCATACAGAACTTCCCTAACTTCAAAAACTACCTGAATGGTGCTATCTGTAAAATTGGCAATTTTATTGAATAAAAGTTGCCAATCCCTTTAAAAATAATCTCTATCAGCAAGAACGTGCTTCCTCAACTCAATTTTGTTAGACTTAAGGTTTCTCTCTCATTCTGTACTATGAACAACCAGGAACAACTAACTGAAATCAATGACTTTTTTTTTATACTATTATGTGACAAAAACCTAGCAAGACAATAATTTCTTAGCATAGCTCAGAAGCCTGGAATAATGCATGCTTATCATCAGCTGTAGCCATCTACAAAATCTGCTGATTATATAATCATCTTAAATCCCTGCATAGGTTGACGATTTAAATGTCGTTAGTGATAGCTAAAGACCAAAGCAGATGATTGTTAATCCTCCTCTTATTTAAGAGAAGTTATACTCTAAATAATGCATTATTGCAGTATTAAGTGGCTTTTTGCTTTATTGTTTAATCTTATGTCTTACTGAAAAGCTTAACAAATGTTTAAGATGTTCAGTTACTAAACTTGAAGTTGTTCTCCACAACCTTCCTCCTGGTGTGTTCTGGTTCACAGAAATGTTGTTTTAAGAAACACAGATAAAATATTGCAGTGTTTTACTGTGAGTCCAACTAGTATGAAGCAGAGATATTAATCAAATACTGAGATTGCATCAATTCATCTTTTGAATTTTAATCAAATTCAAAAGAACTGAGTGATTTTATACATTGTGTGTTCTGTATTTTTGACTTCTGAGTTGGTTATGTTCTGCCTTCTTCTAATTAAACTAGAAGACATGAAAGTTTTAATTCTACCAAAACTAACACTTTCTTCTCTTACATGTTTACATTCAAAATCAATAATTTCCTTGTATTAGTACAAACGCTGATACCTACAGAATTTTGCTTGTCTGTACTTTCACCTGCGCTGCTCAAGGGACACTAAATTTAGGATCTCACAGAGGGAACTATTTACCTTCAGGATCAGCATCAATTTATGTAACAAATCTCTTGCTGTATCACAGAAGCTTCTAAAAAAGAAATTGAAGGACTTTTGAAAATGTTGTAGTGGTTTGTGAAGAAACAGCTCAAGGAAGTAATTCTAAATGAAATACAACTTCTCCCAATCAACTGAATGTTGGCATCCTAGCAAATAAAATAAAAACTAATTTCCAGATCCATAGTTTTTGTGCAAATTGGTATCTGTTGAAGTGGACATTTCTTCACGCTATAGAAACTTGGCCTGTTTGAAGAGATAAGAAAAAAATTTTTAGGAGGCTACAGAGGAGACATGCATACACAGTATTTGCTGAGGTAGACCTTACCTTAATTTATTGCTTTGCTTAATGGAAAAGAAAGGCACTTAAGACCAAAATGCATGCTATCCTCTTTGTGCACAGAAACTGAAGAACAATTCCCCTTCATCAGGGAATCCTTACTGAGGAACAGAGAGTGAACAGCTGTGGAGCTATGACATCTTATAGTATCTGAGGGTTTATTCTTAAAGGAGGAGTTTCTCTGATTTCAGAAGCACACTTTTAAAAAAAATTTGTACTTGTTTTAATTCTGTTTGAGACATATTTTCCATAAATATTGAGGTAATTTCTCTCTTTTCTTTCAAATCTAGAATGAAAAACATAATTAGGTTTCAAGCAGATATAGCTCCCCTAAAATGAAATAAATAAGATAGATTTAGAGAGAACAAACTTGCTTCTGAAAGATACTTGCTTCAGGAGATATTAATTTCCTGGGAAAAGCATCTAACTAAAAAGGAAAGGAACTGTTCCTGCCAGGATCAAAGATGTAAGTACTCTAAGTGGAAGCTGGATACTTTAACTCGCTTTGCAATGTTTCCACCTTTTTTGTGTTCATGTGTATGAAGCAAATGCATCTTTCAAATACCTGTTCTGAGATATTTCTAAGCCCCTCTTCTTGAAAAACTTGTGCTCTTCCTCCCACCTCTTTTCCAAACCCAACACCATACATGCGGCATTTTCCAGTCCTTTCACTGGCAGTCTCCACACTGCCACTCCTCTCCCAGACACTACTACTCTCTCATGTTACTTCCTAATGCCAACAATAGCTTTTGCTTTTTCCCAGAGCTGACAGTGCTGTTTGGGAGGCACTGTTATAATTAACTCTGGCATCACCGCTGTGATTTATCTTTGTCATCTGAGTCCTAGCAACACCAATAATGTAATGGATTGGATCCATTAGAAAATCAGTACATTTCAAACAAAAAAAATCAGTAAGGTGATGAGACATTTCTTCATCCACTTCCAGCTCCCACAAGCATAGCACCTTAAAAATCATCCTTAGAATTCTACTGTTTATAGCAAGTCACAGTTCATATACTCCCATCTCTTCCTTCTACTTAGGTTGCCCAAGAAAACTTTCCTACATATCTCCCTGCCTGGATCTATTAGGCACCGTCTGGAGAAGGGAATGAGGAAACTCAAATTATCTCATTAGAAGTTAAAATAAACAAACTCTTCTGCTGATTCCATCCAGTTCAGCATGTTACCTCGTGGAGGGCTATCACATGCCAGGACAACACATTTGGCTCAAGAACTTCTTAAAATATACCTCACTGGAGGCATTGCCTGGCAAGTGTTGCTATTATGTGTTCTCTATTTTTCTGCTCTTCCTTAAGTTGCAGAAGAAAGGCTATAGGAACAGGTAATGCTTTGGCCTGGTTCTGGCTTTTGTTACCTTGTTATAATACCATTGCACCACCCTCAGGTACCACAGCTGCCCTACCTTTTAAAACTAAGGATGCATAGGTACATCAGATCAGTTACTTGACTCTTCTGACACTGGAGGGCTGATGAAGAACAAAAAACCCCTGATAATTGGCCTATGCTATTTTCAGCATACCAAACTGATACCTTTGTAAGGTGGACATAGTTCCCTGGATTTTTAACAAAGCATGAAAGTGATAGACTACAGACAAGCCTAGTGAAAACTGCGCAGGAACAAAGGAAGTAAAGGCTTCAGGTTTATACCTCTTCTGGTTTCTTGACAAATGTTCCAGGAATAACTTAAAGTAACACCAGTCCCCTAAAATTTTCTTTAAATGTTTCCTTCACAGGGTCTTTTTATCAGTTACAGGAGCTCTTGCATGGCTTCCATTCCTTAGGATTGCTCACTCTCTCTACCATGCAAACATCCTAGCAATTTCACAGCCGCAAACTACTGAAAGAAACTTCTGCTGGTCAGCTTTCCGGTAGGCTTTATACCACCTCTAATTGTAATTAAGAATGTATCTTCCCTATATATCTTTTTATTTTTTATCTTTAATTTTCCTTCAGTTATAGGCTATTCAGTCTTCTGTTGTGAGTTGTCAGCTTTTGCAATGAATTGTAAACATGATTGCTTTTGTTGTGTAAGGAAAGTACATAATTTATTCCAAAATTTTAATTATTTCTGATAAAAATAACATATAAGTGTAATACTCACCTAAAAATTTTTATTAGTGACATCACAAAGTATTTAATTCTGGACAAAATATAACATTAGACAGAAAAACGTTGATTTGCATTCTTTTAAATAGTAAGAATTTGATACTAATCTATTTTATATAAAACAATGTATTTAGAAGAGAAACACTAATTTCCTGAGATTTACAAGCTTTTGTACTATTTTTTTATGAATTATTTTGATTACTAATTTAATCTGCATGGGTATTTACATTGTATTACTTTAAGCATTCAGCAGAGCCACAGGAAAGATGCCAGGAAAAACAGTAGTTGCATGAGAATCTGGAGTTCTATATCCAATTCTACTGTACAAGTCCAACATATAACCTTCGGGGATTTCTTCCCTTATCAAAAAATTGTTAGGATAAAATAAGTTAGGCAGGACATGGACATTACAGAAATATTGCATCAAACAGTGCATCATAGAATGACTCTAGATAAAAGAGTTATTCAGCATGTGCCATTTACCAGTCCAAACTACTGTGACTAAAAGGAGTGGGAAAGGAAGAGCCCCAAATCTTTTCATTATAAAGGATAAAAGTGAGTGTGTTTTAGAAGTTCTTGAATAACAGTGATACTGTTATTGGATGCTATGAATAAGCAATTAACAAGGTAACTGTGCTTATGAATGTATTTACTGTGTGTAAAATTACCTGTCATGAAAACTCATGCTTTTTTCAACACATATCTTTGAAATTCCTAAATAGAACAAACTGCAGGTTGTACAAAAAAACCCAGTAAATAGTTATTCAGCTAGGTTAGCAACACAAACAAGCCTAAGGCTACGAAAAATTCATACTTTATTTTAAATCTTTCCAAATGTCTATCTCATCAACAGAAATAATACTGGTTCTAGAATTTTATCACTCTTTTTCCTCCTCAGACTACTGTAATCAAATCATTGCTTTAAGTAATTCCTTCTCACTTTAATTGCAGCTTTTTAAAAACAGGTTAATAACCATCCATATTTAAACTGTAGATTTTATGAGTTATACTTACTATGCAACCCATTAAAGTTTTATAGTCTTTGCAGAATAAAATAATCATTGATCTTTTTCATCTGAGTGCTATTAAGACAAAGGGTGTAAACATCAACTGATTAAAACATTATTTAAAATGCTTTGCAAAATGCTTTATAAAATTTAGTTTTAAGTAATTCCACTCATCAAGACTTGACAAATCTGAAGAGTACTTCATTTAATTTCCTTTACAAGAATGTTTTGCATGCAGAGCAAAAGCCTGAGGGACCCTCAGTCCCCAACAAAGGCTGTGCTCTTGCCTTTGCCTTGGATACTAAAACTGTCCAACAGCAAGTTATCCGTCAGCACACTCTGCAGTGCTCTCCAGCAAATGTGTAAGGCAGTGAGATAACGCAGAAAGTCTATTCTTCTGCTATTACTAACCATCAGTTAAACAAACAAGCATGTGAGATATTTAGATCCTACTGATTGTTTTAACAATAACAAGAAACCACTTAAGTAAATTAAAAAAAAAAAAAAAATATATATATATATATATACACACACACAAAGCTTGCTGGGTGTCATTTATAGGTATGCGAAGCCCTTTGTCCAGAGATCATTTCCAGCCTACAATGCTGCTCATGAAAATGCCTTCAAGTTTATAAATTACTATATGGACATTTACCTAATGGTGTAGCCATGAGCTTACACAAGCAGGGTGCTTCTGACTCAGACCTTTTCAGTTAATTACGGACATGAGAATTGGTGTAGACTAGTTAGAATTCCACCCATTCTTATATGGCAAAAAGGAGCAGCACAAACATCTGTTCTTCAGCCACAAGGTGCTGAGTGATTAGAAAGTGATATACTGTCAGAAGAATCCTGAAGAAACTGTGAGCTATCAAACAGATGGTTGGAAGCGCATGTGCTACATACTCAGCCTGCATGAAGAACATCCTACCCGCATCCACAAAATAAATACAATCTGCAGGCAGCAACTGTCAAATGACCACCAGCATTGGAGAAATCCATAAAGACCTTGAATGAGGCCAGAGAGCTGAATGCCAAGAGAGATGGTAGCTGGAGAAGGCCAAACACAGGTGATGCTATTATACACATACTGGAAATAAGTCTTCTGGATAAATCAAAACAGATTTATCAAATGCACATATTACACTCAAAAAACTAGACAGCAACAAGGAAACAAGTATGGTCAGATAAATTACATCCACATTACAGTTACCGAGATGAATTCAAGGATAGGTATTATAATGTTCAGCAAGGTGAAATGACACAAACTTAGGCTATTTTAAGGTAATCTTAACATTTACTTCCCCAGGAGAACACACATCCTAGAAACCTGAATTTCTACTGAAAGCAATCACAGAAGGTTGGAGCACCCTTGATAAAAATTTAATTTAAATGAAAATAAAACTTTTAAATGGATTTTTTAATGGTATCTCTGCACTTGTACCCATGAGCAAAATCCTCTAAGCTCTCACAATTACTGTATTCTATGTGGCAAGAGGTGACAGCTGCTCATCATAAGCATAGGAGACTGCTAATTCCCTAATTGGAACATAATCCCAAAATTGTTCAAATAAATTGTGAGGAATCAGAGAATGGGTTGAGTTGGAAGAACCATTCAAGATCATGAAGTCCAACCCACCTGCCATTGCCAAGCACATCTTCTGCTAAATCAGGTTGTTCAGAGCCCCGACCAATCCAACCTTGAACACCTTCAGTGATGGGGCATCTACAACTTCTCTGGACAACCTATTCCAGTGTCTCACCACCCCCATAGTAAAAAAAATTTATTTCTTCCAATCTAAACCTACCATTTTTCAGTTTAAAAACATTAGGTTTTGTCCTGTCACTACAGGACACACTAACAAAAATTATCTTTCTTAGAAGCCCCCTTTAAGTACTGAATTGCCACAATAAGGTCTCTCCAGAGCCTTCTCTGCTCCAGGCTGAATAACCCCAACTCTCTCAGCCTTTCTTCATAAGAGAGGTTTTCCACTCCTCTAATCATTTTCACGGCCTCCTCTGGACCCGCTCTAATAGGGCCATGTCTTTCTTTCATTGGGAACTGCAGAACTGGATGCCATACTCCAGGTGGGGTCTCATGAGAGTGCAGTAGAGGGGGAGAATCCCTTTCTTCATTCTGCTGGACACGCTGCTTTTTATGCAGCACAGGATATGATTGGCTTTCAGGGCTACAAGTGCACATTGCCAGCTCATTTCCAACTTTTCATCCACCAGTACCCTCAAGTCCTTCTCCACAGGGCTGCTCTCAATCTGTTTGTCACCCAGTCTGTACTGATATTGCGGATTGTGCCAACCCAGGTGCAGGACCTTGCACTTGACCTTGTTGAACTTCATAAGGTTCACATGGGCCTATAGAAAGCAATTCCAAAAACAGGGCCAGGAGTGCTGCTAAAATTAAGGTAACGCTAAAAGAGGGTAACAATAAGACTTTTGTTGATGCCGGGGTTGAAACTTGTGGGAGTCCCAGCTACAAGTTGTAAGCAGAGGACAAAAATTTTTAGAGGAAGTTGCAAAGGGATTAAGGCTAGATTTAGTAGGATGTTCCTTAACAATGCATCAAGTCCAAAGAAAATAATAGCAATCATTATGGAGACAACTGCTAGGGAGATGAGACACTACTCCCCAGAAGCTCTGAAGTGCAAAGAAAAGTAACAGCCATGGGAAGGTTGCCTGAGGGTTGCAGAAACACATACAAAGTCAGAATATGAGCTCTGTTCCCTACCCGTGGCATAGAGCATAGACCATACCTAAGAACAGGCAGACAGAATATTCCTAGAGATCTGGATCCACCCTAAACTGACTCAAAACTGGAAAAAGGCGAAGAGCTTAATTTCACCATGTCTCCTGAGCTGTGAACTTCCTCTGCATCAGAGAATCAGAGCTTTACTGTTATTTCAAACAGAGCCCAGGGTGTAGATTAAGGATTTAAATGTACAGCAAACAAATCTGGCCAATTCAAATAATAGAATATTTCATACTGATGTTGATTCATTCCTGTTTTGCAAGCACCAAATAAAAACATCTGAATTGCCAGGATATTCTCGTGTTTGCTCATTCTCTAATCCCTTTTCTTCCCCTGCAGACTTCTTAATTAAATGTCCTGGCCAGTGATGAAAATGTTATTATAATAAAGAATTCCTGAACCAAATATCATTTCTGCAATCTTCCATATTTTGAAAAATATTCAGCTAAACAGTAATAAAGATACAGACCATAGAGAAGAGCATAGCTATCTCACAGTTCAATTGCAATGCTATGGAAAGGAAAAGAGCAAGCCAAACCCCCTGTTTCTAGACACCTGTAAATGAGCAGCCATGCAAGGAATATCCTCAGAAGCAAAAATCTCTTTTTGTCTGACCAATTAACAATTTTGTGCAGTACAGTTTTCCACCTGATAAAGGTCCTTCTCATGGAAATAACATTAAAAATCAGCACAGACTATATTTTTACTGCCAAGTTCTTCTATATAGGCAGTATTCTATTTTGATTCACATGAAACTGAGGCCATTGTGTTGTTCCCTGACTATCCTCTTCTGGAAACAAAGCATTCTGACAGCATGTCGTCACTACTGAACTTTAAAAGATTTTATATGATGAGGAAAAATAGTCTTGTTATGCTCTTCTGCTCAACTAAGTCAGAAAATATAAAACAAAACTATTATGCAGAGACATATAAAAACCCCTGGGTTTATTTGGTAAATTTCAGGCTGCTAATATTTAGAAAAACTAACATGTATTTCGGATTCCTCCTCCACTCTTCACTATCAAAAGCTACATCTTATTCATAACATCCAGAAAATTGGCACATCATTTCTGCAGCACATATCTCTCTTCTAGATAAAAAACTATCTGGGACAAAAGCCTAAGGAAAAGATTTTTAAAATGTCTTCTGGCATCTTTCTGACAGGTTTTCTTTACATTTCCTGGCATAAGCCTTCACAGAAATACTTGTCAACAAACAGGTTTTCTATTTTGTCCATTTCTATCAGTTGTCTGGCCACAATAGGACAAGACTGCATCTCCCAAACAAGCACGAAGCTACACTCTGTATGAGCTAACTTGGTGGTTATCAGCAGGCCAGACAGAGCCCGACAGCAAGCCCAGAGCAGGGAGAAAAGCATCTCCCAGTGAAACAAGCCAGCTATAATTGCCCACTACTGAGACCTACAAACACAAGCTTCATCTCTATAAATAGAGAGCACAGCCTTTGTGCTGCCCTGGAAGCTGCTAGATGTTGCACAGGCCGTTTTTCAGGAAGCAAGAAGCACCCCATTGGCACCCTAACCCAAGCTGCTGCCAGAGCCCTAACCTATGGGCAGTGGCCACTGTTACCTCCTCCTCCTCCTTTCCCATATGGCAAATCTTTTCAGGGGAAGGTGAAACATGAAGCACTTAATCCTGCACCTGGGGCTATTGGCACAGAACAAGCAAACAGGAAAAAATCAGGGGACTGAACAAGAGTTACTACAAATGGATCATGAGGAAGAGATGTCTGTAGAATAATCGTTCATTTTCCACCCATGTTTAGTACAGTTCTGACATTACCACTGCTCTTCCAAGTCATACATTTCTAGTCAAAACTGTAATCAAGTTTCTTTCCAAAGGATGATTCTTTGGAAAACTCTCCACTGGCAACAAGGGGAGATCAGGCTGTAATTTGGAGTTAGGATAGAGCTTTTCAAGCAACACCCTTATTTCTGCTTACAAGCATTTACTCAGATTGTCTACATTGTGGACCTCTTCCACTACAGATTATGCTCATCCTACAGTCTAAATCCTGTATCCTAAAGTGTGATATAATATTTTTTAGAATCTTTTCAGGAAAATGGTCAGCATATCCTTAAAAAAATAAACAAACAAGGAGTGCAATGCATTGTCTGATTTTCCACCTAGCAATGGCAATTGCCTGCATTTGTAAAATTTAAATTCTGCCTCTCAAGAGTCCGAAATATATAATTCTGAGAGGTTCAGAAATAATTTTCTGATGCCTCTGTGCTTTGAGGATGATGGACTTTGAAGACTATAAAAAGATCTGAGACTTTTTCCGTGGGAGGGCCACTTAGGGCTGATGCTGATGTCCAGCAAAACAAAGCATTTCCTCTTAATCTAGGAACTCATATCAGTATTTTCCTATAAGTTAATTAACTTCTAGACTTTGATGCTTTGTGAAATTTCTTTGCAAACAACCATTGTCTCATGAACAGAAACACTACATATCCACATTCACATACACTCACGGACCAGTGTGTATTCAGTACAACTGCTAAAGCTTTAAGTCACGAAGAACTAGTTCTTAGGAGCACACAGACTTAAAGCTTCTCAACTCTGCAGATGAAAACACAGAATTGCACCAACTATTTGCTAAATGATCTCAAAGATTTTTCAGAATAGACAATGTAATTATTTTTCTATTACTCTGACAATCTTCAAATCATGTTTTAAAAAGCTACATAAGCATTGTTTATAGTCAGTTTCTTTCATTCATAAAATTTAGCCAATTAAATCCCATACACTTGATCAATCTTTTTATATCAGATAAACTTGCAGTGAACTTGTGATTCTTCAGGGTCTGTACCAGTGGGCTATTTTCAGTTTAAACGGCTGTCTTAAAATTTCTTTTTACATAGGACTTGAGGGTACCCATTTGCTTCGCAATTAAGGGCATAGCACCTACAAATGCTCAGTTAACCAGATTGTTAATTGGTATGTTTGCTTTACGATTTCTTGTATAAACAGAAAATGTTTCTCCTGAAATTGCAGGGTTCAAAGGTTCACATGTTATCTCCCTTGCATTTCTCAGTTTACTAACTTTTTATATTTCTCTCTCCTCGGTGTTCAGAGATATTACTGATAAAGTTTGCACACCTCATGTTATCTCTTCTATTCTCTGCTCCCATGAAAGCTTTTGCCTTCATAGAAATCAGTGTTTTCCTCAGAGGTGGACATCAAAAGCTGGGCTAGCTTTAGACCAAAATCTTCAGTAACAATGAAGGTAATTTTATGCTTGCAGTAAATTGAAATAGAGTGAAAAAAAAAAGTATAAAACACAAGACCTTACTATTATTATTTGTGGTATTCAAGATCAGTATTTGGTTTTGTTGGTTCTTACATATGTGCCTGAGATTATCCATTGGTAAATTAACTTTCACCTCTCCTAATATTTCTATCCAGTTCATCTGAATCCTCAAATTTCCTTAAGACTGTCTTTGGTTAAAATTAGAAGCATACCTGCTTGATAAATGGGACCATTCCTCTGTAAACATAAAATACAATGTCAGCACTTCTGTCATCTGATTTTTGATTGAAATTTAATATATCAGCTGTGAATAGCTTATGACCTGTCCCATAATGTGGAACTCATCTAACCAAATGTAGATGCAGCTGAGCCAGACTCTCATAGTCAGCAGAGATTAATAGGAATTTCTACGGTTCTCTTCACCTCATGCCAAAACAGACATAGAGGATGTTTGCACACTGCAACCTACTTCTCTGTATTTTTCTCCACTTACTTTTCTCCATTATCTGGAGATCTCAGATCAGAGATCTCAGATTAGAGAAACTAATCTGATTAGCTGAGATGCCTATGCCTATCACAACCAAACTCCTGAGTTAGTATTGCCATAACCAGAGATCACTTCTTTTCCCTGAACATGACTGAATTTTTACTCAATTTTCTCCTTGATCATGCTCTTCTCAAGTGAAGGCTGTTGAAAAGTGTCCAGTGAATGGCCAAAACTCTGGAATTCATTCTAGCCTCTTGGGAATCAGCACAGACATGCTGCCAAACTCATTAGCTTCTGTGGAATTGTGTGAGGGTCAAGATCTTTAGAAATCCATTTCCTAAGACAATCTATGACCTTGATGTCACAGTCAAGGGTAAAGCTAATTTATCAACAGCAAGAGAAGAATATCCAGTTCAGGTGTTCAGAGTTCTGGGTCTTTTACTGACCACCTGCTTGACCTTGGTTTAGCAAAGAACATAAATGCTTCTCTGCCGATACTGTGTAGGATTGTCAATGAAGTCAATGACTATAAAGCATTATCAACAGCTCCAATCATTCACGAGCATGCATATTTACAAAGAACATTTATTGGTCAAATACTTGTTTTCACATACTTAAAGCCCTTGTCAGACATACCATTTAAAGTCTAATATGACCTGTGGGTTACCTTCTCCTTAGGCTTGATAATGCTCAGCAGCAGCTGGTGTGTCCCCAAAAGATTTGTCAGCTTGTAATGAATTTCTGAAAATATGCAGAACTTCTCAGCTAGCCTACACGTTTGGAGGATGCCATTAACTAGCTCTGGCATATCCACTACACATAACAGCATTCAATAACATACTGTTCAGAAAGAAAATGGGAACATGAGGATGATGCTACATGTCAGCACACATGATGAAAAGGCAAAGGTCATGTTGCAAGGAAAAGATGATGGAGCAGCAAGGCAGGTGACAGCAGCTCTGATAACAGCATCCTTATACTCAGGACTGACATATTCAGCAACGGTAGATTTGGCAGATGGCCACACATCACAGGAAGCAGTACTTCGCACGGGAACAAACTTCAGAGTGCTGTTAAAAAGGGCTGCTAGTCTCATTCTTGAAACCTAGGCTAAGTTTACTGAAAAATTGAAAAGATGAGGAGTCTGTAAAGTCCAACTACAGTGCTTGTATCAAACAATATACTACTAAGATGATGTTTGGGAATCACAGGGTTTTGATAGGAGTCTATTTTTACTTTCTTCCAAATTAATGTAAGTACATCTGCCTCCACCTCTCCCTCAAAATAATTAGACTATAAAAATTAGTCTTTGTAAAAAGACACTGCAAATCCATGGAACAACACAAGATTAACAATTATTTAGTAAAATTCATCATTAAAATTGTATTTGAATTAAACGGAGTTAAACAATTAGCAAAACGATTTGAAGACTGAACTATGGAAAATCCTGGAAAAACAGAAAGTCTAACAGATAATTTCTAAAAATTCAGCTGGCCTACTGTATTAAATACAATGATCACAAAGCAAAAATGGTAAGAAAAAAAGCTGAAGCATACCAAACAAGTCTAATTGTTTATCCATATCAAGCTATCAGCAACTTGGTTAAAACCAGCACTTTTTAAATATTGCTGCAAATCTATATATATTTTAAAATTTGAAAAAGTGTCTTAGTAATGATAATTCTTTGACATATTGTTTCTGAGTATTTTAAGACTTGCAGCTTATAGCTTCTCTGATCTCTACCAATACTGTGAATTGCTTAAATTTAAGACTGCATAAATAAATATCATTGACAATTAATTAATTTTAAATGCTTTAAAGCAAAATGAACATCTATAAAAGGTAAATAAATGAACACTTAATTATGGAAATTTGGTATTGATTACTACAAATTGCTTCTAGAATGGGCATGTTCTTCTACTACTCTTAATTACTGTAATTAAGATTTTTGTATCTAATTGTTTTGGCATGGCACTTTTCACCCCTCTGTGTGTCACAAAGGTAAGTATACACATTCTTATTTTTTTTCCTCTATCTAGTATATGTAAATAAGGAAAAGAACTTCCCAGAGCACATCCAAATTAAAAAGTGACATAATTCTATAAACTCAAAATTAACATAAAACAAATTTAGACTTTTTTTTTTCTTTTAGAGCATTAAATATCTCATCAAGAAACAGAAAAATTGAAACATTCATGATATATATCAGTAAAACAATGAAAATATCTTAGAAGGAATAAGATTTCTATAGTCACAGATAATAAGTAAAAAAAAAAAAATAAAAATCTAACCTTGTTTTAACCTGAAGTGTGAGAAATAAAATACCCTAACCTGAAGAAAATACACTGGATTGTTTGTCAGTGAATAGCTCATTTACCAGCTAAAGCTGTTCTTTCTCTTACTTTAATTTCCTGACAGTTTTATCTTTTTTAGCCTCTCCAATTCATAAATTTTAAGTATTTTTCAGAAAGTCTGTTGCAGATGGTGTGTAGAATGCTATTGTTCTGAGAGTTGCAACAAACTGTAAGATAGTGAAACTTTGCACGTCAAATTAGTGGGAAACTCACAAGCCCTGAGACTGAATATGGCCTGCAACTTTGTTGCATGTCACTTGGGATCATATAATTTTTTCCTTCTACATTACTTCTGGCTAACGCTCAGCTAGGCTTTAATTTATGGCATACCAGTGTGTCTGAAAGAGCTATTTGGCCCTCAGTAAGGGAGAGGATATTCCAGGTTTAATTGAGCACATAAAATTCTACTTTGTGCCCTCTTGAATCTTCCATGGAAACTGTGGCTCACGGAGGTGGACAGTAACTGTTAGGAGTGTACTTACTGCATTGAAGTTAGGGAAGAGATTGACTGCTGCGGCAGTGTCCAGAGGAAACGGAAGAAATGGTTTAATATCCAGCGACGGCTGCAAAGGTGGAGCAGGAGGACGCACTAGGGCTGGAAGAGCAGGGCTCTGGCATGTACCACCTAGGTATAAAAAGAGACAGAAGGCATTCAGCAAGTACTATGACTAGGAGGGGAAAAAAAAAGCACCAATAAAAAGCCAATATTCAATTCAACAAATACATTTTTATTTGTCCACAAATTACTGCATTACTAAAAAAGAGTACAGCTGACTCAGTGACTGTTGGTTATATTTCCTTGCCAGTAATTGCTTGATATCAATATATCATTATTTGAAATTAGCTAATAAACCATTTATCTCCCTGGATTATCCAGAACAATATTTCAGCGTATGTCTGACTTAGGTTTAAAACTTCAGATAGTCTCATTCTGCCATAATTTCAGTGTTTCGTCCCAACCCTGTGGCCCACCCCTCCACAGGCACACTGCTCCAGAAGAAAAACTAGATGTTCAGCTCAGCAAAAGTTATGTCATTTGCAGACTTGATTTTTTTAATTAAATGCTCACTCATGGAGTTTACAGCTTCAGAGTTAACATAAACCTCACAAACACAACATACCTTGCTTCCTCAAGAGTTGATCAATACAAACTAGACTAAGACCAATTTCAGCAGCCACCGAAATTCTGTTAGTGGGAAATTACCGATGAACACTTTCTGCTCTTGCAAGGGGTGGAGCTGATTCAGACAGGGTGCAGCAGAAAGCTCTTCCTGGCTAACGCCACCAATCACCACCATGTGGGAACACAATGCAAATGAAGAAAGAAATCCCCCTGCATACCAATAAGGTGCTACCTGTTTGCAGTGGACCCTATTTTACTTATTTGTTTGTCCCTTGCCACAGTCAGATAAAAGCTGGAAGGATCCAAGCCTGTTCTCTGTTTCCAATGTCTTCCATGTTTTGGTTGCACTCCAAAACATCAATTCCCTGTTAATTAAAGACTATTTGGATCCTAGGAAACTGTTAAAATATGCCAGTGTTCTTCTAATCCGAGAGGCAGGCAACAGACTGTAAAAACCTGCTGGTAAAGAGTCCAGGAAACATTTTAAAAAAACGTTAAGGGGAGTTTTACCCCACTCATTGAACGGAGACAGACCAACAGAGGGAGAGATCCGAAATCTGTTTCTTTTCTTCCTCTTGCACATACAGACACTTCATTAGACAAGCTGCATACATTCTTTAAGAGCCCAAATATAAAGTAGTCAAAATGATATACGGAATCTCTCCATATTTGGCCAGCAAATCTGCTAACAAGGTTTGTAATTTAATGCGCCTAATTGAGGACCAACAACACAGGACTTAATTAACTAGTTGTAGTAGATCATTCACAGTTCTGCTTCTAGGTATAAAATCAGATGGAGCCAAATTTTCAAAGACAGTATTTTTTTGCTAACTTTCAGCATCTCTGTGAAGAATTTCACTAAGAATAGTTGAAAGAAAAACATTACTTGCTAGTAAACCAAAGGGATTGAATTAGGGTTCACTCTGATCTCACGCTAGTTTTTGCCCTAGAGTTACTGCCATTTTTGGAGTAATTCCTACATTTACCTCAGTGTAAGAGTGTACTAAATCACCCTTTGAATGCAGCAGCTAAGGATATGGAACACAGAAAAGCAAAGGGCAAGCAGCTCTGCTTTTCATAGCTCACCAGCATAGAAACATCAAGTATTTTATGATTGCCATTGGTTTGGCAATTGCTACATTCCCATGGAATTATTACAAAAACAGTGTAAAAATAAATTTAACAGGTCAGAATGATGATAAGGTAGTGTTAAACAGGCTAATCTTACTCCCTCTGAATAGGAAAAACCATAAAAACATTTTTTTTTTTAGATGCTGGAATGACTTAATTTTTCTCATGTAAAGCTTTTACAGACTGGGAAAGGAAAAAGTCACTCCTAATAATAAAAAACCTTACTAAGAATTCTCCAGGTTGCACCTGAGATTGTACAGAATCGTGCAGAGTGCCAAGGTGATCATTTGCCTGACAACAGCAAATAATCTGAAGCTGACTAAACATCCTACAACTCACACATGCAAATGCAAACTGGACTGAGAAATATCACCTACGCTTGGGGACCCAGCTAGTCGAGTTTATTATCTCAGTGCTATGGAGGAGAGCCTCACAGGATGGGATTACCTAAAGGAAAGCATTGCTCTCCCACACTCTTCTAGGATACCATGGCACAAAGGATGAAATATTTCTATCCTGTGATCCTTTCCTGTGTCATGACTATAGGCACCCACCCACCTGTTACTGCCAGACAGTGATGCACAAAGTCATCCGGGGACAAGAACATGCTTTAAAAGGAAAAATTCAGCCAGCTCTGTAGGACCTTGGCTAGGACTCAGAGGCTCTGGAACAGAGTTTAAAATCTACCACAGTCCTGGCTACAGTGGCACAGAAAATGAGTATGTTCAGGAGCACAGCTGCTCTCTGTTTTTGCAATAGTGTCAGACATGTCTCTTAATGATGGAGCATGTGACAGGTATCATGAAATTTGAGCTTTTGCTTGAAAGAAATTTTCTAATGTTTATGGCTGCAAAAATTAGCTTCTATTTCCATTTTACATGTGCAGAACTGTAGTCTAGAATCAGCAACAGAAAACCTGAAGCAATGGCAACCATTTTTGTGACTCAGCTTTAATGAAAAACCTTTGGATAAACATTTGGGAATGTAAATGTTAACTATTTCCCACCTAATCCACTAGCAGAGGGATGGAGAGGGGTAGAAGCCCACTGGGATGAATTCTTGAAGAGCACCTGTAAATAAGTTATTGTAAAGAAGGCAATATCAAGGGCAGAAATGGTGACAGAAGGAAAACATGAGAACCAAGAAAGCTAAACTGAAGGCAAAGAAAGAGAGATGCACTAAAACTCATAAAGTAGACCTTATTTTGTAAATAAGTGGTGCTATGTGTGATAACAGCACATTTAGAAAATTATTACAGCAAGACATAGGTCCTTTTTAGTTATCCAATATTACTGCAGTGTTACTGAACACTGGACAACTAAAAAGGAGCCATAAAGATTGTTTATGACTGATTTATTGTTCTGTATGATAAGATTCCACAGAAAGACCTCCATAGCTTTCCCTGTGCAGATGCAACACTGCTGATCAACAAACAACAAAGGCTCAATGTCAGCCCTTCCACAGACTTCCTACCAGCAAGGTTTGCAGTTCCACTTTGACCAGTAAAGCTAGGATAACATCTCAAGCCACTAGACAGGCTTTGTCCACATCCTGTGCTGGATGCTCTGTATTATTACCTGAAGTTCATATAGACATTTTTTGCCAAAAAAACAGGTGCATGCATGGCCTGACTTCAGAGACATAACAGTCCCCCCAAAATGTAGGGCAGTACAGGTCTAAAGTTACATTTCATGCTACAATTACATGTAGCATGCTACAATTTCTTAAAACAGAAGGATACTAATATATTTACTAATTCCAGCGTTACAAGTTCGTGATGTTACAGTCTAATGTCTTTCTAAAGAGAAAGAGACTTTCCAGCCCATTCAGGTACTAAATGGGAGATTAATACTCTAGACATTTGGGAAATTCATGTCAATGTTTTTATCTTAATTTTCATTGTAATAGGAAGCACAGGAAAAATAAAACCTAGAAGCTTAATTAGCTAGCATTTTAATCAAGATAGAAGTAATCATTCATTTCTTCAATTTTCAGGCAATTTGAAGCACAGGCAAGATAATCTCTTGGCCAGAAGCAGTGGCAATACATCCAAGGTAAGCATGAGCAAACATGTTTGAAGGAAAGCTTGCCACAAATCTTTGCCCCTTCCTGTATCTCACTGAGACAGTTTTTGAGAACTCCACCAGTAGCAATCAAGGTGTAAACCTGGATGTACTTTTGTATCTCCAGCTGGGACTAGACATTTTGGCCTACCACTAGGTAATCCATTTGGCAATACAGCCTTATGCTCTGAGCACAGACAGCCTAGGTGGTACAAAGCCACATATGCAACATGAGGTTCATACTCTTTGTGGCATAACCCAATCAAACATTCTTCAAAAACCTCTGGTGACATGAGCTTCATTGCTACCTTTCTAGCCTGTGCCCAGAACCAAGGGAAAACAAAAGAAACATTCAGATGAAGAGGTGATTCCTGCAGGTTCAGCTGCAAACTGTCCATTCCACCAGGAATTGTCACATTTTACTTGAGTTGGAACCTGAGTAAATATTACAGAATCACAGAATCATCTAGGTTGGAAAAGACCTTGAGGATCATCCAGTCCAACCATTAACCTCACACTGACAGTTCCCAACTACACCAGATCCCTCAGCGCTGTGTCGACCCAACTCTCAAACACCTCCAGGGATGGGGACTCCACCACCTCCCTGGGCAGCCCATTCCAACCCCTAACAACCCCTTCTGGAAAGAAATGCTTCCTAATATCCAGTCTAAACCTTCCCTGGTGCAACTTGAGGCCATTCCCTCTTGTCCTATCACTTGTTACTTGGTTAAAGAGACTCATCCCCAGCTCTCTGCAACCTCCTTTCAGGTAGCTGTAGAGAGTGATGAGGTCTCCCCTCAGCCTCCTCTTCTCCAGACTAAACACCCCCAGTTCCCTCAGCCGCTCCCCGTACGACCTGTGCTCCAGACTCTGCACCAGCTTCGTTGCCCTTCTCTGGACACGCTCGAGTCATTCCATGTCCTTTTTGTAGTGAGGGGCCCAAAACTGAACACAGGAATCGAGGGGCGGCCTCACCAGTGCTGAGTACAGGGGTCAGATCCCTTCCCTGTCCCTGCTGGCCACGCTATTGCTGACACAAGCCAGGATGCCATTGGCCTTCTTGGCCACCTGGGCACACTGCTGGCTCCTGTTCAGCCGGCTGTCAATCAACACCCCCAGGTCCCTCTCTGACTGGCAGCTCTCCAGCCACTCCTCCCCAAGCCTGTAGCGCTGCTGGGGGTTGTTGTGGCCCAAGGGCAGCCCCCGGCATTTGGCCTTATGGAAACTCCTCCAGTTGGCCTCAGCCCATGGCTCCAGCCTGTCCAGGTCTCTCTGCAGAGCCTCCCTACCCTCGAGCAGATCAACACTCCCACCCAACTGGGTGTCACCTGCAAACTGACTGAGGGTGCACTCGATCCCTCGTCCAGATCATCAATAAAGATGTTCAACAGGAGTGGCCCCAAAACCGAGCCCTGGGGGACACCACTCGTGACCAGCCACCAACTGGATTTAACTCTGTTCACCACAACCCTTTGGGCCCGACCATCCAGCCAGTTTTTTTACCAACAAAGCGTGTGCCCATCCAAGCCACGAGCAGCCAGTTTCACCAAGAGAATGCTGTGTCAAAGGCCTTACTGAAGTCAAGGTAAATAATATCCACAGTGTTTCCCTCATCCAAAAAATGGGTTGCCCTGTTGTAGAAGGAGATCAGGTTTGTCAAGCAGGACCTGACTTTCATAAACCCATGCTGACTGGGCCTGAGTATCTGGTTGTCCCACACGTGTTTTATGATGGCAACTCAGGATGAGCTGCTCCATCAGCTTCCTGAGCACCGAAGTCAAGCTGACAGGCCTGTAATTTCTTGGATCATCCTTCTGACCCTTCTTATAGATGGGCGTCACATTGGCCAATTTCCAATCAGTCGGGACCTCCCCGGTCAGCCAGGACTGCTCGTAAATGATAGAGAGTGGCCTGGCGAGCACCCCAGCCAGCTCCTTCAGCACTCTCGGGTATATCCCATCTGGTCCCATAGACTTGTGCATGTCTATGTGATGCAGTAGGTCACTGACTGTCTCCTCCTGGATTGCAGGGGGTTCGCTCTCCCAGTTTGTGTCTTCTGGCTGAGGAGGCTGGATTCCCTCAGTATAACTGGTCTTGTTATTAAAGACTGAGGCAAAGGCGGCATTAAGAACCTCAGCCTTTTCCTCATCACTTGTTACCGTGTCTCCTCCTGTGTCCAGAAGGGGATGGAGGCTCTCTCTGGTCTTTCTTTTGCTGCCTCTATACGTATAGGAACATTTCTTGCTATCCTTGATTGTTGAAGCCAGATTAATTTCTAGCTGGTCTTTAGATCTCCTGATTTCTGCCCTGCATAGCCTCACAGCATCTTCGTAATCATTGTGAGTCACTAGCCCCTTCTTCAAAGGCTGCAAACTCTCCTTTTCTCCCTGAGTTGCAGCCAAAGCTCCCTGTTCAGCCAGGGTGGTCTTCTCTGTCACCAGCTTCTCTTACAGCACCTGGGGACAGCCTGCTCCTGAGCCATTAACACTTTCTTCTTAAAGATCGCCCAGCCTTCCTGGACCCCTATACCCTCCAGGACTGTCTCCTAAGGGATCCTGTCAAGCAGGTGCCCAAACAAGACAAAGTCAGCCCTTTGGAAGTCCAGGATGTCAGTTCTGCTGCCCCCTCTCCTGGCCTCTCTAAGAATAGAGAACTCTATTATTTCATGATCACTGTGCCCTAGTTGGCTTCCAACTGCCACATTATCCACCAGCCCTTCTCTGCTCACAAAGAGGAGATCCAGCAGGGCATCTTCTCTGGTTGGTTCACTCACCAGCTGCATCAGGAAGTTATCTGCCACACATTCCAGGAATCTCTGGGACTGGTCCCGCTCTGCTGTGTTGTATTTCCAGCAGATGTCTGGGAAGTTAAAGTCTCCCACACGAACAAGGGCAAGCGATCGGGAGATTTTACCTAAATGCCTATAGAATATTTCATCCATCTCTCTGTCCTGGTTGGGTGGCCTATAGTAGACTCCTACTGCAACATCTTCACTGTTGGCCTTCCCACTGATTCTAATGCAAAGACACTCCACCCTGTCTTCACTACACTTGTACTCAAAGTAATCGTAACAGTCCCTAACATACAGCACCACCCCACCACCTCTCCATCATTGTCTGTCCCTCCTAAAGAGCTTGTAGCCATCAACTGGCACACTCCAGTCATGGGAGACATCCCACCATTTTTCTGTTATAGCCACAACATCATAATTTTCCTGTTTCATCATGGCTTCAAGTTCCTCCTGTTTGTTACCCAATGTGTGTGCATTGGTATACATGCACTTCAGTCATGGTGTTTTACCCCCTTACCCCCTCAAATCTAGTTTAAAGCTCTGTCAATGAGTCCAGCTAACTCCTGCCCCAAGATCCTCTTCTCCCTCTGGACAGGTGCATCTCATCTAATGCCAAAAGGTCTGGTGCCCTGTATACCAACCCATGATTGAAAAATCCGAAGCCCTGAAGGTAGCACCAGTCTTGGAGCCACAGGTTCATTTGTTGAATTATCCTGCAGTCTTCTTCATCTATCCCCACAACTGAAGGGATGGAGGAGAATATAATTTGTGACCCCGACCCCTTAATCAGTTTCCCCAAGGCCCTGAAATCTCTCTTCCTTGCTTTAGGACTTGTCCTGGTTAATATCATCACTACCTACCTGAAAATCTAAGAGAGGGTAGTAGTCCTTGGGTCTCACTAGACTCTCACTAGAGTGGGGAGTTTTGCCATGAGGTCCTTGACTCGGGCCCCAGGGAGGCAGCAGACTTCGCTATGAAGTGGGTCTGGTCTGCATATTGGTCCTTCAACACCCCTCAGAATGGATTTTCCTGCCTCCCTGAGTAGGGACCTATTTCCAGCCTCCCCCATCTCTTAGGGCCCCTCCTTCTGCCTGGTAGCAAGAGGATGAGGGATTGCCTGCCTCGTTTGGAGCCTCCATTTGCTCCTGTTGCTTCAGGGGTGCTAGGGTGTTACTCCACCAATCAATTTTCCTTTCACACTCCCTAATACTTCTTAATCTTTCAACCTCTTCTTTGAGTTCTACCACCAGGCTGAGCAGGTCACCCAGCTGATCGCAACGAAGACAGGTGTTGTAACTGCTGCCCTCCGGCAGGACTGACAGGCTCAGGCACTCCCTGCAGCCTGGGACCTGGACCACTGCATGTTTGTCTGGCAGCTCTGTCTGGGTCACCACGTTCTTTCTGGTGGTGGTTTTGATGGGAGTGGAGACCATAGCTCAGTCTCCTCATGGAGGATGATAAGATGAAAGTAGCTCAGATAAGTTCTAGACCCAGGAGATGGACTGTGCCCCATCAGCTCACCCTGCCTGCACAAATTGAGGTGCCACAACCTTCTGACATACCATGCCCTGTTTGCCACACTCCATTTTGGGTTTTTTCCCCTAGTTTTGACTTTAGAGACCATATTTCACTATGGAATTAAAACCAGATTTTAAGATGAGAAGTCATTCCTAAAAGAAGAAACCATATTTCTTTAAAAATGCTGAAGTTTTCACCTTATCATAAATACATTTTGTCACAATTCTTTACAAAATTTTAGGAAATTTTTCCTTCCAATGAAATAGTATTTTCTGATAATAAAGTTTCCCATGCAAATTTTTGTGCCCTTTTTACCTGAAATATCCCTCAGATCAGTGCTAGGTAAAGAATATCAGGCTGTAAGTAGTGTGCCTAAAATGGATTGAGAGAAGCACAAAGACTGAATATGCACAAAGGAGAAAAAAAAAAAAGAAAAAAAAAAAAAAGACATGATAGACCAGGGTGCTTTTGATATACAGGATAATAAATAACAAGTTTCCTTAATGTTTCTGGAGGAGGTCAAGATCCCTGTCCCTCAGGTCCCCTAACAAACAGCTCAAAAATTTGACAACCACATATTGCTATATTATGTGATTTGGCTATAGAGAAAGATATGGTACATCTTCCCCTGCATAGACTTTCCTTATGAATACTCTCATTCGCTGTCCTTTAAACTCAACTGCAGGTTTAGTTTCCAGAAATCACCAAATCTATTATCAAATAGCTTCTCCTAAGAAATATCCAGCTCAAATTTTGCAGATACAAATAATGTAGATAATTTTTTGCAATGCATTTGGAACTTGGAGTTATATAAACTGGGCAGGAACTCTGAACTAATACCCCATTAATCTAAATCTTTTGCAGTTCTTCCATCACTATTACCATCATAAATAGCGAATGAAAAAATAAATCTCTGCAGAATTCCAATTTTCAGTCCTTCATTACTTTAAAAGTCTTTCCTTCTGCCCATGTGTACAGCCATTTTCAGTACATCAGACACCCTAAAGTAACATTCAGTTTCTCTTCCTTCCTCAAGTTTGATTTCAGGATCATAATTTGGTTTCTGCAATATGTGGATACTCCCAAGTTTTCCACCCCATCTCACACCTCTCCCAATATTTCCAATGATAGCTTGTTTGAGGTCAAAACAATACATACATTCTGCCTTGGCAGAAGCTCAGGGAACATTTCAGCTGTTGTGGCTCAGTAGAGTAGCTGGGAATGCACCACTAGTTTCCCCCTTAAAAGCTAAGTTCTAGGTAACTTAAAAAAATATAATTAATATTATTTATATAGGATCCTAATATCTGACAGCTCGCTAAGCATTACAGTATATCCTAGAGAACCTGAGCCAAAAAAAGGAATTTTCTTTTTCCTAGAAAATTTTCAAGAAAACTAATTCAGGCTACTTTGAAGTATAAAAGAGAAGGGATATGTGGGGAGCTCATGTTCTATCTTATAAATGCTAAGAAGCTTGCATTTGGTAACTCAATATCAGCTAAAATTTTTAATTCATAATGAATCTTGTTTGCCAGTAGGCCAAAAAAAAAAAAAAAAAAAAAAAAAAAAAAA
>NW_020799095.1:12610775-12643646 GCF_003259725.1 Athene cunicularia | reverse complement strand
AAAAAAAAAAAAAAGACAATTAGGGGGAAAAAAAAAAAAAATCATTGTGTCAGCTGAAACATTTCTTTCACCCAAAATGAAATTCTATAGCTTGTACTTGGATACCTAACCATTTTTCTTACGTAAATATTGGCAAATTTAAAACATCCAAAGCCAAACAATTCAAAACTACTCATTACAAAAACATTTTCAAATATTTTCTCATCTCTTTCCCTCCTTCCCTTTTTTTTTTTTTTAAAAAAAAAAAAAAGTAAACCTCTTCCAGTTTGGCACAAATCAGTACCCACTATTTATTTATAAAGTGCATTTTTCAGCACATACACTATTCACCTGGAAAGTTTGAATCAGCTCTGGTCATTTGCTGCTATACAAAGTATTATTTTGTCTAGAGACAATATTTATTCTGTGATTCCTGCAAAGTGAGCTAGTTCAGAAAAAGAATTCTTTTTATTATTATTATAGTTTTAGAAGCCTGAAGCTATGCATCATACTGCTTTTTTTTTTTTTTTAAGTCTTTTCTTTCACACTTACTAGCATTTTGAAAAAAAAAAATAAATCCTGATACCCCTCTGTACACCTAAAGGAGTAGATTTCTCTTTTTGTTGTGTAGAATACTGTGAAACTACTATTATGATGCTGGACTAGAAAAATGCAGAGAAAAATTTGCATGAATACTCTTATCTGTTATCTCCTTTCATTATTGTCCTTACTTAGGTTCCTGGTCCCTTTTTGTTACCTTCTTCCCTCCTGTTCCTCTGCCATAATCCACCTGTGTTAACAGACAGGAGGGCCCAAGTTACAGATAATTCAGACACTCCAGCCTGCCTGAATAGGATGAATAGTGCACAGCACTGTGCAGACTCTACCCACCTTAGGTCACAAGGACAGTAATATCAGAGACTCCATGAACCTCACAAAGCATCACCCTTTTCCCCCCATATATAGAATATGCTATGGCCCATGGCAAACACTTTACCTTTTTTTTTTTAATTACATAAAATCTACTGAAAAACCATGATATGAACTTCCGTACTTAACACTGTCTAGCAATGAATTCCACTAACTCACTATGGGCAACATCTTCTATGGATTATAAATTGCACAAGGACAGCAACTAAGCCGTTTATTTTAGCAACATGACCTACCTAATTGAGCTCTTCAGAATCCTTTGAGGTTTTATTCCAGTTGGTCAGACAAATTTGGATGACTTTTTTTTTCCCCTATTGGAAGCTTTTGGATCACTGAAAATTAAATGATCCAAAATGAATGTTCCACTTTCTATAAAGTTCTGGTTGTTTCTAGAGGAAACAAGATTAAATTGTCTAGTTTGGCCATCTTGCTTGTTACCAGCTGCCCATACCAAGTATCAGCCATGCCAGTTACCAGAAAATCAGAAAGCCCAAGACTGCCAGCGTCACAGATTGGGAGAAAACAAACAAGCAAAACGCCCATGAACATTAGCTTTCCTCCCTCTTGAGAATGGAGGAGCTTTTCATTTCTGTTTGCCTTGAAAAACAAAATTAAACGTTACACACCCAGCATTTTTATTTTTCTCCATGCAATTCTGGTATTAATTATCAGGACAGCTCTACATGGCAAGAGATCATCCCCATTTTTCACCCAGAAACCTAGGACAGACAGCATAAGTCACCTGCTCACAGCTCATAAAGGAATCTGTGGCAGGTCAAGACACTGAGCCCTGCGTCCCTAAATTTAGTGCTCTGAGCACTGCAACATCCTTCCCTGGTTTTAGTCTAGTAATGACCTGAATGCACTTTCACTTAGACTTGAGTGATCTCATGATAGGAAAGAAAATGCTAAAATCTGTTCTCCCTTCCCAGTCGTAAATGCTAGAGGGAAGATGAGTGGACTGATGAGTCCACATCTGCACTAATAATTCTCTTTACTTTTGGCAAACTATATATTCCCAGCTCTATTCCGCAGTTCCTTCCCCTACTGCTCATATTTTATACAACTTTCTACTTTCTTTAATAAGAAAGTGAATCGAAGGAAGTAAAAACCTTGCCTTGCCTAGAGTAATCTAGAAATATATATAGACATTTCTACCACCAAACAGTAATGCCAGGCCAGACAAGTTTGTCCAGATATCAAAGGAAAAACAATTTTCCTTTTCTTCTCATGACCATAAGGTCTTCGATCTTGGCTAGCTATTCCCACATAAAGCAGCTACCCACAGTATGATCTCCAACCTGCAGTAGAAGGATTCAGACTCAAGCTAAGGTGCATCTTGAGGTGTGTGAGAAGCGTGGGTGTTTTCAGAGGAGCACTGCAATCTGACAGCATCAGAGGAAGGGCACAATGTTACAGATGTTCATTTCCCCAAAACTGCAGGTACAGTACAGGTACAGCTTCCAGCAGATAGAGAAGTTTTCTGACAGTGCTAGACTGACCGCACCATTACTGAGTAGTGCATCATGGAGGGCTCCTAACCAGCAGGTCAGAGTATATGGTTAGTAGCCTCTACAGGAGGGCTACTAGATAGTACCAGATCTAATGAACTACAGGCCCAGCAAAAATGCTGTTACAAACTAAATGGACCTAAGTATTGGATGACAGGGAAGAAGTTGCTGAAGGGCATTAAGATTTATTCCAAAGTGTCCTCCCTTGGGATCAGTCTCCTAATCACAAAGACTCAAAAAGCCCCCCACCATAAACACACACATAAAATAAAGCAAAAATACAAGCATCAGACAAGTATTATAAAAAGCACATTAATTCTAAAGTTTTACACTTTTTAACATTTAAAATCTTGACCTGGCATATTCTGCAGTTGGATTTTTCTGATGTTTTTATAAAGGTCATGTTTATGGTATAATGAATACGGATTTCCAAGGGTTATTAATCAGAAGAACGCTGTATTGCAAATAGATTTTCAAAGAATTTTTCATTTTTATGATGAATATATTAGCAATTTTAAAAGTACCATTTTTCAAAAGCATGCTTGGGAAAGAAGTAACGATTAGCTTCTGATGTCTTTACTTTAAATGAAACAAGCATATAACTGAGACAAATATATAACTAATGTTATGAAATGGACACACTCCACTAGTAAACTCTCTGAAGATAGTGCTCTGCAGCAATGCGTCTTCCATTTAGCACTGGGAAAGCTCAACTTCACCAAGTTTTATTACTAATTCACTGGAAACAGTTTTTACACATTTTTAACTGCATAATGCAAGAGTAAGTGGAACTTAATGCCAACAGTTACTGCATGTTTCCAGAGCACCACTTTGCTCTTCTGCTAGCTGTCAAATCTCTGCTCTTTTACTGAGTGACAGATTGACCTGGGAAGTGACTGAGTTAGGCGAAGGATGGCAGAATCCAAGTCAAAAGAGCAAAGTCTGCCCAAGTCAAAGATAGTTCCACAGAGAGAGACAAAGGGAAGGACAGAGAAAGGTGCATAGAGAAAAGAGCGATGGAAAGTCTATGATTACATAGATCCACTTGGCTGTTGGTCTTACAGGTAGCACACAACAATGGACATGAAAATACCTCTGTGAATCTATGCCAGTGTTGCACAGACTGGACCAAGTCTCACCCCTGAATTAACCTTGCAGTCTTTGCATACATTGGACTGCCTGTGCATATGTACATAACAAAAATGCATACTTATTGAAACAAAATCACAGTTTTCATTTTTTTTCCCCATGCGTAAAGACATAAATGCTTACACATCAGAAACTATTACAGTCCCAGAATTTTTGATTCACAAAAACAGTCCACAATGTTTGCCATGGTTTGAGCAAGCATAGGGCAACTGAGCACCATGCACCTGCTTGCTCACCCTTTTCCCCTCAGGTATAGGATGGAGAAAGTAAATCAAAAGACCTGAGAATCGAGATAAGGATATGGAGGGATAACTCACCCATTATGGTCACCGGCAAAAGACAGACTTGTTATGGGAAAAAAAAAGAACATCAATTTAATTCAAACACTAACAACAACAACAACATCACAACAGAGTATGACAATGAGAAGCATTACCACATCTTAAAAACACCTTTCCCCCACCCCTCTCTTCTTCCTGGCATAGCCTTGCTTCTGCTTTCTCCACCTCCTCCCTGCAAGCTGTGCTGACGGGGGTGGGCAGAGAACAGGGGGGTATGGTCAGTCCCCCTGCTCCTTCCTCCTCAGGGGAAGGACTCCTTGCATTCTTCCTCTGCTCCAGCATGGTGTCCCTCTCACAGCAGACAGTCCTTCACTAACTTTCTCCACTGTGAGTTCTTCCCATGGGATGCAACTCTATCTGCGGTGCTCCCGCATGGGTCCCCACCATGTGTCGCAGAGTCCTCCCAGTGCCAAACTACAACAGCAGGGGCTTCTTCTCACGGAGTCCTGGCCTTCTTCAGGCATGGCTACCTGCTCCAGAGTGGGGTCCTCCATGGGCTGCAGGTAGGCATCTGCTCCACCATGGACCTTCACAGACTGCAAGGGCACAGCCTGCCCTCTCACCTCAGGCGGCAGAAGAGTCTCTGCTCCAGCACACCTCCTCACCCTCCCCCTTTCTTCCACTGACTTTGGAGTTTTCACAGGTGTCCTCGTCACAACTCTTCTTCACAAGTCCCAACTCCTCCTCCGTGGTTCGCCTTCTTAAGCACACTATCACAGAGGTGCAGCCACCTTCTCTAATTGGCTCAGCCTTGGCCAGAACTGGGGAAGCTTCAAGAAGCTTCTCACAGGGAGCCACCGCTGTAGCCCCCTTCCCTGCTACCAAAAACCCCCAACACACACACAGACCCAACACAATGTTTAAAATTATTATGTTTATGGACTTTCATAGGAAGGCAAAAAAGTAAGTGGTATCATTTCTTACTGAACATTAATAAGGAGAAAAACTAGAGGAGAATCAAACACAAAGGGATAGTGAGCACAGGCACACTAGACAGAAGTGAGTTTCAAAGGACAGGCTCCTGGACGTGAAGCACTATTTAGTTCATGGTGGCTTGAAAGATACTTGTTAAGAGAAATTATACATCATATCATCATTTTTCCTATATGCATTCCTAAATTAAAATACTTCAAGTTATTTGACTCAGGAACTTTTCCCACCATGAAATACATGAGTCCATACTCCCAATGAAACATCTGAAGTTCTTAAAGAAAAGTAAACCAAACCAGCAAAGATTAATATCTTCCATACCACTCTTTCTCGGGATGTAAACCCAGAAAAAACTATTAGACCACGTGGCCTGATTGTCTCTAAACCCCAACCCATTACTTTTTATAAAAATTCTACTATAATGAAACTAAACCAGTTCAGCCCTCAGGAGATAGAGCTGTTTGAGGGGAAAAAAAAAAAAAAAAAAAAAAACCAAAAAAAAAACCCACCCAAACAAAAAAAACCCAAACAAAAACAAAACCAAGACCCTGAGGCTCTATCTCTGACCAAGACTTTCTGGAAAAAGAAGCTGATGAAAAACTGAAGTTATCCTGTAGGGCAACCCATGCTTTGTATTTAGAAACAAAGGAAAAAAAAAAAAACAAAACAGTTCCTAGCTGTCTGCTGCCCCCACAGAGACAAGTTGAGAGAGGTATAAAATGTTTAGTTAACTCTTAAGTTTGAGCTTACTAGAACAGAATTTTATGCCACCTCAAAGCACACATGCACTGTGTCCAGCAATGACTTATCTCTGGATTTTCATCAGCAGGCAGTTACAAAAGGAAAAAAAAAAGGACCAATTGCACTCTGGGGAGAGAAAAATCTTCCCATCTTCTGTAAGTACCACCTGAATATTTGAAGATTACATTAGAGTAATTCCCTTCAGCATTAAGCATTTGAGGTCAGCTTATATCACACTGTGTTATGGAGATGTGAAATCAGATGTTGCTTTGTTGCCCCATTGCCCAAAATTGAAGGTTAACTACAGTAGCTGCAATAAAGTAAGTTGGGCACTCACATAAGACAAAAGCATGCACACTAAAAAGATACCAGCCTTCAAGCATGAAGAGATGAGTCTTTAATTCACCAGAAATTTGCAGATTGTCACCAACTTTCTTATAACCTTTGTTTGCTATACTGATCAGCACATCAACCATTCTTCATTTGTCTGACAAAGACTAGGGATGCAAATGATTAGCAGTTCTGGACCACAGTACAGAGTTTTGACTTCAGCAAGGGGTCAATCATGAAAGGAGAGCAGCTGTTGATAAAGCATAAAATCCTCAGGATGATGCTCAGAGTAAGGTGTTCGCATCAAATCTGGGAGGGGGATAAGTGGACAGGAAAGAAAGGGAAGCTAAGGGAACGGAAGAAGGCAGCAGGCAGAACAAGAATGGAAATAAAAGAATGGGATGTTGGAAATCAGTGGGAGAAATTTGAACCTTGGCCAGAATCAATTAAAACAGATGTTTTATGGAAATTCTATATCCAGTCACAGATTTAGTTTTAATGAAGTTTAAATAGGACACGTTATAATGTACTTAAAAAGTAATAGTTGTCTAACTGTATTGTATCTAAAAAATACTAACATCATTGCCAAAAACTATTTATTGCAATCACACACAGATCTTGTGCAATTCAAATGATTTTTTTTTTTTCTTTTTAAACAGAGATAAATATGTGTCATATGATATGCTGGAAAACAGTTTTTAGGTTTTAATTCACAGTACATTGTGATGAATAAATGTTTTTATTTCCTTCAAAAACTGGGACTGTGCTTCCATAAACACAGTTAAAAATAAAATAGTTATTCCATAAAACAGTATAAGCAAAAAAACACATCATGATGCAATATAACAGATAAAGATACATAAGAAAGTTTTATTAGGACTAGTGAAGAAAACATTGGTTTTCCTATCTGACAAAGATCACATGAATATATAGTGTTCTGTAAGAGCATTGGCCCATATATATTAATGCTTTGGAGTTGAAGTTGAATCCAACTCCCTACAAATCCGAGCAGGGAAGACTGTTAAAGATGCCAGTGGAAGGTGGTCCTGCAAATATTTTGTGGCACAATGAGTTCCTTATGGTGCCTATGGTGGCAGACTCAAACATCAGAGCTCAGAACCATCAAAATCCTGTTCTTAGTCAGACTCCCCAAAAATTCACATTTGAGTAACACTCTGAGCTGCCAAAAAAAAAAATAAAAAAATTCCAAAGGCATGAGGTCTTCAAATAACAGAGTTTGACTAACCCTCTGAACATCTAAATGCTCCACTGCACAAGCAGGCTACCACCATTCTCACTAACAGATCCCACCCATGACTCTTCTGCAGCAGAAAAAAACATGACAAATCAGACTATCTCAAATTCATTTTTATAAAGCTGCCTCTTTGTTCAGTTATGGAAGACCAGTTTGAAACCATGTTTTATGTCAGTAAGCAATAAGAATCCCATCTCCCTTGAATCAGGCTTTGGTGTTGCACATGCCCCTGCAATCACAAAGTTATGGATAACTAATCATAACTATTCTTCTATGACATTTTAGCTGATATTTTGATTCAAGATGTCACTGCTTGTGAATAGGAGACTGAGAGAAAACACCATCAAACTTAACTTTTTTCTGTTACAACATTCCATCAGAATTTGTCTTTGCAGATCTACATGTAAACTACACTCTCAAATCTAATTATTATGGAAGAAAATCCTTATAAAAGTTTCAAAAATTGAAAGAAATTAAGGTCTGTATTTTAATCAAAGGCCCATATTGAAGCCTGTTCTGTAAATCCCTGGTGCCTCAGGGGAACGTCCCAATAGTTGGGCTGTTGACTAACTGGGAATACTTGCACAATAATCTCTTTTTGAAGCAGTTTAGGTTTGTGTAAATGTGTATTAACTTCACAAAGGAATTTAGCTTGTGTTTCCATCAGCCCACAAAAATCCCTTGACCACAGGGCTAGTGTCTTTCTGGGAAAGTGAATACATTCTTTTTCAGTAGAGAAGTTCTAACATAATGACTATTTATAAAGAAGGGCTGTGGAAACTTCAATTCTCACAAGCTTTACACCTGATGGAGCTCACTTAGGCAAATGATTTGAAAGCTGCAATACCTGGCAGTAAGTAGGTTGACTGTCCTCTTGATATCTGTGAAAATGTTGGCAGGTCCATTTTTTTATATCTCTATGTAAAACATGCCTAAATTTTAGAAAAAAAGTTTTCAAGCAAGGAAAATTATCTGCTGTCATTCTCTGTAGGTAGGGGGGGAGCACAACTGCTTTTGCCAACAAGACACAAAGGACAAAAGAAATTTTTGTCCTATTTTCCAGAAACACAGGCATGTCAGACCCAATTTACCTAATCCATGACATGTTGAATGCTCCAGGCTGCATCCACAGAAATAGATAAAGGCCTGTCCTCCACAGATTTAATGAATGGGAATCCCTGCCCCTGGCTAATATAAATTGTTCTTGTTGGTGGGTAATTCTATTGATTACAATCCAGTTACATTTACACATAAATTTTCAGTAAAGCAGCATAAACTATTTGCCAAAAAATACAAACCTAACCCAACAATATGTTCATATTTCTTTAAGCTATATGAAATCAGTTATGATTTTTTAGCTTTTCTGTGATCCTATCCAGATGTTCCTTAAGAGCATTTTACTGTCATGCAACATAAAATTATTCCATTATAAATCTACATGTCATTATTCAATGTATTCAGAACTTTTTCCTCACAGAAAAAGCAAAGAATTTTTTATAGGTTCTGACACAGATTTTGTCAAAAGGTTTCCTGAGTTGGCCACACAGCCTGTAATAGTAAAGAAAAGGCTGCAGAAGATTATCTTGTGTGTCTTTGGTTACTATTTTATATGGGAGGTTTTCTAAAAGAAAAAACAAAATAAACCCAAACCCCAAATACCTCAGTGCTATAAAAGGTGGCAAGGAATGGTCTGCATACCAATGTGCAGATTTCACTGCTGGCTAGAGATGGAAAGGCATGGTGGAAAGGACAAATACTATTCATCTGCATTTTTACATAGGTCAGGAACAGCCTGAAACCCTCTCTAAAGAAAAAGATGGTAATAGCTAGGTAATCTAGGTAATAGATATGGTAAGAGCTCAAGTAATAGTACCTTTCCTTGCCTGCTCTTTAGTCAGCCTACCTATGTTCTGCTCCTCTGTCAAGGGATCTTAAAATGTTATAGTCCCCGTTCCAGGAACTAAACACAAAGGAGAGAGATAAAACATTTAAATAACATTTTTGGGAGCTCCCTTCTTGCTCATGCATTCACTCTGCTCAGAATATTTACTTATTGCCCTACATAGCTATTAAAATTTCACTTTGGGTGCATCACAAACTCAGATTAGACATTCACCAGATTTGCTTTCACAGTTATTCATGGTCTAGATTTCAGCATTTCTTGAACTAACTGTAAATATATCTAGAAACAGGCCTATCATAAAACCAACCCACCTCAGACTTTTCCATTCATTCCATTCAAAGACTATCTTTCATCTACCTTCTTACTAAGGTGCCCCAAAAAATCAAGCCTTGGGCAAAACACACTAAAACTGTCACTCCACAATAAAAGGTCTTAGTTGACATGTTTTGGTTTATTTATTTTTAAGCCCCTCTCTGCCAGAAAGACCAAACAAAACAAAAGAACTAACTTTGGTTTCCACTACGTAACAGTTATTTGAGAAATACTAAAGCAAATGCGGTTTTTGAAAGGCATTGCTACCAGGCCTTGTAACCATGATACAGTAGAATACAATACCAAGAGAAGAAAAATTCATGTGCAGACCGTTCTGATAATCCATGTAGATCAGAAGGATCAGAATCATGCAGCTTCATAATGTTAAGTCTAGCTATTATAATTCCCGATGTTATTGCGTATGTTATATATACAAGTATTTGCTCTGATCCATGTAAGTCACTGCATTGCTTTGCTTTTACTATTTGAAGTTATAATGATCATTTGACTTCTCTGCATCACATTACTTTACATGTTCCTAATATTTTTAGTACTTTTTCACATTAAAATAGAAAAGTAATGCCCTCAAATTAGGCAACAGATATTTAATTAATTTAATTGTATATCAAATAATTCAAGTGATTTCTCAATATGTTTTTATTACTGGAGAAGAGGAAGTCACCCCCCTCCAAAACCTACCAACTTTGAATTTTAATAAATTTGGTCTCTTAATCTGATCAAAAGAACCTTGCAATAGCTGAGAAGCTAAAAGGGCAAGGCAAGTGCTAAGAGCCTTCAATGGAACCATGTGTTGACAAGTTGGATCCCTCCCTCCATCCTCCTGCTCAACTGTTAAGGAGTGGAGGAAGCCTCACATACTGTAATCATCTTTGCATTTCATAAGAGGTAATCTTACAGTACATTTCCAAGAAAATGAAATTATATTAAACCACTGAAGTGAGCCAACCAATTGTCAGATTTCTATAGAAATGCAAGGATTTGCTAAACCAGAGACAAACCTCAGTCCTGCAAATAGGTCTGCATATATTTAACTATTCCAATGCTCACATCAGTGGAATGACATCAGAAAAGTTAATTCCTTTTTAATTCATGCATGCAGAAGTAGGTTCTATCTGTTATTTGCATGACTATCTGACTAAACATTCAAAATGTTCCATAACAATGAGTTTTAAACAATGAGAATTGATATTCCGCTAAAAAGGAATTAAAATTTTACCAAAGGTGCGCAATTTGAAGGATGAATCAAAACCCTGAATACTTGACCCACGTCACCATATACAGGAGAGAATTTGTTTGCATAATTCAGAATTTGGTATTACTTTCTTTGAAAACAAAACAAGCCCACAAAACACCAAGATGCACCACATAAGAAGAGAAACACATCATGAAACTGTAAACATAAGATGAAAATGAAGGTACTCTAAGCATATTGCCAAAGACGCACTAAGACATCTATCGCTGCTTTATGACATCACATCTTTGAAAAAGAATAGGATCATTCCAGAGACAAGAACATACTACTTGGATCTTGAAACAGCATTTAAAAAGCCCCGTAAACTTACTGAAAAACACAGTGTGTTGAGAAAAAGAGGCCTATCTCTCCTCTCTCTCCATAATTCCAGTTACTTAATGAGAGTTACATTGGATATTAATTTGAACTGTAACACTAAAGGACAACTATTGCAGAGCACTGAATCTGCTTAATTAAAGGTATCAATTCAAGCAATGAGGCGGTTTTGCATGCAAGCCTCTAAGAAACCTGAAACCAAACACAGCTTGCCTGTATAAGGGTTGCATTCCAAAGCCTATGCTCAAGCCAATTTTACAGATCTGGAGTTGCAACTAAACATAAATCACCTGGTTCACAGCAGAGCATTTTGGGTGTGTTAACCTGAAACGCTGAGAAAATTTCAGTGGATATTGGCCAAGCTATGACAAAATTTAAGATCTGCATACCCTTCTTCAGCCCCAAACCACCAATGCTGGCACACTTCTTGTATCTAAGTCTCTGCATCAGGCTGGGACCTTACACTTTCTGCTCTTCTAACTCTGACACTGGGTATCTCTAGCTTCACAGATCTGTTGTCTTTGTTTATGCATTACAGAAAGATTTGATTAACATCTGAGAAAAGACTCTGCAAACCTGTACTTCTGACTATTCTGTTTCACTTAGACTTGGGCAGAATATGTAGTGATCTTGTCCAGACAAAGATATAAGTTAAATGGGGATTGTTAGGATTTCTTTATTACACTCTTCAGACAGCTAAATTATATTTAAATAGGTTAAGAAGACTTAGAGCACACACAGCTGTTTGTTGTTGCTATGTAGATTCTGTTGCTACCACATGTGAAAAAAATTCCAGATTTTTATTTCTCACTTCACCTAATATTTAAGTTCATAAAAAGCATCAAATGACTCAGGTGTTCATCTAAATGACTATTTGCAGTTACAAAAGTTGTAAAACTGGATCTCTGTGTCTGAGGTCAAGCATCAATCATATTAACAGAACTATTACGAAGTGCTTACAGTTGCATGTAAATAACATTGCAGCATGGACACAAAAGAATGCAAGGAAGAGTTCACATTTAGGTTGCCCCAACGTGCACTGTTTGACACTGACTTTTACAGAGCATTACCAAGGCCAAATCTGGTTACTAAACTGGTAGACTCAGACTACAAAGACTGGTGGAGACCTAAAACAATAAAAAGGGATTGAGAAAGTCAGTATAATTCAGCGACATTAGCTTGAAGTGAATAGGCCACTTGCTCTTGAAGCATAAACTGAGAACTTTGTTTCCACCAGAACATCTCTTTTTTACATTAATAAGACCCTCCAGTGTTTCCCTACAACTTCCTCTGCAGATGTGAGGTGGTCTTAACCTTTTTTTTTTTTTTTAAAAAAAAAAAAAAAAAAAGGCTACCTCCAGAAAACCCCTTGGTGTTAACTTTGCCACCTCACATGATTTCAGGATTCATTCTCTTCATTGAAAGATAGGAAAAGGTGGCATGAGCTATTTCTTAGAGGGCTACTGCAGACTGAAAAAAAACATGTAAAGCAGTGGATGCATGTACACACCTGAGGGGACTAGAAATGTTTTATTTTTTTTTCCATGAAAATCTATTTCTAATTATATTTTCTTAAGTTATTGCTCTTACTTTAACTGCATGGGCAATGATCTCCTACTAGACAAGATTAAGTACAAGATTTTATCTCTTTTCCCCTAAAATTCACTATAAATATTGAATATATAAATATATAAATATATAATTATATATATATATAATATATATATTATATAATAAATATATAAATAGTGAATTTGAAATTATAACAATATAATGTTATTTGGCCTTTCCAATATGACACAATCAAAAGTCCACATTCTAATAACAATTAACGTTTCCTTGTCACTAGAAATTCTTACCCATATACAATTTTAATACATGTCCATTCAACAGCTCCAGGCACACAATTGGAAATGTTAAAATCTGACAGACTAGAAATGAGCTTCTCCCACATGCAGCTTTTTCTGGCTGGGCTACAAACCCACAGAAATGATAGCCTGGTATGATTTGTGGACATAAACTTCAACAGAGCTGTGTGAGACTATGCTTTAAGAAAAATGTTAAGCCTCCTCTGCTTATGGGGGGAAGAATGAACCTCAGCTTCTCCTCACCACTGCTGTTCTGCTTAACTAGTGTAGTGTCTGTTAATTGGAGGAGAATCACCATAAACTACTATTCATTGAATTGTCCTGATTTCTTTAATGATATTGCCAATAATGTGCCTTAATGAGATAAAAGAGATATTCCAGTTCAATGAATCACTTGGGAGGGTGTCCCCTTGAAACAGAATATAATTTAGACAGGACTACTGTGAATTAAGAGATACTCTGCATAACTTGTACATAATCAGGAAAGCTTGCAAGCCCCCATTCTATCCACACAGATTAACTCCTTGCAAATATAGCCTAAAAAGGACAGTCATGGTAGCTTTAAGTTTGCTTCGTGCATTTTTTTTTGTTTGTTTGTTTGTTTGTTTGTTTGGTTTACTTTTTTTGAAAAATAAGAATGGGAAGTGTTATGGATAGCTGAGAGCTGCTTGATAGCTTCTGGAAAAGAGATTGGTACTTTTAAAACACTTCCTGAAAAACAACAAAAAAAAAATCAACATCGCTTCCCTTGCCTGTTAATTCCTCACCCTTCTATGTAAACCATCAAAGCTCAGGTGGACACGGGAACTGGTGGAGTCTTCCCCCGCAGGTGTGCAGAGCTCCTCTAGCATGGGGAGACCCGCAGCAGGTGCATCTTCCCATCACTGGGGCTCCTCATTCAAGGGCAATGCAATTCAACTTATCCAACTGTCCAGGCTCATGCTTCCATCACATTCAGCGCCTCTTGTGGCAAAGAGACGGGGAACAACTGTTTAAGCAGGAACTGAAACACAAGCAGATACATCCTTCCTCCTGTACTTTCAGGCTGGTGGTGGGTGAGGAAGAAATGCACTGTGGCCATGCTGCTGGGCATGCCAACACCCTCCAGCCTCAGATCTGCTGGCCAAGTGGCTGACAAAGTTTGACTACACTGCTGATGATCAATTTAAGATTTTAAAGAGCACTTAATTCACATCTGAAATTATTTGAGATATTAAACATAACTATTACAAATTATTTGACAGTTACCTTAATTAGACTAGGTCTGATTTAATATTTCCAGCACAGTTGAAACTCTTACTTTACTGGGGGCCATGGAAGTTTCTCAGCATGTTAGGTCCAGTAAATGAAATTGAGTTCAAGCAAATCTATTAACACAGTCCAACACTTTTCACAGTTCATTACAAATAATAATTACTTTCTGAAAACTTCCTCCTTCACTATGAAGAACAGATCTGACTCAGTAAAAACAATATCAATGAAGAAAGCTCAATTTTTGCTGAAAGATTCTTGAACTTGCAAGAGCTTTTTTTTGTACCTGCTAGCAGTTGCCATACATATATTATAATGACAGATTTCAAAAACTGTCCAACTTCTTTCAGACAAATCATCAATATTACCTCAACCAATATACTATCAAAATCATCCCCCTACACTATTTACTAGAACTGAAGTTAGCTACATCAACAGAAGAACCTGCAAAACTGGAGATCTGCCCACCACAGGCACCTTGGGAAGATTTCTTAGAAGATTAACTTATCTATTATTTTAAACATTCTTGAACAGTATTAGCCATCTATCACTGAGTGACTCCTAGAAAGGACTAATAATTTAGAACGAACATTATTTCTTCTTAGCTTTGCGATTTGGAAGACATTAGCTCAGCTGAGGTCTCTCAAACTGATATTTGATATAAAACATTCATAATTCATTTGACTATATACTGAGGTCACATGGCACTATTTCTGTTTCCAGATGGATCTAAAGTTAGCTTTGTATTGCTGAAAACGTTCTGGCATAGCTTTTAACATAAAACCTCCTTTACTAAATTACTATAAAGTATCATGCAATTGTTATCTTTGTGAATATTCCCATGAAGAAATCTTCCTACTAGTAATGCACAAAAAGCTTATACAAATCACATGAACATTGTTAAAATAAACTGAGAGATATTTTAGGAGTATTAATTGTTAATGTTTTTTTCAATGCTAAGTATCATCAAAAACCACCTACCTGAAATAGTTCCATGCTGCTTTTCCTCACTACACTGATTCTTTTGGATATATTTACTTAGAAAAAAAATGAGGGAATAGGACAATAGGCAATAAAAATAATGTTCTACACATCTGTATTATCTTCCCAAAATCTGTAGAGTTGCCAGAATGTCCACAGTGACACATAGCATCATCGTTCATTGCCTTCACAAGGTTAATTTCAGGCTATTTAAATAAATTTTCTTCCCTGTGTGCTGATGGTACCATATGACATTTTTTCTTCAAGTTACTCACTATCGACAAAACAGAGCAGTTTCATTCAGTCATCTTGGGGTGCTTGTGCAGAGTGGTGCTGCCAATATCATTTTGCTGCGCCGCAGATCTTTACCTGCTGCCTGCCTGTCTGTCTCTGCCAGCAGAGTTTATGTACGTTTCACACATTTTCTAAGGCTTTCCGAAATCACATTTTGATTGTATCTACACTGTTAGTGAGATTTCAAATGTTGCTTTGATTTATTTTTTAAGGTATTTTCAGCCTTTCAGTCTTTGTTTATTACATTCAGTAAATTCATTCATGTAAAGGAGTATATCTGTGTGGGCTATTCATGTGTAGTGATGGACCTCTTTAAGGACACTGATGCTTTCCACCTTGAAAATGTGCATGTGTAGCAAAGGTAGACTATTGCACACACTGTTAAAGTGTGTAAAGATAAATGCTACTATGAAAGATATTCACCTCACATATGTGGATCTGACCATAGATCGGTATTTCTGCAAGGCACTGTTTTTTCTATACAGCATATCCAAACAGATGTCAGAGGTCCATCTGCTACTGAACCCAGAGGAACCCAAATGGTGGGCTGCTGATCAGCATTGAGTAAGTTTGTCAGCAGTACCTGTGGAAGAATATATCTTTTATGTTCTATAAAAATACTACAGATTTAAAAAAAAAACCAAACAAACAAAAAAAAACCCAGGGAAAAACACTGGGAATCTATAAATGTATTGAAAAATTTTACTTCAACCCAATTGAAAAGAAAAATAGTTAATTCAGAACCTTTCTTAGTAAAGAAAGGGGAGAGAAAAATCATACCATGTGGACCAGTGCAATTTCTGAGTACTCAGTGCTACTAAGATTTAAACCAACAGAAACTAGATGTGTTATTAGGAGGTTAGTGTGACTGCCCTAGCACTGTATGTGGAGAGGAGGACTAAATAACCAGTTTTACAAGGTAGACAGACTGTGGTCAGGACTGGCGAGACAAATGTTTGTAAATCATTACATCACGTCTTGAGCACTAAAACTGTGTAAGGATACTAGAAATAACACACTACAATGGCTTTACAGCACCCATATTCATGAATCTGACATGCCCTCAGTCAGAGAGGGAGACAAAAAAGGAAATTATTTAAATATATCTTTACATATGCATACACAACATTTTATAGCCTGTTTGACTTGTTAGAATTTGTCCTTTACAAATACAGGAATTGCAAAGTTAAATAGGAGAGTAGGTAATTTTATGTATGCCTGTTTGCTTTTTCCTCTTAAAGAAATAAAAATGGCTACCGAAAATAACAGCTGCTGCATGAAGAGTTGAAGCAAAGATATTATTTTTTTCTGTGCTATCTCAAAGCAGACAAGCTCATGCAGCTTCTACTGTTGAAAAATTTGCTGCTCACAGCAGCAAAACTTACCAGTAATAATAGAAAAACAAAGGAGCAGTGTGCTTGCCATATAATAGTCACATATCTGGCAAACTAGATGCTCCTGATACATGGCTGGTTTTGACAGGAGGTGAGTGGATTTGCTATCACAGGTAAATACCAGCAAACAAAAACTAATTTGCTAAACATTGCACTATAGAGACAGCAGACCCTCAGGTTGCTACTGAAAAATGACTTGGCTTAGCAAGAAGAGCACTGATATTGCCTGCGGTGCCAAGACTGGCTTCCTCCTCACCTCCTCCGTTCTTGTGCATTCACAATTGCAGATCTTGCCAAGGGTCTATGTTTTTTGACTTTTTTTTCTTTAGCTTTTTTTTTTTTTCTTTTGCATTCGATATTGATCCCTAGCGCAACGATGAGTAACTGTATTGGAAAACACAGCCATTATCTCCCTCTGTCTACATAACTTACTACACTTCATAGTAAACAAACTGAGCAAACAAGGTCAACAAGAACAAAACAAGCTCTGAAAATTTTCATGGCTTTCATTTGAATGAACTGTACTATCCATCTGCTTTTTCAATTACAATATAAAAGTAAATAAATAAGAGAACCACTGTGAAGTAATAATCAAAGAGTAAATTAAGCCTGTTTTTTTTTTCCTTTGTTCTTAAGAAAGCAGTTTTAATATTCAGAGACAATTTTCTAACATAAACCCAGTTTTTAGGCTCTATCTTGTATTCTGAAGGAGAGAATCGGTGAAGAGACTGTTGGTTTGCATTCTGAGAAAGAACACAGAAACAATACACAGTATCAAAATTATGAATATGAGCCAGAGTCCTCTGAGATCCTAAGTATATGCTAAAATTTCAAATGGCCATACCAGTTAGCAGACACTCCCAGTCAATCTCATTTCTGTATCTCCTCTAACTGCTTCAGAGATGAAGATACTATACATTACTAAACCCCAGGAGCTTTTCAAGCTTTACTTGAAAAGCAAGTGATACGTTATGGTTTTAAATTCTGAAATCTGCAGGGACTATAAAACAGAGTAAATTAGTTGGCTGGGTAATAGAGCCAGGACCTTATCCCATAGTGATGAAATAATTTCCCATGATTTCCAAGCAACTGGTTCAGCCAGCTAGGCTGAGGTATTAAAAAAAGAAATAATTGATCTAACCCCAACTTTTTAAAATAGTTGTGACCTTTGCCAAAGCAGAAATAAGGAAAAAAAATTAAAAAGAAAAAAAAATAGAGAGAGAACAAGTGCTTTTGTTTAAATGCTCTAGATAAGCACTCAAGATGTCTTACCTTTTTTTCAAACCTAAAGAAGTTTTAAATGGATATAATTTTAAGCATCAAAAGAGACAGAACTGCATTATCATAGATGTTAACAAGAGACAAGGGTGTATAATAATTGAACTTTCATAAAAGCCTCCATTACAATTCCAATTTCAAATTACAGTTGCGTTTTCTTATTTCACATTTGATCCAGACCCTTGTCAACTTCTTGAAGTTGTCATGCCATGCTTATGATTGGAGTAACTCTTTAAGGTGCATTTGTACACAGAAAAAAAAAAAATTATTTGAGGGGAACATGTTCATGAGCATCAGACTGATAAACTCAAAGAAGTGGTCAGCGAAACGGACAAAGAGGTCTAACTATATGAGCATGCCAATAATGAAGCTTCATGTATTAAGATTTTTCACCACTAAACAGACTTTGCAGAAATGTTTGCTAAAATCACTGAGAATACAGGATGAGCTGCAGAATGTGGCTTTGCCATATGACGACTTAGCCCTACAACAGAGCAAATCTTCTTCCCACTTTCAAACCCAGCAATTTGATTCAAGTACAATCTTAGACACTTCAGGCTTTGGTATTTCTAGCCAACTACTTTTGCTGCATTTTCTCTGAATGTTACCAATCATCTATGCAATTTCAGCTGCAAAACTAATCTTTGCCGTATATTACATGTAATGACCTCTTTTTAAAGCTGAAGCCCTTATGACCTCTATTGTATTTCAAGAACTTTTCATGATCTAATACCAAAGTGAAATATTTCCTTTATCAAGTCCAAATATATTTCTTTTTCAAGTACCACCATCTTCTTTAGTGCAATGAGAGGCAAAAGCTTTGAAAGGATTCCTGTAACCCGATTAACATTTTTGTAATTGCAAGGATTTCTAGAACTGCCACTAGGTTATAAAACAAAATCAAAATAATATGGAAGGATATTTGCACACAGGCACAGAGAGGTAGAAGCCATATGACTCTGAGATAATTCTGCACCCAAAGGTTCTCACTATTTTAAAATATGTTCTAAAAATTATTTATATTAATTTTCTTTTAGGAAAAAAGATGGAAAAGGACAGAGGCATGACATCATAATGAAAATTTTTAAAATCCAGTTTCTAGTTAACATTGCATTTCTTAACAGAAGCAAGACATTTGTTAAGAAGGGATGCAGGATTAGATTCCACAGTCATTCCAGTTAAAATATGTACAGACACGCATTCACGTGCATGCACGCACGCACGTGCACACACACACACACACACACACACTTTCTGTTAAAGGACCTTCAGCAGAAGCAACTGTGATCTCATCTTCTCTAATGAAGCAAGAAACCATTAATTCTGATTTTGGTTTTGGAGCAATTCTGCCACCCACAAGAAGGGTAACACTGGAAATGACTCTGTGAAATGGTGAAATCACCCTTTATTTATGGCAACATACTGGATATCTTTAGATGTATTTTAAATTAACAGTTTCTGTAACAGAATCTAAAATGCTACAATGTAGCACAGAGCAGTTTCTGTAACTTCAAACAGATTTTTCTTTTAGTATTATGTATACATGCATTAATGATTATTCAGTACTTCCAGATATGAACTTCACTGCCCAGGAGGCTGTAATGTTCCAAGTATAAACATCAGGCTCCTACAGATTCAAGTTCCTATACACTGGCTTGCTCAGCTGAATTCTTCTGTCACATGCAGTATCCATTATATATTAACTACACTTTGTTACTGCAGATGACTGGTGATAAAATACAGTTTAAAATCAAGTATCTGCGTTTCTCAAAACATTTCAAATGCACAGCCTTATTATCACCGGTTCATCCTGCCTTAAATGAAAACAAACAGAAATGCTTTGCAAGGCCTCCACACTCTCTAACCTAGAAGGAATTACAACTTCCTAAAAACAAACGGGTGACAGTTAAATATTTTCACTGAAGCTGCTGAAACAGGTTTTGTTGGTTGGTTGGTTTGTACAATTTCTTTAAAGAGGTGGTGAGATTTGGGGTGTGAGGGGAGTATTTTTTCTTCCATGACTCATCCAGCATGAATCTCTTCTACAAGAAAGTGTTCCAGAAATAAAAAGTGATACTCAGAACAGTAGTATGTATGCAGATGAATTACTACACTCTACAACACTGGCTGAAAAAAACCCACTGAAAACAGACAACATGCAAGCAGAAATGTGATGGCATTTTCAGGTAAAAATTGTTTTTTCCCATTAACAGTTCTATTATTTTATCCTACAGGATATTCATTTCCACCCCAATATATTAGATTTCCTGTATAATGTGGATGGAAATACTGACAACAGAAGTTACTTAAACCAGTAATAGGTTCATAGGGGACAGGGGAGGAAGGGGAAAATAAAAAAAAAAAGGAAAAAAATAAAAGGTAAGGTAAAAGGCTTTTTTTTTTTTTTTCCCTTTTTTCTATCTTTGTAAATTTTAATTTTAGTTCTTGTTTTGGTTGTGCTTCTTCAGTAAGGGCAAAGGGAGTAATTTTTTTGACAGTGGGGTTGGAGGATTGGCATCCCTCTCAATTCCAGTCAGGGTTTACCGAGCCCTCGGGACCAGTTCTCACTGTCCCATAACTGCAATATCACTGCAGCATTTCCTCCGGTTTGACAACCATCACGTATGGCGCTAGTGCACAGCACACAAACAAAGTTCTCCCCCTTCCCCTCCCAAAAGGCGAAGAGCGCTTTCCACCTGACCCCAACAGACTGGCCGCCCAGCCCAAGGGGTGGCCATGGGGCCCTCCGCGCTCGCAGGACGAAACAGATCCTGCAAGCCACCTGCGCTGCCAGGCCGAGGAAGGCACAGTGTTGGTGAAGTGGCCGCGCCAAGGCAGCAGCAGCCAGCAGGACCTTTTAAGGTAGAGGTGGCAGTGTCCAGCTATGGCCACTGGCCACAGCAGAGCCCTCGCCTTGAGCAGGACTAGAGGAGGTCCCCTGTTATCAGCGTTCAACATCAGTGCTGTGGCACTGACAGCCACCCACCGCTTCTCCTCTCGGAGCTGCTGAGAGTGGTCACAACATCTTATGCTAAATTATTAACTTGATGATAACTGCAACCAAAACTCGCTTTGGGGTAGATACGTATGTTTTTATGTGCAAAACATCTACCTATTAAAACAGTTAACAGAAATTTGTTATTTTCATTGGCTTTTGGCTTACTCTATAAACTCACTACATCATTTTGTAGGATTTTTATTATTATTATAATTCCATATTTCTGTTCAACTTGAAGTGATGAATGCAAAATCAATACAATAAGTAACAAATGTATCCACGGTGACTAAATAACAAACTCTAAAGCACAGCACAGTGAATGACAATTAGCAGTTATTGAAACTACTCCATCAAAATTCTGGTGTAATGTAAAAGAAAGGCTCATGCAATTAGAAGGGTCACAAAAAGTTTAATTATTTGAATGCTCAGCTCAAATAGTAGCATATACATAGTAGAATGTAGTAGAATATTTCAGCTCAAAATCTTGGAGGCTACAGCTTTGAAGAGAGCAACAAACACTATGACCGATTCCTGAATTTAGCAACTTTTCTCTCTGATGGTTAAGATGGTTAAGAAACTCACTTCACCTATTAATACTTGCTCTATAAGAATAATACTTTCAGAAGGTTAAGGTCTTATTTTCTACAGTAATTATTTCAGTATTTATTTCAACCTTAATGCTGTACATATGTGTTCCCACTATGCCACCTTACATCATCAGCAATTAGACAAGAAGGCCCAGAAAAACAAGCCAGATGCATACAAACATACAGAAATGCTTTTTCTACCCTTCCTATTCTTTGGGTGGCCCAATAGCAGCACGCACAGAGAAAAAAAACAAAACAAAACAAAACAAAAAAAACCAAACCAGAATTCTTCAGTAATATTAAAAGGAAATTCTTTGTTTTCTTCAGAAAATATAAAATTCCAGTATCATCTATATGATGGCTATAGCAATTTTAAGTCAAAGTAGGTGTGCATCGTATGCAGTCAAGCTTTCATCCAGCTCTGTGCATCACTGCTTTATGCAGTAAGTGTTACAACAGGGACAGGTGAGATTACAGACGTTCTGGCTTCTCACAGACAGAGCAGGAAAACACCCAGAACTGCCACAGGTAAACATTATCCCCATTAAATCATGCTTTGTTATGCAAAAGACAGAAACAAGAACATTCATTTAAAACAATATTAAAGGAAGTTTCAGACTGAACAAAGCAGACCGAGAACCTGCCTAACAGAAACTTTCAGCTCTGCTCTCAGAAGTGAAATTTCCTACAAAGCAGACAGAAAGCACAATCCAGTTTGTTTCAATTAAAAACTTGTGTTGCACCGGAAAAAAAAAAATAAGCATGTGAAACAGCGGTTTGTATTTCTCCAGAAGAAGTGACACCAAGATAAGTTTGATCAACATTACGTGTTTCTGAGAATTATTGACAGAAAAAAAATGCTAAAATTAAGTACCGTACAGATAACATATACTTAATACCCTAACTCATATAACTTCAGGAAACCACAACTTCTAATCCTAGTCACACAGGCAATTGTTGCAAACCTGACTGTAACAAAAGAAAACCCAACTCATCCTTGCAATGATATTAAAGGTAGAAAAATGACACAAAAGAAATGAGCAAAAGATTAGCTGAATGCCACGTTTTTAATGGTGAAGAGACTTAATCCAAATTACTCAAACCTAAAAACCATAATGCTTGTCTATTATTCCTCAGTCTTTGGAAAAAATAGTAAAGCTAAAACACTGCAAATTTGTCTTTGAACTGTTCTGACAACTCAGCCAATTTATATTTTTTCTGTTAGGACAGTTTACATCAAAATCAATCTGCTTTCATAATTGATGGGTTTCACTGTTAAAGTCAACACCCTCCTCACTAATATTTTTAATTTTACAAAAATAAGAAAATAATGCTCAGCATGTCATAAAGCATAGTACTTCTGTGACTGGGCTCAGAATATTACAAAAGTTCTTCTCTTCGAGCTCGAAGTGAACTCCTGATTCAATATTTAATGACACTGAGAAAGCTGCTGAATGTCCCAGAAGCCCTCCAACTCTCCGCTCTGTGTTCATTCTAAGTATTATGCAGCTATAAATTAACACTGAAGATAGATGAGATTTCAAGTAGCCAGGAATAGTATTTTTCCATCACACCACCAAATTTCCTATTTTATTTTTTTGCTGTTTAGCAGCTCTAACTTGCAGCAGTATATTGCAATAGTACATCCCAGCCCAGTACTGCAGCACTACACTGCTTAGACATAGCTCTACGCTCCAGCATGTTTTTAGGGTATGCAGCCAGCTCAGCTGTAAGCCGAAGGAAGATTTCCATCAAGCAGCAAAACTAAACGCTGCACAAATATTTAACAGCTCTGAGACCTCTAAAGGCTTAAAATAATATGCATTTTGTGGTATGCTAGGAGCCAACCCCACACCAGTGATCTGCATAATGCAGAGTACTCAGCAAACACACCACTGTAAATAAAGCATTGTTTCACCTTTGTATCTTTGAATTCTTTAAACTAAAAGCTGAATGAAATTCTAAGGTTTACTGTGTCTTCTCACCACAGTGCAGGAGCAGCTCGTCCATTACATTAAGTTCGTCTAAAACTTCCCATGCCTCACAACCATTTCTCATCTCCTCTCGCAGATGAAACACAAGTTCATATAAAGCAAACCTAGGATGAGTTCGAGTTCATCCTATCTAGCTTATTTTTCAAGCTGCTAAAACTACGCGGTAGCCCACTCAAACAGAAAATTTCGCAGACAATGGAATCCTTTCAAACTGCACAGCCGACAGGATTCCCCAGTTGTCAGTTTTAGGTGCGTGCCAGCACAAAATGTTCTTGCATCCAAAATTTATAATAATCTCTCTTATTGATAATGTGAGCAGAAGCAAAATTACATCACAGTTAACACTTACCAAAATACATTATGTTTCTCATTAATCATGCAGTCAGGATCCCACCGCTGTGTATTCAGCATTAGCTCCCGCACAGGGCTGACATGTAAAACAGAGCTCTTTCATTCTACATTATGTGGAAATTTCCCAGCACAAGAAGCGTGAGTGAGCAGTGTGCCTCCTCAGGATGAGCGCTTTGCAGGCAGTCTTATCCCTGATACAATCCCTGTCTGATTTAGCATTTACTCCGGCTGCATGCTGCACTGCCCATTCTTACTGTAATCTGACTCCTCCTTCTGATGTCCTTGCTGTGCCTGTGACATCAGGACTAAGAGTACTACAAACAGATCTTTTCTTTAACGGGCTCGCAACAACATGCTCTAATATTCTGGGTAACCAAACTCTGGATTGGGGAAAAAAAACACAAAAAAACCCAAACACAAACAAACAACAAAAACCTCTTCTAAAATCATACTTTTTTTTTTTTTTTTTTTTTTTTTTTTTTTTTAACGTGCTCAATTACATAATCGATGGGAAAGACAAAGCGTATTTTGTTAACATATTTTTTGTCGAAGGACAGGCTCCAGGAGAAGCCCCGAGTGCCCTGATTTTCCAACTTCAGTAGAACATAAAAGATGCTTGGCACTTTGCAAGATCATGTCCCCCTAGGACTTTTTTTTTCTTTGTTTAAATCAATAGTTCCATCTCAATAAATGATTTTAATCTGAATGTTGGATAAAGCTCAGTCTGTTTCTATTTTTAAAAAGCAATTGACAAATAGGTAGTTCAATTTCAAAAGAGCTGAACTGATTTTTTAAAACTATGATTTCTTCACATGAATAACAAAGCGTGAGGATGGGAGATATATGACAACGAAGATTTGTAATGGAGTTTACAACCTTTCACCCTTCAGGTCTCTGGTGCCTTTCCAGCCCAGGTTGATAAGTCATTAGCAGCTGGTAGCTATTTTATTGTTCTGTGACAAATGGAGTTGTCCTAACTTTGCTGTAAATAGGTCCCCACACAGTCCCTGCTGCTATATAAACTAGTAGTGGCTTCAGAAGAAGAACAACCAAAGAAATGATGAACTACTCTCCACCACCGACACGTCATGCCTCGGGATGGATCTGACACACACTGTTGTGGCAGCGTGGTGAAGACTATGCAGTCTGTATTTGTGCACATATGATGTCTGTTCTGTGAATCAACAGAGGACATCGGTCTCCTGCTGTCAGTCTGGCATGTATCACTGGTAATACACTTAAATTAAATAAAGGTAAAAAAATGGATAGTATGCTGAAGTGTTTATTTCATTATAATAGGACCTAACAAATGAATGTTTTCATTCTACAGGAAAGAAGATGACAGGTATAATTCATTCTTATTTGTAAAAGCTCCACACTTTCCTATTTCATGAGGTCCAATCACTTAGGGAAAAATTATCCCACCAGCACAGCAGCCAAGGAACGCTCCAATTGCAGCAGAAGAGTTAAGAACCCTGGTGTACATCGCCACTACGCATCTCTCAGTAGGAGTCCTCCGCAGCATTGCTCTCACGAGTATGCAAGTCACCTGTGCACAAGTCACCGAGATAAAAACTGCACGGGGGAACTGGGGCATGAATTTAAGTCCTGTCTCTCACTGGCAGTCCCACGGTTCTCCGTTTCTGTTGCCTAGCCCTTTCTTATTGCAACTGCCCTTAGGAAAATGTATGCCTGAAGTGAGGGATACACAGTACACAGCCAGACTCCAAAATAAATTTTGCTCCACAATTAAAAAGTACATAGTGCGTGAGAGAGCAAGGTCGAGACTTCTTGTGTGGTTCAAACTGACCAACAGCAACTTAAATTAAGCTAATCAAGAAACATTATCTGGAAACCCCTGAGGAAAAAAGAAGCTGTCTAGAAACCATGGCCTGTATTTTAACTAGAGGGTTTGGACAGCAAGTAACAGAGGATATTCAAGGCACCCTCCTTTCCTCTGTTTCACCATTACAATGCTCATTCACTTCTACTGTAGAAGGAAGGACACCTCACTATAGGAGAAAACACCACCCTCAAAGGCTGGTTTAAAACATCTCAGCTGAGCCACTCTAATGCCCTCTGAGCAGCAGGTACTATTAGGACCCTTCTGCAGCACAAGCATTCCCTTCCCTCCCTTCACTGAGGGTAAAAGCTCACAGAATCAATTTGCTGTGAAATCCTTCAGCTCCTTTGCCAGCACCAAAGTGCTTTTGCAGAGGCACTGCATGATGTCCTTTAGGACAGTCTGCACTCAGGCGCAGCATTTGCCTGTTAGGCTGCGTTTACCTTATCGCAGAAAAGCTCAGGCTCATTCTGCCAGGAGTCAGACCCCGGGAGATGTAGACTACCTCCAGTCTCGACGTTCCTCCAAGGTGATACTGCTTGCTGATTTGTGCCATCAGCTGGCCAGCTGAGAGCACGGGTACAGATGACTCATGTCTGTGTAGATGTGCCATTAGCGGTCAGGCAGCAACTATGCTGCCTTTAAACATCCCTTCTTGAGCTAGCTGCTCCGTTACAATACCAGTTTGGTGGAGCCTGATGGCAGGTCAGCTCCTTGGGAATCATAAACTGCAAAGCACCACATAGACGCACATATTTTCACTACTTGGTTCTGAATGCTACCTCCACTTCTGTTTTGCACTTCAGGATGCAAAACAATAAGCACCATCTCCCCCCTTATTGCATCTTATTTGTGTTCTTAAAATAAACAAACAATCAAACTAGACAATGAAGAACTAAAGCAAGAAGTTTTCTTTAATTTCTTTGCATTTCAACTATGCAAGAGAGGAGGGAAAATCACTGGTGGTCTCTCCTGGAAAGCTTTCACAACCCAAATTCACATACTCCATGCCAAACTCTGCTTTCATTTACACACATACAACATTAATAAACTGCAAAAAGAAATAGAGTTCCAAGCAAGGGACAAAGAATAAATTTTATTCCCAGATATTGTCACTGTTGGTGAAAGCAAGGATTGGTTTAGCAATTGTAAGCCCGAATGGCTGGTGTTTTAACTCAAGCACTGTGGACTTTGCTGAATACAACAGTGGGGAAGCGCAGTCAGGAGTAGCAAACATTTGTGTGCGTCTGGAGATTTGAGTAGTCCCAGTCTGGGCATGCAGGATCATGTAGACTGAATGAGCAAATTACCCACGATGTCAGCCCACAGCACAAACTCCCAATCATCAACAAGCCAGCACAGGCCAACCAGCATTTAGCTTTGCTACAGATGCAGGTCAACTGCAAAATTACCATATTTTCATGCATGGTTCGCCTATAAAAACAAACCCCCCAAACCCTCGTGATTCAGCAACAGCATAAACATAACGCGAAAAAAATGTACCTTCTGCTAAAACGGCTGTTCCACAACCTTATTTCTAATAATAGAAGTAGTTTCTACTCCCTGAAATCCTCTTTCCCAGAAATCTGCTTCTTTTTTTTCCTAATAGCATCTCCACCTTCATTTCTTCTGCCCTTCTTCACCTTGACAACCTGAGTTTGGTAAAGGGTTTGCCACAAAGGGCAGATTTTCAAAATGCAGACTACCCCACAAGACATTACCTCCTTGGAATAAACAAAAAGCAAGCTGAGAAATACACATGTCCAAGAAGTACAGCACGTACCCTACATTTCTGCAGAGCTGGGAAAGCTACAGCTTACCCCCCATGCTTGAATTCACATAGAGCCAAAGGCCACTTTGTGAACCAGCTGTGCTATCTATGCTTTCTACTGATTTTTATCTATCCACCTATTTACACCATGCCTCCACAGTAAGTGTTAAAACCACTTACAAGCATGTCTGTTGCAGAGACCAATTAATATTTAATATTAATGCACCTAGTTAATTCCCTAGGATTCCTGGAAAACTCTCTTCCAGTCTTGAACTCTCCCAGGAGTCAACTAATATTAGATTTATACCCAGACTCTTACCAGTTGGCTTTGATGAATTTCAATTAGTGAGGCTGACCACAAACCTTTACTTGAAAATGCAGAAGCATATCGAGGGATTCTGCTGGCAGAAATTTAACAGTAGGCAACAAAATACACTAGTGACACAACATTTTATGTATCATGTGTAGTAGGTTAAAAGATCTCATACACTTGAAAGGTTTCCAGCTTTTCCTAAAATAAATTTTATCTACTGTACAGAGGCAGCTATTAAGAATAAAAATGCATTGTCCAAACATTCATTTATGAAAATAAAGTGGGAGAAGCAATCCAAATCACACTTGACCTACTCATTCACCAAAAGCACCCTAAAACCAAAAGATTCTTGAAGGTGAAGTAGGTCTAGAACTTCTATGTAATCTGGAAATTTACGTATTGTAGATATTTCATTCCTATTAGTATTACAATGTACAGAAATAAAAAACAACAAACAAGCCACAGATTTGTAAGGCTCCAAAAGTAGTTGAAAGTCTTTCCAAGTGCACATATTTTCGTGCCTCAAATCAAATATACTTAGTACATCAGCTAGAAATCTGGTTTGTTTTTATTTTGAAGCCATCTGGAGTAGTTTAAGACACACTACACAGTAATGATGATTTTGTGATTCGTTACTAATCTCTTGAAGTTATGCTAAAGGATAAGAAGGGAAGGAGCAAGTTATGTTTGTGTATTTTAACTAGCCATAGAGGCTCGTCTTTGGTTTTGCACATACTCCACTGGCTAAAACTACCAAATGTTTTTTTTACCCTTGACTCAGAAGTGTCGTTTCTGGAGATCTGCAATATTTGTCACCATGAATACCATTTAACTGCAACAGTACCCAGAGGAACTCTACTGCCACACGTGAATACAACTGGAGGAACTTAATTAATCTTCCTGTCACTTCCATGATGCTTTTCATTAGTTTAGCTGCTATCTGATCAACTGCTCCATTCTCTATTGGAAATGGCTAACCAGAACCTCCTATAAAAGTGTTTTCAAGAGGTAAACAAAGACTCACCTTTGATTCTGAGAGCCTTTACAAATCTTTGCCATGCAGACTTTATCAGTTCAATAACAGTACTCGCAGCACTGCTCTTTTTAAGCAACTGGGATTTTCCACATGCAAGGCTAAGAAATATAAATAGCAACAATATACAGTTTTGTAAGCTTAAAGCTAGTACGTCTAGTATTTTATAGTTTGAACACAGATAGCATATGGCAATTGAAAGGTCATATTCTTCTGAATTTCCTTCCAATGAATATGGATAGTTATTACACAAACAGAATGCCGCCAACATAAAACCAAACCGACATTTTAAGCACTATTTTAAGCACTTTTACTAAAAGCCCACTCCTGTAATTTTTAGCTCCTAAGCATGTGACAAGATTTAAGATAATGAATGCAAATTAATATACAACTGGTGCAGAAGCTTCTTTGACTACGTATATTAATAATAATTTTAAAGGGAAAGATGGTCTTAAAAGCAAACAACAAGACTGAGAAGATTGTCTGAGTCCATGTCAAAGATATTTTTTCACACACAGAAAAAACAGATCTTTTCCAGTCAAAGAATGAAAACTGGAATTGGTGATAACATTAACTCCAACAGGCATAGTCTTTCCATTCTCCCTCTTTCCCTTGTAATTTTATTTCCATACCACATTCAGTAAAATTTGTCTAATATTGTGGGTTTTGAGTACATCACACGTAGACAATGCATCACTACCCTTTGTGAGGTGAACAAATTAGTCAGCGTTTCATTTTTTTCTGCCCATCTTTCCAACACCCTCTACAATTTTGCAACATATGTTTTAAGATTCATCACCAAAGCCAGGCATTGTATTCTCACAATTAATATTTATAATATATACATTTAAATTTATAAATCCAGATGCTGCACTGAGAAATTCTGTACAGCTTTTGCACTCTAGATTGGTTTTATTTTTCATTCTGATTTACAGGATGCTATATGTTCATAAGTACAACCTGCATTTTGCATTTTCTGATTGTACCATCATGAACTAGTTAAATTTGGTATGTAGAGGATCTGGTCAATTAACCCCTTCTTAATCAGATGTGTACATGCCTTACGCTGTATAGTGCATTTTTTAAAAAAGGAAATGTGGCCAAAACTATGCACGTTTATTATTTCTAAAATAAACTTTATCAGTCAAATGATGTCTCAAGTAACAAACCCAGATATTACATAGTGAAATGGTCTGTTTATGCTGCCTGTTTTAACTGTTTATATTCTGTTAAACTAAAAATATCTAACATTTATTTTTTTATTAATTAAAGACTTTTTCGTTTTGCTGAGGAATGATAGCAATGCAGTTGTTGCATGGGTGTCGGTTACATTTCAATACCAGCAAATCATTTGCACTCCTGTACTTCCCTGTGGTTTCACGTGGGTGGTTTAGGGTTTCTTTGGGGGGAGGTGAGGGTAGGGTGCAGGGGGTGGGAGGTGTTTATTTGGTGGTTGGATTTTTTTGAGGTTTTTTTGATTGGTTGTTTTGTTGCTTGGTTTTAGTTTGTTTTTTTCCCCTTCAAAAAGGGTGCATCAATGAAATGGGGATCTCCTCAACAAATCTTTTAGGACTCTTGTGCAAAAGTTATCCAGGCCTCTTGATTTTAAATAGTCTTTAGTCCAAGTGGCTGCTCCTTGACATCTTCCTTTCTTTCTTCTAAGAAAGAAGTGCCTTAGCACATTCATGACATGAGGACAGTATCAAGCAATTTTCAAAATACAGAATGAAAATATTTATTTAACACTTACGGTTCTTTCAAATCACTCATAACAATCTTACTATCTCCATCTAGTGGCTTTTATAGTATAAGGATTTTTGCTCTTAATACACGAAAAACTTTTTATTGTCCTTTGTCTTGCCAACCACAGATTTTTCATTTCCTGTTTTTGACCTTCCCTATAAATTTTCCATACTATTTCTAATTTATATCCATTAGTATCCATTTCCTCTTTCATCATTTTGTTCCAAGTTGCTTTTTCATTTCTAGTTGCTGTCCTTATTTTGTGGCTGAACCAGAACAGACTTTTAGCCAAAGTTTTTAATTTTCTGAACATGAAATGACTTTTTTTCATCATCTGGTGACCTCTAGATATTTAAGGAAGTGTCAGTTTCCTTTCCAAGTCTTTCTATGTTTTTCTTCCCAAACAGTTCTGCTCCTAATTTTCATTTAAGAAATAAAATATTATGAAACCCAAAATATGCAAAAGATTTTATCTGCATTTTGTTTGCTCCTGTAGAATGTAATCAAATCAATTTCTGTACCCTTAAGTCCCTGAATGGAACAATTTCAAGATATGAACATGAAACAATACTCCATTTTCTTGCAGTACAGAGCTGTTCAAAAATTAAAAGAAAAAAAAAAGTAGCAATGCAGTATGATATTTCTGTTTCCCAGTGATTATGAAGAACTGAGCTGTGATTTCAATATATAAATACAAGACAAAAATGCTGGCAGATGCAGTCCCAATGTGGGTGATGAGCAGCTTGGTTTTTATACTGGGTCAATTGATGGGAGCAAGGCTGCAGCATAGACCTACAGGCAGGAAGGGACAGGAGCACTGCCAGCTGCACAGCACTACAACTTCTCTGCTGCTCTGGATATCTGAGACACTTTCCAACAGCACTTGAAGCATCGGCACTGCATTTGGAACTAAGAACAGGCAGGAGCTAAAAGCACATCCAGCTCTAACTACCCAAAACCAGGCATCTCAACTAAACTAGCCAGTGCTACAGGTGCCTCCTGGGGCAACTCATACCATTGTAAATTGTTATCTGAGAGGAAGACCAGTCGTTCTCTGCAGGTGCTTCTCGTTCTACTCACAGACAAGTATCAACATTTGATTTAGGTTAGATGATGAACTTTTAGCCAGTTACAGTTAGGCAGGAAAAATTTCATCTCCAATGACTATAAAACAGTTTAATCTCATAGAAAACACACATGATATGTTTGATTTCCTCTTTAATATCCAAGGAAAAATTCTTTTGGCCAACAAATTGCTATCAAAGGAAATGCTAGTCAAAGGCAAGTTGCAATCTGTCAGAAACTGCCATGCAAAAAGGGGAGGAGGACAAAATGGCAGCAGACAAGGCACTAATTTGAAAGTATAAAAAGATGCAAGTTATAGCATAGTGTTCAACTTTTTATGAGATAGTTTTGAAAAAAAATATGCTGTTTTTATTCACACCAGCACTGAATTTGATTTGCATGTCCATGTGTAAGCATTTCTCAGTTCCACACATGAAGCTTCACAACAGAGCATAAGAAATGAATCATTATGAGGTGAAAATACCAGAGATATTTATTTTTTCCACAGTAGATCTCACTAGAGGTGGGATTTGACTCAGAGGCTGACATCTAAGTTTTTAGGTGTATATGTGGGTATCTACCTGTGAGACGGATATCTAATTTCCCATCACAGTCAATGGAGATAACATTGATGCAGTCAACAAAGTCAGAAGTTATTTATCACATCCAGAAGCAGGCACCAAATTGGTTGGTCAAGTAGCTCTCCAGGCTCCATTAACTATATTGACTAGAATTTCACCAATCAAAAGGGGAGCTTAAACACCTAATTCACTTGTAGATACCTAACACATCTAACTATACATATTCTGAGAAATTGGAGCTGAACCTCAGCCAAAGCATCCAGAGCTCTTAAAAGATCTAGGACCCCTGCAGATAACTTATACCCATTGAAATTCAGCTCCATCTGGGATCATCACTGCAACTACCAACTGTGCTCAGCAACACTAAGCAGCAATTTAGAACAGAACATGAAGAACACCTGCAAGTGAAACCAGCATGAAATTTATACAAGAAGAATTGAATTATCTCCTAAGGAATTAACTATAACATTAGCTTCCACAGTGCTTGAGGAAGTTTTCTGGGTTTTTAAATGACCCCACAGTGCACAAAAAAAAAAAAAAAAAAAAAAAGAAAAAAA
>NW_020799095.1:12563046-12610725 GCF_003259725.1 Athene cunicularia | reverse complement strand
TTTTTTTTTTTTTTTTTTTTTTTTTTTTTTCCCCCTTGGATTTTGAAGAGAGTGAGTGGTGAAAGACAACAACCATATTCTTCCAGAAGTATGGAAGTCTGTAGCAAGCTCTTGCTACTTTTTATCTCTCTGCCAATAGTGTTCAAATACATTCCTACCTGGTTTATAATCATTAACAGTAAAAGGAGAGTTTTCATATCTGTTCCCACCTTTTGATCTTATTGACAGAACCTCCTGCCATTCTAATTCAGAACGACATGTTCAGCAAAAAACTCCTGTCTGTATCTGTTCCTGACTTTCTTGTTACATCTTTTTCCTGTGCAGTTTCCTTTTGATCTTCCATACCTCTGAATTTAACTGAGGTTTGAAAACACCCTGACATAATAGCAGCCTATAAGTGATTCTGTTTGTTTCCCACAGCTGAACAGAAAGACTGTATCCCAAAGCCAAACTCTTGCTTCAATATGCACTTTCCAGAGTCCACCTCAAAACAAATACTTTGCAATGGTATTTATGCCAAAATAATTAGGAGATTAATAATTTTGATAGCCTAAATAAAGTACTGCTTCTATTTTTAGATAATTGAATTACTTGATTTTTTTAGTCGGTTCGCCACTCGGTACCTCTAAAAATAAGCCTAGTTAACCTAGGTGCCTAAATATGGATGTAGAGACAGAAAATACCAGACTAAGACCTTACCTCACAGAATTTTTTTCTTCTCTGCGCTATTTAGATGAATAGTATACCACAGATGAAGGTGCACATTATAGCTTAACCTCGTATTCCTACAAAGCATTAACAACTGAAAGTATTTCAGCTAGGTTTTAAAGCCCTAGCCATATCTCTCCAACCTCTGTAGATACAACAGTTCCAACCACACTGACTGTCTATGAATTCATCTTGGACAGAAGAACCATGTTATGCCAACACCATGTCAGCTTGGGTGGTGGTAGAGGAGGCAAAGCTGGCTATAGAGTTGTAGGGGTCTGTATCCTCAGCCCAGCACCGAGGAATGGTCTGCAGAGAGCAGAACAGAAGATGAGCTTTTAACAAAGATGCATGATGGTATGCTGGACTGCTATGCTCACCTCATCTGCAGATCCTCAGCTTTCTCTGTTTGTAAAAAAAAGTGATTGTCATTTCATGAACATTTATGTTCTGACTGCTCACAGCTGACTGCAACGTAAAAGTGACTTCTGCCTCATCTGGGGTGCAGTGATTTGGCAGCTGAGTTTTGTGCAGTAGAAAACTGCATCACCGACAGAAAAGCTTTCATGGAAAATAGTGTAAGAAATAGAAGGCCTCAGTAAAATCATTTCATGCAAAAGTCTGCAGTCCCTGTTTTATCCTGCTAAAGATAATTTATCATATTCTATAAGCTGTTGATACTTTTTGTACTGATGCACTTTTCATTACTTACCTACCACTTCCTTGATCACTGTACACCAGAGCATTTAATCAAGGAGTTATTTTTAGCAAGAGTAACTGTCTATACATTAAAACCCACTGGGCCATGTTTCATCTTTATGTCCCTTAAAACCAACAACTTTAACACCAAAGCAAGAAGTACTGTGCACAAATGATGCAATGTTGCACAAAGCATGTATACACACTCATACACACACATATTTATATTCAGTCATGTGCACACACATATGCATGCAGTGTAACATGACAATGCTTATTTAACATGCTGTACAGGGAAATAGCAACATTAAGATTCCTGTTTCCCCTTCTTTCTTTCTCATTCCTGCTCAACAAGATGATCTTTTTTTCATCATTAGATACGAGGCAAATCAAATTTTAGAATTAGAGTGATAAAATTTGCACTCTATTATTTTTTACTTTCTATTCAGTACTCCAGAGACACTGGATTAGACTGAGGAAGAAGTTAAATTAGAATGGACAAAACTCTAGCAGGTTACAGCATGATTACTGTTAGGAACTGTCCCCAATAAAGTCCTAGTGGGTTCCTGCTCATTACTCCTGGGCTTAAAAATTTGTCATGACACCTCTGCCTTCTGGGCCTCATAACTGTTCTAGTCAGTTTAGAAACCTCTTTTTTTGCCCACCTTTGTTGAATATCCCAACCAATGCATAGGGGAAGAACAAGAATGAACCATGGTTTTAGTCAAGGTCCTTGAAGAGGGTCTTCCACTGAGTAGAAGTCCATTGGAGCCACCTGAAAGATGAGTCCCAGCTGGAGGCTAACCAGCAATCCTGCAGGCTACCTAGGGGTCATCCCCCTTGTGCGAGTTCCATAATAAATGCTCTACCTCCCATCACCTGTCCTCATCTATTCATTACAGGAATTTGGACTATTGGCTCCTAGACATCTGGTGAGTGCTTTAAAAAACTTGTAATATTACCAACTTCAGTCTGACGCTATGAATGTTTAGATCTACAAGTAAAGACTCCAGTAGGACAAATGATAAAAGACCATCTTCAGCATAGCTCTCTTGTGTCAATGGGTCACCAAGGACAGTGAAGACCAAATGGAAATGCCTTGGTCTGAATCAAGACAAACAAGTAATTAAAACTGTCCCAAGTATCCAGATAACCTACTTATTAGGCTACTGGTTTTATTCCTGGGATAAAAATGCAAGCACACTGTTAAAATACAATTCCTGTCTGATAAAATCTATCACAAAGCTGGTGGATAGATTCCTGCTAATAGGCATTTTTTTGATAAATAACCAAATGGGGCACACGAATTATTCTTCGGTGACAGGATGGGCACAGGGGAGGGAGGCAAAATACGTTTACTTTAAAAAAAAAAGTATTATTTATTGACTTTTTCATTGGAGTTAGATAATTCTAATTAAAAAAACAAAAAATAAATAGATTGAGATAAGATTAAAGAAACAACAACCAGAGAAATGCACAGTTTAGAGGCTTTCAGGGAGTATTTTATGATTAATACTTTCAGGGTTTCTTTAGACGAAAGTTACATAAAGTACCACTTAGCAATATAAAAATAGCAAATTTAAAGAAACAGATTGTTCTTTACATATTATGTGACTACTTTAATCTGATTTTTCAGTTGAAAAGTAGATGAACTGGTGGTTTGGTCCTGCTGTTGCACATACCACATATTTCACAAGTTTTCTCCTACAGTCTTTTGCCCTCTTATACAGAGTAATTTTAAACTTTTCATAGAATATTTTCTAAGGGAAGGTCAGATCTGAGAGGCTACTAATGGATTAGCCTTTGATCTTTTTCCTTGACTTACGTGCATTCAAGTCTGCTAGAAGATTTTGTAAAATGACAAATGCAAGAGTGACTGACTGAACAAGAAACACGTATTACTTTGAAAGGGGACACCACAGCATGTACAACAGTTTTTACCTAAAACTTACAAAAGATTTAATTTATGGAACTTTAAGAAAGGCAGATGTTAAGTACTACTAGTGTACAGATGTACATATTTTTAAATGTATCAGAGATACCAAATTGTGAGATAATGAGAGCATATTACATGAGTCATCAAAGCATGTACATTCCAAGGGAGGCATAATTACTCATTTTTGATGACTGGTGAAATACTATAAATACCACTTCACTGTCAATCAGGGGTCATGCCACGAAGTTGTTAAGGAACAAATAGATCCTTTCAAGAGGGGCAGTTTGACGGTAAAGCTTCTCCAGTAGGAAGTATTGCTATCCAAATAGTTCTCTCCCTTTTTAATCCTAGTCAAAGACCCTTTCAACTCAGGAAGCTAAATGACTCTCAGTCATCAACAGCAGAACATTGGCACCTTTTGAGATGTCCCCCCACCAGTGCCAAGAGATGCTTCACAGAATTAATCTTTCTGTACTCTGATTGATGAAATCCTAATTTACCAGACTTGAGGCACTCATAATACAAAAGGATCAAAGGACATTAACATTTATGATATAATATTAATATTTTTGCAAGCGCTGTTGCATTTTTAACTAGCTGATCCTACAAGATGGGAAATACTATCTCCCTGTTTTGCAGATGAAATGTGGGTTTAAAATATAATTAGAGAGATTAATTAGAAAAAAAAAGAATGAACCCCTGGAGCTCTTGACTCTAGGGTAACATTCAGATCACACTATCCCCCATCACATAAACAATAAAACCGACTGCAAGAAAGCAGTGTACACAAAACCTGTACTCATCTCTCATACTGCTGAAAGAATATAAACAAATATGTTTTAAGAAAACACTGATTTACATTGTCCTTATACTGTGTTCATGTACATGTTTGGCATTTTTTTTTTCACAAGACAAGAAAGGGTCATTTTCTCCTGCTATAGCTTCAGTGCGACCATGTAAGTTACATTGGGGTGAACTTGACTCAAATCGTGTCAGAAGGAGGTTGTGCTTGCTAATAATGGAAAAGGTCTCCTGTTCATTATGTCACTATTGAGTAGCTTTCAAAAAAATGCTTGCAAACAATTGTTGTCAGCTTTCAAATGTAATTTTGTAATACTCTTGTGGCCTTCAAACATGCTACATTTTCATCCTTATCACCACATTAAATCACATTGCCAATAATGTCTTTGGGACGAATTTGAATTCTTCAGGCTTGAATTTAATTACATTATGCAAACTAGAAAATGTCTTCAGTGTGCTTTGAGGGAATAGCTTATCTTGGCAATTGTTAAATTCTGTTTTGTTTAAAATATTTGCATTTTGATAACTTCATTCTGCTGCATACAGCATTTATTGATCTTTCTCAGGAATCCATTTTCAATATAGTGCATTGCATTTATTTTCAGTAAACCCTCAACTGGAGCATGTTCTTACACAGCATTTAAGGAAAAAATAAATTATCAGGTTTTTGAGAGCATCAATACATTGTTTTATAGCAATTATAAGATAGGGAAATGCATCCCTATGCATTTTTTTCCTCTGGACATGGTACTTTAGTGTACACCCTGGAATGTAGCAATATTGCCTTAGACCAAATTTTTCACAGAAAAAAAAAAGTTATGTGGCATGTTATCTGTGTATGGACGTTTTTTTCTTTCTATATTATGACTCATTTACTACTAAATTTGATTCATTCAGTATATGTTTTGTTCTTCTAGAGTTTGTTTGTTTTGTAGTGGTTTTAAAAAGTATTTTCTGGAGCTCTCTTTGTCCCTCATCTCATGATTTCTCTCTCTTTTGAATCTTTCCCTTTCCCATCATTCTCCCTTTTCTCTTACACTCACAGCAGTGATAACTGCATTTTCAGACACAATCAAAGGATTTTTTTTTCTTTCATATTTATTTCACAGAACACATTAAATGTGAAAGTATTTTACAGTCAATCAAGCCAAGTCTGCCTTCCACCTGCACTTGAATGAAGCTCTTGAAATGCACGAAAGACCAATTCTAATTAGGAGGATCATAAGCAAATATTACATGGATTTTCATCATCTATCTAATGAAAAAATATATACATCTAACAAAGGCATGCAGATTTTCACATCCTTTCTAATTCTTACACTTCAGGAAACCAGATCAGTATGTGAAAAATCTCACTTCACAGCTTGATGTTAGCAAATGAGACAGTGTTTCCAGCATGCAGTATCCACGGCCAACCATTCTGTAAACATCCAGCAAGCCTAAGCAAAAACACTGTGTTGAAAAGTCCTTCTTAATAACACCACCACTTATGAAGGTCTGGCGCAAAAGCGTGTTATTGCAAGTAACAGCATCCTGCTAATGTCTTAGCTATTCTAAAGATAATAAACGTCCCCTTCAATACCCATGCTAAATCCCCCTATCAGATTCACTGGTAGGGTGGATCTCAGATAAACAAGAGAAATTAAAGATTATTGCAGTCACAGTGTGGAAATTTTGATCATCTGGATGTTCCCATGCAGTAAATAGTGTTCAGCTGCACACACATCTGCTCTGGCACAGACGTGTCCAAAAAAGGGATATGGGTTTGGCCAAAGAGGGCACTTTTTACACAGTTTTGGATTCTACTATGTTTCCAACAGTTAAAGTATAGGCCAGACAGTTTTGGAAGCTTTTTCAGATGTGGAATATACAGATGTGCAAACATATCTTTATGTTTATTAACAGATCTCATTGCAAATATTGACATTCAAGTATTCTATATGCTTTCGGGATTTGAGTTCTTTTATTAAGTGTTTGATACTTTAAAAAGATAATCCCTGCTTCCACAGGTTTCAAGAAATTTATAGGACAATTGGATCTTTTACCACTGTCTTCAGTTTCTACAGCATAAAACAAGAAGTCATACAAAACAGTTAAAAAAAAAAAAACCCTTGGCATTGTAGTTTGTTTTTTTTTTCCTTAAGTTTTCTACTTATTAATCATATTAAAACCTGGATTATATTTTTTTGCTGCATTAGGTCATTTTACAGAAGATATGCCATAGAATAAACAACAAAAATGCTATTATTTGAAAAAGATGGAAGAATTTCACAGTTTGCTGTCAGAATGTGCTATAAAGAAATAAGCCACAGGCTTGCTTTTGGGCAACTGTCTGTCTAAAAGTGTTCTCAACAATAAGCAGAGATATATAATTTTAAGAGTACATAACATGTAAGCACACATGAAGGCATGAAACTAGTGTTCATGCTCCCACTTTCTTCAGTAACTTGACCACTTAATTTTTGTTAAGAGCCAGAAAAAATGCCCAGGTGGCTTTTATCTGCTGAGCAACTCTCTTTGCACCTAGATAGCTGCCGTCTAAATAACAATAACATTCTTTAGCAGCATTGCCCTCAGTCCTTATTTGTAATCTGTACAGAGGGAGCTGATGGCAAACATAAAATGACATGTCACATATTTGGAAACTAGTCATTACACTGAGTTACAGATTTTCATCCATGACCAAACTCTTTATTTAAGTGTGTTCATATAACTTCAGCAAAATATTCTTTATAAATCTGGATCAGAAACAAAACCCACTAAAGAACACCTGCTGCCTCTGCTGAATCATCTCCTTTCAGGTACTACAACTCACCATCAGAGTGGTTACTCAGGCTGACATGTGGACTGCATGAGTTCCAGTAACGATATGAAAAATAAGCTTCTCACAAACTTCTTTGAACCAAAAGGAAGTCCTCCAGAGAAGGCAAAAAGTTGCCAGACTTGGAACACCTCATACAATAATCCCTATTTTGTTATTCAATGTTACCTATAAAACAATAGGCCACAAAATGAAAAGACACAGCTGTTGAGAGTGCATATAGCCTTCTTTCAAAGCAATGTAATAATTTCATTTTCAGGAAGCACACCTTACATGTGAACGTAGGAAAGGCTACATCTGCAAATTCATGAAGTCCAGAGAGTACATGAGAACAGCAATAGCCAGCCTTGGGTGTGAACACTGTTTTCATCTGAGCTAGCTAGACTTCCTTTACTGGCCAGTAGAGATAACAGGCACTCCTAACAACTCTATCAGCTCTGATTACAGTAGATTCTAAAATAGGTCTGAAGAATCATTCCTTGGAAGTATCTAGTTTGATTTTGTTCCCCCTCCTGTGTTAAAGAAAGAATAAACAATTAAGTTGTGTGTAATTCTGAAATGTAGAAGCTTAAATTTCCTTACAAATTATCTTGCCCCTCCTGTGAATATTGGGCCAGTGCATGAAAATCTGCCTTCAAGCCAAATTTACGCAAACTTAAACATGCTCAAATGCACAGATTAAGTCAACTGCTATGGATTTTTTCCATCTACCCCCTCCAGCTATCTCTGTGGACAAACATTTTTGGCATCTTCTATCAAAAGGGAACCAGAAATGCAAAGATTGTTCATCTTCTCTGTCACTGGATATATAAATTCTCTAAAAAACAGCAGTTAATTACACATTTTTATTGTGCTCCCAATGGTGATGAGAGAAACAGCTCACCTGCTGCCTTTTAAAATTTCCAGAACACCTGAAGTCATGCCATTGCATGATCTCTGCCTCTACTTCACAAGCACTTCTCCAAAAGCATGGTGTAAAAAAATATTTTAAGGTATGTAACAAAGAACAGAATGGAGCATAACCTGGAGTCAAAAGGTTCTCAGAAATAACTGCTCAAATAAGTCAGGAAGGCTCACATAGATGGATTTAATCTGATTCTCTAAATAAAACAAAAAGTTGATTAAGTTGAGCTTGGTATAGTAGTACATGTATCAAGTAGCTACAAAATTGCTGTTAGCACCTGCAAGTCACTTGTGCAAAAGATACGGAAAAGTTTACACTGATAAGCTCTACATATGGATCCAAACATAGTGTACTTGAAAGCAAACAGCAAAATCAACAATTACAAGGCGTGACTGTTTAGACATGGCCACTGAGTGGAATTAACGTCCATCACAGTCTTCTGCTTTGTGCAGAACATGGGGAGCCAACAGAGCAATCCGCAAGATTTGCTTTGGAATAGGATCAGACAAAGGGAAATAAACCTACCCCCCCAAAAAAAAACCAAAACAACAAAACCAAAACACTTTTAATATTGTTTTGGAAGACACAGAGAAGACAACAATTTATTAAATACAAGCACATATGAGAAAGCCTCCACAGAGCTGATTTATAATAATTACTACCTCTACTGGCACCTCCTTGCCTTTTAAACTTTGAAGAAAATGATGTTGGAGAAGGTCATGAACAAGAAAACATTCGTCATCCTAAAGGCTCTCCTCCATTGCTATGATAAAATAATTTCTCTTATAATACATTGCGAAGCAGTGGACTTCAGTTCCCAAATTATGCTCTGTTAACAAGAATCATACTGGAAAAGTGCACTCTCATTTTCCCCCCTTTCAGGTCATTAACCATTGTTTCTTCAACTATTTCATTTATGGGTTTGGAGGTTTTTTTGTCTTTAGGTGAAAAAAAAAAATCAAAACCAAAAAACTAAATACCTGGGGACAAGCAAGTGAAATACTGTACAGGAAAACTGAACAGCCTCTTTCTGTCATGCTTGCCTCCTATTGCAAGCTATTTGGTAGGATCCAGGCTAGACTGCACTGGCCACTTGATGCTATTAGTATGATTATTTTTAATTTTTTTTTTTTTTTTTTTTCCCTGTCCTTTAGCCTTCTGCCTCAGGGCAGGTGTCTCCCAGGGAAAGCGTCTCACAAAATATTTCTATATGTTCAATTTACCATGCATAAATTACACCCAGGTAGACAAAAGCAACACTCGCTCTAGGAGGCCAATTTAAAATTTCTTGGGTTTACTTTCCATTCCCAATGCAACAGTGATGCTGATGCTACATCACATTTCACTGTGCTGGATGCAGTCCTTGTAAAAACATCCATTTTAAATTGGCAGAAACTAAATTATTTATATAGTATTAACTGCAAAGAAGTTTGCAGGTAGCGAGTTGCCAAGCCATTGGTTGCCATACCTTATCAACGGTCAGCTCTCCAACAGATTCATTTGATGCCTCACACACACAGACTACCTCATACATTCTTAAACAAGATTTAATGTATATTCTTCAGACAGAACAAGTTGCTGAGGATAAAATATTTGGCCATCATAAGAAATAATTTTTTTCCTATGCTGGAATTTCTCATGAAAGTATGTAATCACTTGTATCCTGCTACATAATGGCACACTGAGAGTTCATTAGCTTTATATGTAATGTTCTTCTATTCATCGAACCATGCAAGAATTCAGTATAAATACAGTTTATGTGTAAGTCTAAGCCATCTGTAACCCATCTTGAATTTAAAAATCACCTTTGTATTCCTGTGTGATGTCGCTGAGCCAAAGTATGCACTTTATAGCAGCCTTAGGAATGTGTCTTAACCATGTGATAACGATTAAAAAATATAATCCAAAGTGGCTGCTGCATTATGAGACACAGTAATTTCTGGCAGCTCCTCTGTTGCTGCTTATACACAATCACCATTAGTTTTAAACATGTTTTTTTCTTTAGAAAGAAACAGTAAAAATAAAAAAAAATAAGAAAAAGAAGGATTAGAGCAACACTTTTTAAAATTCATTTCCAATCTAGAACCACTGTGAAAGCCCCAGCCAGCATTAAAGCCTTAACCTGGGAAGCATCATCTTTTACCCTACTGGAAGTTAGATTTGGGGACACAGATTTGAAGGAAATTTTCAAGGCCATTTTCTCTATCTGAGAAGCTAAAGCCAGTCCTGAAATAATTTGATTGACATGCACAGACTGAAAATATAGATTGTAGGCAAGTCTTACAAAATACATTTTTGCCCCTATCAGACATTATAGACCTCACTATGGATTTATCAGGATTACCAGACTAATTTAGCTGACAATCTATATTTTTTGTAAAGGTGCTTATCAGTCTGGCATAAGTATATTATCACTTAGTACAGTAGTACAGTTTGGGTATTAACAGCTAGCAGCTCATAGTGTATTTTTCTAGTACCAGGTTTGGGGTGGGGGGTGTGTGTGTGTATTATTTTAAGAAAAGACAACAAGCATCACTTGTAGAGCAAATTGATCAACTATAAAGTTGCCACTAAGTCCCCCTGAATCAATGAGAATGGCAATTATTTTCAAAATTGTTTCTCCAGTTTCTGCTTTTTATCTGATACACTCACAGTGATTAAAATAAAATTTCAAGCCTGACATGCAAAGCTAAACTAAAGTTAACAGTGGATTTCTTAGTGCATTATTTAGCCAGGTTTAAGCATTTCCTTGTGGAGTCATTAATAATCAATGTTGCTGCCAATGTATTGATATTTATCTCTGCTGTCTGATATTAATTTCTACACTGCATGTCATGAGTTTCTCTGGAGAACAGGGAGAGATTAATTTAAATTTATGAGAAATGCTCAAAGTGCAACACATCTTACAGCCATGTGACTCCTACTACTGGTACCTGTTGGTGACATCCAGCTGAGTTCTTACAAATTAAGGTAAGAGCCCAAATGCCTGCTTCCTTATTTCAGTTTTTTTATAGCTGCAACTCCATTGGCTTCCATCACCAATGGAACTATACTTTTATATATGTATATATACACATCTATTCATAGATGAGAGCAAGTGAAAATTATCTCCAGCATAGAGGTAGCACATTTTGGTCTGACCACTTTTATTATCCATTAAAATGACTTGACTAATCTTCCACTGGTGTTGCATTAGATTATGAATCAAAAGTCTTACATCAAAAAGCATAGTGTCTGCCCATTAGAGACATCTTAATGCTTTAATGTGAAAGTCTGCACTTCACCAGATGTCTTAAAATCATACATCCACTTTCAGTCAGTATATTATCTCAGAATCTAGCTAGGTACACTGGTGGGGGGAAAACCTGCCACCCTTTAAAACGCCTCCTGTTGTGCAATAGTGTTCTGGAACAGAACTGCACTAGCTGCAACAGAATAATAATAAGGCTATGTATATCTTCAGTGCCTGATAACTCATAAAACTAAGTTACATCTAAGTAATTTGGGGGGCATTAAAGCTTTTTAGTGTCTGAAGAATAAAAGTATGCTAATAAGCTAAACAATTTTTTGTATATATAAATGAACGTTATCTTTCAAACCAGAACCAAATTCCCTAGCTAAATCTCTGAATATAATTTCCTGAGTTTGTGTGAAGTACTCCTTTATGTATGATTATTATTTTAGTAGCTCTGTTAAAAAAGTAAATCTCTTACATTCATTAAAAACTAATAGTTGCCTTTTAAGCACATTAGTGCAAATATATTTATCCCTATCACAAGGAATCAGGCTATGCTTTGCTGACTTTCTTTATCAGAAAATAGTCTCATTTGTCTTTTTTTCCAAATGTTTTGTTTACTCAGTTATATTTTAAAAATTAAAGCTAAGAGCAACTGTAAAACATAAATTAAACACCATGTACTATTACCCATGAATCTACAACCACCAAAGCTTTTAACCAAGTTTTGCATTTATTACTTTTTAAAGGGGGGGAAAAAAAAAAAAAAAAAAAAAAAAAAAAAAAAAAAAAAAACTGTGACTTATGAGCAAACTAACAAATACTATGATCTCCAGCATTTGGACAAATTTCTTTCTTGACTTTTACCTTCTCCAGCTGCCTGGCAATTAGCAACAGACCCAAACCAGCAAAATATCTCAATGCTTCAAGAACATCAGGAATGGGTTTAATACACCTCTATGAAACAAGAAAATAAAGCACACACAGATCACAAACTATCCTCCACTACAGTGATATTTCACATATGAACAGAGAGAAAATATATAATATAAATTCATTGCTAAAGTAATCCACCTATATGAAAGAGTCTGCTTGAATTAAAAATACTGATTTGGATATTTTGATCCGCAGTTACCAGCTATGGTAAATTGTTGTCATGACTGCCTGAGTCGCACTTGAAACTGCTGCATTCCAGACATTCAGGAGGAGTTTTCCTTGGATATTATTATTTACAATAACTGAAAGTTGACAGTTTTCTCACCTCTATACAGACTTTTTTTTTTAAAAAAAAAACCTCTAAATGCTACCGAGATTTGAACTATGTGAACAGACCTACTGTGCGTTAGCCCTCATGATTAAAGACACAAGGCAAGGGGAGTAATGGCATGAGAAACTGGCCCCTTAGTTTAGAAACATCAGTGATTTATATGGATGTATACAACTAAAAAAGTTATGAGTTAAAATTTACAGTTAATGCCAAGTTTTGTGCCTGGATTATTCATACCCTGCCTGATTTCTATGAAAACCTGTGGATATGGTAGAGATTGTAAAATTAAGAGAACGGTTGTACAGTCAATACTCTTATTGATTTTAGAAGACTGATAGGAGTCTTGGAAAGTTGACAAAGAGGAAGGCACTGAAGCCGGAGAAATGGAGTAAGGAGGCACAGTGATAATCTGAGAAAAGTTGGCAAAAGGGAAGAGCTGTGCATCCTCTGGTCTGAAGCATGAGACAGGTTACAAGTGCCAAAATTTGAAGGCAGGGGTGCTCCCATCCCTGATAAATTGACAGAAAATTCTCACTATGACTGCTGCTCACAGCAGCCTGGACAAGGTGAGCACCTCCCTTCCACAATGGGCCTTGGGCTCCCACTGTGAGGTTTAGCATCCTGCAAAGGGGTGCTAGCAGCTGAATTGCCCCCCTTGGACTAAGGCCAAAATTTACCTCAGTAATCCTAAACAACACAAAAGAAATTATTTCACCTCTAATAAACACTAAGGCTATACTGATTATTTTACTTCGTGTTGCAGCTTTTTTCCAGATTTGTCAATCGACTGTAAACTTCTGCTTTGCCTGAATTCACAGTATATGCTTTTTTAACCTATAAAACATGATTAGTGTGAAAAATGAATGCTACTCAGCTGATAAATACAAGATACATTAACTGGGTCCACTGTTTCTTGAGAAGCAGAGTGCTGTGGACAGACAAACCTATGAGAGCCTGCAAACACATCCAAAAGTCTCAGGAACTACAGTATGCTTCCCATCAAGCTGCAAGAATTAGTTTGATCATGAATTTATCAAGCCCTAAGGAAAGTCTCCCCTACCAGGTGTAGCTCCATCCCTTTGATAACTTTAAAATGAGATGAACTAGACATGCCACATAAAAAACTTCCAATGAGAGGACCTGTAACACAGTTACTTCACTTTCTTTGCTCAGGAGGGAAGAGATCCAGGATTTGATACAGTTCCTTCCCAAATATATATATGCTGTATTTCTTGTCCCAGCTAACCTCTCCTTATGTCCCCTGTTGCTCTTCCCTAAACTGTACATTAGAGATAACACACTGCACATGCTGTGCTTTAACATTACCTCTAGCTTTGATGAATGCAGAAAAAAATCTACAATGATTCAAGGCATGATGAAAAGGACTTGACTTACCCTCTGTGGTGGGTTGACCCTGGCTGGACACCAGGTGCCCATGAAAGCCTCTCTATCACTCCCTGTCCTCAGCCGAACAGGGGAGAGAAAAATATAACAAAAGGCTTGTGGGTGGAGATAAGGACAGGGAGGGATCATTCACCAACTACTGTCACGAGCAAAACAGACATGGCTTGGGGAAATTAATTTCTTACCAAATCACAGTGGAATAATGAGAAATAAAAACTAAATCTTAGAACACCTTCCCCCCACCCCTCTCTTCTTCCCAGCTCAACTTCACTCCCAATTTTCTCTACCTCTTCCCTCCGCAGCCGTGCAGGGGCGTGTGGGGAAAGAGCGTTGCGGTCAGTTCATCACAGGTTGTCTCGGCTGCCCCTTGCTCCTCAGGGGGAGGACTCCTCACACTCTTCCCCTGCTCCAGCATGGGGTCCCTCCTACAGGAGACAGTCCTCCCCAAACTCCTCCAATGTGAATCCTTCCCACAGGCTGCAGTTCTCATGAACTGCTCCAGCGTGGGTCCCCCACGGGGTCACAAGTGCTGCCAGCAAACCTGCCCCAGCATGGGCTCCTCTCTCCGCAGGTCCACAGGTCCTGCCAGGAGCCTGCTCCAGCGTGGGCTTCCCATGGGGTCACAGCCTCCTTTGGGGCTGCTCCAGCGTGGGGTCCTCCCCGGGGTGCAGGTGGAGATCTGCTCCCCCGTTCCCCTCCCTGGGTGCAGGGCACAGCTGTCTCACCAGGGGCTGCACCACGGGCTGCAGGGGAACCTCTGCTCTGGTGCCTGGAGCAGCTCCTGCCCCTCCTCTTCACTGACCCTGGTGTCTGCAGGGCTGTTTCTCTCACATATTCTCACTCCTCTCTCTGGCTGCAATTGCTCTTGCCCAGTTTTTATTTTTGTTTTCTTCCCCATCTTAAGTATGTTATCACAGAGGCACTACCACCGTCACTGCTGGGCTAAGTTTTGGGCAGTGGTGGGTCTGTCTTGGACCCAGGTAGCATTGGCTCTGTTGGAAACAGGGGAAGCTTCTAGCAACTTCTCACAGAAGCCATCCTTCTACCTGCCCCACTCCCCCCGCCAAAACTTTGCCATGCAAACCTCATTTTTAGGTTTGCAGCTAGCCACTTCGTAGAGGAGAAATTGCTACTTTCAGGCAGCAGCACCAAGAACCTCAGGTGCAAGCTGACTTTCAATAGGTCATATGATATTTTATTTTTTTTTTAATCCATCTCCATAAAAGGCCAAAGGACATTTAAATCCTTCTACTACTTATTATTTTGGGGTCTGATCATTTGGTTTGTACGAGGATGTTTTTGTATTTTATGCACTGATTCAACTAACATGACAACCACCTGCTCTGAGCTTCATTTAGGTTAATCATAGGAATGCAGAGTTTTAAATATGCGTTTCTCCAATGTTAGCTGGAGACAGTATTCCCATAGGGTACTCAAATCATCCCAAAGGCTTTAACTATCATTAAGAGGAGGAAAGGATGAAGAAAGGACGAAGAAAGGACAAAAGAGTCAATAAACTGATATAATAACAAGTCTTACATAAATTACTCCTTACATAACACTAGCCAGTTGGGAGGGAAACTTTTTGTTTTATTTAGACCATAAAATAGTCATCAGCATGTGTGGTCTGGGACCCTGACAATTAGATTCCAGAGGTTGTTTATAGTTTTCTTTCCATTTGCTTCCTCCTCTTTCAGCAACTTGTCACCTGCCTTTAGACTTGTATGGAATTTTTCTTAATGTGTTAAAAATAGAAATAATAGTCTGCCTATATTTGGTGTGTTATAACAAAACTGTAACTTGCTCTTCTCTGTCAGATTATCAGCTATTAAAAGCAGCAACTCTCATCTGTACAAAAGAACCACTAAAATAAAATATCAAGGACATTTTAATGCGCTGTGGAAATAATTTTTAAAAAAGGGAAAAATACTATAGTACTCTCAAATTTATACTGTGACCCTGAGCCTATTTTAACAGGGAATAACAGGAAGGTACCTGTCAATCTAAATGGGAATAGAACAGGACCCCAGGGAAGATTCTAAATTCTATGTGGTAATTATATTGAATCAATGTGAAGTCTTCCATTTTTGTAGTAAAATACACATTAGAGTTTTCAAATAGTGTTACATATCATATGCATATATACTGAAGATTAGAAACCAGACAAAAGTAATTCAAAAGTGAATGTATGTATACCTCAAAGTGTAATCAAAGTAAAATCTCCACTCCCAGCACTGACTCAGCCCAATGACATTTTTCCACCTGAATTTTGTAACTACGTCATGTTTGCACTATAAAACTTGGTTTTAAAAAGTCATGAAAAGTTACTGGACTTGAATTATGCTAAACTATGGATTTGGAACAAAACGGCTTCATTATCCTATTCCCACATTCTAGGTAAAATAATATTTGAAATACAGCGAGTATAATTGCTGAATAATTATTTAGGTTGCATATTCAAGGAAACCCTGACTTTAATCTAATGTCAGCACTCTCATAACACTGAAGTCTTCCAGAACAAAGCCTGTAATAAAGATTTCTTTCATTGACATAACTACTTAAAAGAAATGGGCAACCTTAAACAGAAGATAGTGCCTAAACTTTTAATCCTGCTCAGATATGAGTCCTCATCCTTTCTCAGGCATTACTCCTATGACATTTAATCTAATATTTCCAACAATACTGCACTCAAAAATGATTTACTCATAAATTACCACGCTATTGTTTTCTCCTACTTCCCCTCCACCTCACATTTGTGATCAACTTGGTATTTCTAGAAATTTTGGTTTGCTATATTTATGTGTTAAAAAAAAAATTCAATGCACTGATAAAAAAATACTCAGAAATTGCTATCTTTATCTTGTATATGTGTTTATTGATAATTTCTCTTAAAAAAATAAGATGTATTCTGTTTTATTTTACAAAGAACCATATTTATCCCCTAGACTGTCATAAAATAAATATAGAAAGCTGAAGACTTGTGTAATTTTAAAGGGTTGTCCCTGTCTAACATTCTGCTTTGGAAGAAGTCACCTTATTTCTAGAGCATAATGATTTTTTTCTTTTGCTAGGATTAAGAGTTTATTTTTCAAGACGGTATGACTTTTGAATGACAGAAACCATTTCAAAATGGCAAAAAAACCCCACAATTTTTTATGAGCACTGCAAATAGCTTTAAAAACATCAAAATAAATTACTACTCTTGAGTTAAAAAACATTCTGACACTTTCAAAACAAAATATTTAGCCTTTCCATTATAAAACAAGTAGAAAGTCTTTCCAAGCATTTTAAAAGACAATTCTTGTAAATTGACTTTCTCATCCTATCATTATTTTCTGTTTTACTGATTCAAACTAAGAAATTCTGTAGAGAAGACAACATGCTCCAGTTTTCTTGTAGGTTCTGAAGCCCATATTTTCTATGATTAAGGATCATGACTTTTCTTCTGAAATGGCCTCAGTGAAATATTGGGACCATTGCAACAAATTTTACTCATTGTGAGGAAAAGTATGCTTAATCCTATGCTTGTAAAAGTATTGACGACAATGAGATTTCAGTAAAACTCAGACTCTAGGAATTTTAGGGAAACTCTTTTGGAAGTAATATTTCACATATCCTACTGTAGGGTAGTGGCTTTGTCCAACTAATGTAGAGTTTGAATGGCAGTCGTATGCAGGATTTGCAGAATCAGGAACCACCAGCAGATATTCCCCTTACTATCAGGAGAGCCCAGTGCAGGAACCAGAGGAACTGCCTGAAGACTTCTGGTGTCTCTGCAGTTCTTGGCATTCTGTCAGGGCTCCTTAGGAAACTTAATACTAATTATAAATCCCACTAAAATAAACTTGTAGGATCTTCAAGGCTTTTGAAATCTCAATCGGTCTGCTGGAGCTTCTCATTAGATAACATGGAATAATCTGTATCAGATGTTCAAGACTATTTTATCCAGAATAGAGAATTATGTGTTTTGAATTATTAGTATTAGCTGTTAATCCTTTTCTTACGAGTTTTTTAGGTTGCCTAAACAACCAAAGATGGCATAATCATGTTATGTGCTCACTGTATAAATGGCAGTGATGAGAAATGAAAGTCAAAGCACAGACAGCAATGCAACCATTTGTTTAGAAGATTCAATTACCACTTTCATACAGAACTTGATTCACTACCATTTCTGACACCGTTTCCTATTGTTGCAGCTCCAAATTTATGGGAAGGAGCTTTTGCTTTTCACTAAATGGATCCAAACCGGTAGACTTCCTGTCACTTAAAAAGCATGCAGTCAAAGGCAATGTTTAAGCAACAGACACTTTCAAATAAATAATGCAAAGCACTTGAAGCTACCAGTGTACTTGGCAGAGACAATGTACTGTTTATATATCCTGTCTGGCTTGACTCAGCGAACATATTAGACTTCATATGCAGTACAGACAAATAAGGCACACAAGAAATTACAGTCATACCTCATGAAAGTTACTCTTATGGAAATAAACATAATATTTTGCAATATTTATTACTGTGTAGTTACATGCAATACCTCATTAAACAATGAAGGCAAAATAAAGTTAACATTGAATTAGCTAAATAAGCTTAACTAAGCTGATACGACTGCCTCTCTCAAGACTGCTCTCTTAACCAAATCACAAGATGTCTCTAAACTGAAATAAAACATAGTATAAACACCACTTCTATAATGAAAACTGTTGTAATTTTGAGCTACTGCAATGATTACCCATAGAAGTTTAGTCACTTTTAAAAAAATACAGCAAAATCTGTTTGATTAGTACTTAACATGCTATTCTGACAGAGAAGCAGGTTATACAATCAATGCGGAAGCCCCACACTTATCTTCTTGCCTGAAAATACTATCAGTAAGCTCTTTTTAAAACTCACTTGTGCCTTCAATCTGACATGCTTTTTGTTCATAAAGCTAAGACAAATGCATCTGCAAATACAGAAGGATGAAGTAATATACAGGCTTGAGATTCAAGCCATTGTAGATAATATTCTAAGATTGTATTTAATATTACTCACATCTTAATCTTTTTATATTGATGATTAAAAAAATAGTACCTAACCATAAAGGTTTTTCACCTGTGGTCAATTCAAGTTCATTTCACATTAATGTGTATCCTATTAGATCCAATACAGTTTGCTCTTTTTTATTCTATGGGACAGAAATGTGGAAGAAAAAATAAAACCAGTAAGTAAACATAGACTAGTCACAATGGTGTGACAGACTAGAAGTGTAAGTAGCATGTGAATTATTCCACATCAAAAATGTACATGCAGTAAAAGGTGGCATAACATCTTGCTAATTGCCCAGGAGGCATAAGTTCCAATTTTCTCTAGACAATACATATATTTGGTTGAGTCAACAAAAGTTATGCATGCAGGATAGCACATTTAAATTTAGATTTCTTGCTCCATAATTCAAAAGTGAAAAGGAATAGCTATTATTTTGCCTATAGCCAAGCTTTCTTCCTACATTTCTAACCCTTGTGAGGCTCAAAACTATCCCTCTGGATGTCACAGATCAGAGTTTCCCCAACATTTAATTAAATTAGGGAAGAATATGCCTGTGTAGGAATAGAAGCAGAGGGAAAGCAAGTGCATTTCCTACATTGTAGCTTTCCCGGTGTCTAAGTGTGACTGTGGTGTGGATGTAACACCAGATGATCAGAAAAGCCACTTTGTAGGACTGGAATCATGCCACAGGGCATAACTTGGAGGAAAGTGATTATAGTTCTGTTAATATTAAGTGAAGAGAGTGAGCCACAGTCTTCCTAAAGGCAGAAAAAACCTGCCTTTCCACTTTGCTGATATTCATGTCATAGTTGAACACAGTAATTACTTCTCTGGAAGCAGTGCTGGGATGAAAATAGAACATGAAGTCTAATCTAATCAAATCTATTTCCTGCAAAGCTTTGGGATGATTCTGGTCTAAGTAGCTGTTTATCCTCAATAACCTTTTATTGCCATGATGGTGAGAGAGATCAAGTCAAAGGCATGTTGCCATAAAAGGTAGCCTCAACAGAGCCTACCACAGTTCTGCATAGAAATCCTTAACCTTCATTATCTCACTTTGTGGAAGTACCAAAAAGATCAAAGTTCACTTAGATTTGAATTGAGATGAACACTTGGATTATGTTTCAACTGCTTAACTCCTACTGACAGCAAGAGAACAGAATCCAGTGAGAAATGGTACAAAAATACAATGAAATCATAATATAGTAGACTATGATCAACATGAGTTACTTTTTGATGGCAGGTGCCCACAATTCACACTTTTGTCTGCATTAGCAGCAAGGCGGCACTCCCCTTTCTGTTGGGACTTAGGCTGCTTCCAACTTACACGAGGATGCAACCACATGATGGAAGTTACTACCCTGCTCCTGAAAACTTCTTCAGATTCATCCCACAACTCAATGTCTCATTCAGTTTCAGCACAAGATTGAATGCCTCCCTTAGTTGAGAAAAACAAATACGCATATAAATATGTGCAGTGTCCATCCTTGGAGGTTCTCAAGGACCGAATAAAGCTCTGAGCAACCTAGTCAGATCTCACAGCTGAACTTACTTAGGACCTAGAGATCTCCTGAGGTCCCTTCCAACCTAAATTATCCTTAAAAATGAATAGATACAATGGATTTTATTCCAGTCAAATATCATCACCTTTATATTATTTATCTTGAAATCAGAAAATAATTAAAAATTAATATGGCATAATTTCTTGGAAATGAACCATTTTTTAGATGAAACAGAATCATTATGGCAACTACAACTGCTCTTTCTACTCTTTATTCTCATCACGTCTTGCTTAAAAGGATTGTAATTGCCTGTGGTAGAAAATTTGCCCTAGTACATGCATGCTAGTCAAATCCATCAGAAACTCCTTTGTACAGCAGATGAATATTTATCATGAATGTATTTATGATGAGACTATTCACAAATATTTGTTTCCCAAGGTGAGTTACAACCCCCCCCCCCAACGTTGTGAAATATCTCTGCTTCAAGACTTGCTTGTATTGAACTGCTTGTTCAGGCAGTGGCAGGACCTCCCTCCATAGAGGAGCTATTACAAAATACTGTTAATTACTTTCAGCACATAACTTTTGTTCCAACCCTGTTCCACATGCAGTATGCCTGTCTGCAGCTTAATCTTTGCTCACTTTTAAAAAGCAGTACTGGGTGGGCATCCTCAGAGTGTATTTCTGAAGTTTCACAAGGGCCTTCCTCCTATCTAAGCATCAGTGCTAACTTGTGTGATCCCCAAGCACTCCTCTCTCCCAGTTTTCAACTCCTCTGGCAGACCCTGAGAGCAAAACACCACAGGAGGTGTAGGCTCCTGAGTGAGAAGCAGTGCCCTTCTGCACCTGAGATAAAAAACCTAGATGCTTAATCAATCAAACAGAGCTGAGATGCAGCTCCTTCCAGCTCAGGCAGACAGCTTTTGATTTACTAATTTAGCCTTGAAAATAACAAATCAGGAATCTCAAAGTGAGACCTTGGTCCACAACCTTACACAGGGGTACATTACCTGAAAGTTTTTGACATAAAAAGTAGTGATATTCTACTAAAAAATAATAACCTTGAATAGCAAAAGTCTTGGGATAAGATCCATGGATAAAGGATTAAGCATTCTCCTTTAAGAAACCATCAACCACAGAGCATTTTGGATGTGTTTGTAGAAACTCTCTCTGGTCTTTCATCCTTCCTTGTTAGCACTGATCACTTTACATTCCTTGACACCCATTAAATCTATTCTGATTCTTCATGGAGTTTGGTTTAATAGTTAGATACCACAGCTGAAAAGCTAAAGGGATTTCACATTAGCTCACCTAAAAGCAAAAATTCAAGCTTTTATGAAGAAATGGGAGCTATTGCAGAGTGAAATGTTAACCCAGTAACACAGAAAAATAAATAATGAATTCCACATTATACATTTAATCTACAAGAAGTAATACAATAGCAGCAAGACGGGAGACAACACATTTGTGCCATAAGCATTATATATCATTCTGTCTTCTGTAAGCCATTTATTCATGTACATTATTCACAGCTATTCCTCTCCATGAATTTTTAATTGTTTTGTTTACATGATAAAAAATGTGACTTCCAGCTTGAACTAAAGTAGTTCACAAAAGTAAATCTTGATAGAAGCCATAATTAAAACGAGCAAAATTTGTGGCAATGACAGCTATCAGTGAAGCGTAATAGTCAGTGGAAAAAAAATCAATCGGGTGAAAAATTAACTAGCTATTAAAAATAAATAACTTAGCACTATTGGTAAATTCAAAGTAGCAGCTGAAGTTTTCTTTGCAACCAATGGAAGAATAAGTAGGATATTTTCCTATACTATTCATCAAAGACATTTCATTTTGTTTTGATACCTGCTCCCTGACTACCACACCAAGTGCAAGTCTTTCTATTTTTAATTTACTCAGTTTGACAAACTGACAGAGCCTTATGATATTAACCACACAAATGATAAAACTAAAAATAAAAGGATAACTTTAGACTTACATCACACAATTTTGTATTTGCTCTAAAACTTTCAAGTCTGACCTGTACAAATGAAAATGATTACTGTATATTAGAGACCTCATATATTACCTTTATATAGCTGCTCCTGAAAGCACAGATCAGAGCATGGTTTCCATACTGAGAATTCTTAATCTTTCAAGGTAAGCCTCCAGACCCACTATTGAACTATGGCCTGAACTCTGATCTTGTTTGTCTTATCCATTGGAGAAGAAAATGTATCTATATTCACAAAAGCTGTCTGGAACTTTTAATGCAAAGTGGGAAAAAAAAAGAAATTTCTACAAAGCCACCATTTTCAGTAGGGTAAGTCTCATTTCACGATAAAACTTAAAGTCCAACTATCTCCTACTCAGATAGGAGGCTCCTGTCAATGTAGTAGTTGTACAGCCTGAAAAAAAAAATAGAATACATCTTCTCTTGTAGACAAGTTACCAAGAAGCTCTAACTGAGGTAGGAGTCAATAAGAAGGCAGGTTGTCCCACCTCTTTTCTTCCTTGGTTTTCTACTGCGTTTGAAACAAGCTTATGTGCAGGTCAGAAGATCAAAGAAATTATACAGAAACTGTCGAGTGCTGAAAACCTATAAATAAATAAGTAAAAATTCCAGTACCAACCTAGTAAGACCAAAAAAAAAAAAAAATTATTTTTTTTTTTTTCTGATAATCTTTTTATGTTGGAGGAAACATATTTGTCATTTTTGGATAAATCTACAAAAAAAGCCAAAACCAAACAAACGCCACATTTTCAACAGAGCTGTTTTTATTCTCTGGGTGGTAACAATACTCATATTTTCAGACCTTTCTACAGCATTTAGCAACAAGAATCATCAGTAGCCCTGTGTGGCTTCCCCAGAGTCCATCCAAATCGATAGAAAATGACTGTATAGGCCTTTTCACTCACATGAAACCCAGAAGTCTATTACTGCCACTTCTCCACCCCTTCAGCTGTCAACTGAGAAGCACCAGAAAGTTCAGTTCTCTCTCCCTTGTTATTCATTCCCTAGCAGAGGTGGCTGAAAAAGCTGATGAGAAAACACAAACTGGAAAACCAGCAGATTACAGATAATACCTAGTGTTATCCATTACACAAAAGAATTTACTCAGTGCCTGGCAAAATCAGAAGTTCAAGGAGTCTTGAGAAAAAAAAAAAAGAAAAGCTATTTACCAGTAAAATGAGAGTCACTTAAAGAGAATTTCATGCCCGAGGGTATTCCCCAACAAAAAGGAGTATCTCCTCTCAGAATAGGAAGACAATCCATAGTTTAGGAGGATTTTTACGTTTTTGTTTCTTTGAACTCACACCGCCATTGGTTTGGCACATAATTATAGGTCAAACAAATTTCTGGTTTTGTCTGGGGTGATCAGATGCTTTTACCCCTTTTTATAAAACTGGAACTGGCAAGCAGTGCTGGCAACCACTACTTTCACATTTAATTATTGCAACTCATCTAGGAATGCAGCCACAGAGCTTGAAAACGTTCCAACTGGTACAAAAGCCTGTCTGCTTAGCAACAGGGATACAATGAACTAGATCATCTGAGTGCTTCTCTTGCTGCGCTTGCTCTCTACTGAATTAAGGATCCAGTCTGCGTATTTGTGCAAAGACACCCCAGAGACAGTAACTGCCACGAGAGCTGGACCCACACAATTCTTTCTCACAAGACATAAAGCTGCTTACAAATTTACTATCTACCTAACCCCAATGTTATTTAAATTAACCTTCATTATGTACTTTATTTATATAAACAAAATATGCCCATCTATAAGTCAACAAAGATAGAAGCAGAAATATCCAAAGCATATCTATGAACTGCTTCTATTACAGAAGGAAAATACAATAATTTTATTATGAATTATATACCACTGTGTAGGAACTAACACACACCTGTATGTTGATAAGGTCATATTATCAACTACAAACAGTAAAAATAATATCCAAGTCAAAAAAAAAAACCCTTACCTTATTTTTTTCTTGTCTCTCCTGATGTATTATGTTGTTTTTCACTGACAGTAATTTGTTTGCATTTATTTCATGTGGTAAGTTCACTTCATTTATACATAGCCGTCTCACAGACTTTCTTGTAATTTGTGCAATATCGTAACATGGCATGAGACTTCTTGGTATCAGTCATATCTGATTACAGCAAAGTGTGAAATTGCTGTAATCAGTTATGAAATTCTTCCATCACTTTTATCCACACCTTACTCACTTCCCCAAAAAGCTGTCTGCAAGCCAATTAAGAGTAATTAGCTCATCAAAACCAGATTAGGTGTTTTTTTCCCCCAGATTCTCCATGTATTTAATTCAGGTGTGTAACTCCCAGCTCCTCTTTGCACATGCTGGCAATCTACTTTTAAATTCCAGGGGAAATACTAGGGGGAAAAAAAAAATCAAATATAGTTCATCACCATTAAGGTCTGAAGAGCTTTTTGTCTTTGCTTTGTAAAGCACTGTGTACAATCCATGAAACAACACACATCTTCATCTGATTTGACACCTTCCAGTCATGAATATGAAAGTCTTCTGCCCTATTCAGTAGGAAATATGATCATAAGGCAATAATTTACAAGACATTAAAGTAGATCATTGGAGGTTATTTATATTCTCCTAACAGTAAAGTCTAACTGGTAAAGTTACTGTGAAGCGAAGGACCAGAAAGAGTCTACAGTCACCTCAAGACTGTGATTGCAGAGAAGGGAGACATTACCACACAACCCATTTTTTTTTTCCAATTTACAATCATTTCGCCATTCCATTCCTTAGAAAACTCCCCTATGTTGCCATTTCAAATGTAATAAAAGCTTATATGTTCTTTCTCTTCATATATTTTCCTGGTTTTAGTTTTCAGTTCCTGGCCAATTTTAACTGTCAGTTGGACAACAAGCAATAACCCTTTACAAAAACAGGATAATAGTGGCAGCAGCCTTTGGATAGTGATTTGTTAGAGCAAACCACTTAAATTATGAATAAAATAATAGGTTTATCGTTCATTCTCTCCTCTCTGTAACTTTTCCAACCATTGCCAGTCCCCATATAAACCTCTGCCCAGAAATTTTTGGGGAATAATGTACCTTCTTTTTCTTTAATAGGACCACACGGTACTTTCATCATCTCATATCTCTTCTAACCCAATCATCACTGTTTCTTTTAACAACTGCAAAAACACAAAACTGATGCTAATCTAGACAGAATGACTGTGAAACCTACAGGTTTATTCATTCCATCATGTGCGAAAGGCACCCACATCAACCCATAAACGATACTTATAAAATAAAAAAAAAAAAATCTGGGGTGGGGGTAGAAAAGCTCCCCACAGACTTCAGTTTAGCATAAGAATCTCCTTCCTAAATAATTTTTGTTTTCTAGTTGAACAGTGTTTATCAAAATACTGATTAATATTTGATCTCAAATTATTAAATAGTTACTGCTAGCAATGGGCTTGTCTGAAATGCTTCTCAAAGGCAGTTTTCAGGTACTTTTGAAGACATGTTTCTGAGTCTTAAGTAAAATTCCAGGACTGTCACATTCTTGTTTAAACTTCAGGTCAAGGAAGCTGTTTGGCTTTAACTTAACATCTCTCTGAACAATGTCAAGAACACCACAAAGTGCCAAACCAACTAGAGCTGCATGAAGCTGATAAGAGAGAGATATGACATTCATATAAAAATCAAGCTGGAAATCAATAGGGGAGCCTGGATTTAAACAGAAAGTCATTTTTATAGCTCAGCTGTTAATATCAGCAGGAGCCTGGAAGCTTACTGCCATGTGCTTACTTGGGATAAGCTCTCAGACTCATTTCTTGCATGCTTTCACCATCTTCTCCTGGCTTGCACTCAAGAATGGAAATTATAACTGTTTGCTTGGACATGGGACCAAGTTTTCTCCCACACCTACAGTTGCTTTGCTCTAGCTGAAGACACCAACCATAGCATCAATAGCTTTGGCAACAGCTAAGTGGAAACTCCTCAGGCATGAAAGACTGACAGAACTCCCTCTCCCATCACCATCCCACAGTGGCACCCAGCAGATAAGGACTCACATAATTGTCCTGCACAGCAGGTGCCAAGCAGCAAGGACCCACACCCAGACAATGCAATTTAAAGCACCCCTGAGTCTGCTCTGAACTATATAAGGGGTAAAGGTAGAAGAAATAAATATCTTTAATCTGCTCCTTCCCTGCATCCTTACCACCTGGTCCTGGTAGATATGGGACACAAGTAAGAATAAGATTAATTTCATATTCCATTATACTATTCATAATTAATCCTATTATTTCACTAGCTCTTCACAAGATATCACCTTGAAATTAGCTGTAGATTGCAAATAGTTTGAAATTCTCACCTCAGGGTTGTAATGAAATAGTTGGGTACTTATATAAGCATGTCTGATGCTTTGGGCAGTTAAACATTTAGCTCAAGGACACTCACACCTGCAAAGAGCTTCATAGCATCCCTATGTCTTCCATTTATACAAACCAGCAAAGGTTATCTTACAGTGTAAAGTAAGTCATATCCCTCTTTCTGCATCAACATAGGTGACTAGCAAATACTTCTACAGCACTAAAACTAAAATAATTAGACAGGTTCAAAGCCATTATTGATACAGTTATAGTTTCCAATGGAGTAGCAATGATTTGGGGTTTCTCTGCAGATCTTTAGTGTATTCATATATATGTTTTCTTTGAAAAAAATTAATGGACTCTTAGGAATTCAAAATAAGTGCTGAATCAAATTTATTCAAGACAGTTTGAGGTACTTACTATACGCTCTCTTTTAATTTATTACTTTTGATGGAATTGAATCTTACTGGGTCAATCATTAGTAAACTTTTTTTTTTTTTAACAGAATGTTCCTTTAATTTATATGTTTTTCAGGTAAAAAAGATAAAAGAACATATATATATCCTACATGTCAGATGAGTATTCTAGAAGACAGCCTGTCCATGGTAATCAATTACAATGGCCTTACAAGTCTGTTGTAGAACCATCTCTAGGTAAAGATGATCAAAATTAACATAACAGGAACCATAAATACAATTTTAATAATTTCTAAAATATAAATTACCTAGAGAAAGAAAGATATATGTTATAATAAATTCTCTGGCTCTATTCCTGTATTTCATATGTTGAGTTTGTCAGTAGGCACTTTATTTTCATCCACTTGCTTTTGCAAGAGGCCTTCTCCAGAGATCAGCTCAAGTGTTCCTGTATAAAGATGAATTTTCTGGCCCAGGAAGATCAGTTTGCACAATCAATAACAATATCCCAGAGGTGAACCAGAAGACTCTACATATGAAACCAAATTCAATAACAGTACCACAACAGAAAGCTCCAAATCCACAGATGGCTCCTTTCCAAAGACTATGCTGAAAAATGCAGATGAAGCAAATAATACCTATATATGATCTAAAGCAGATTATCTCACTATGTGGCCCAAAGTTGCAACAGAAATCAGTCTTGTCAGTCCCCTAAGGGAAACTGTTGCTTTCACTTACTGAAAGCCAATTTACACAAATAGACTGAAGAGAGCTCTACATCAAACCAGGAGTGAACTTGTCATTCTATTGTGCAATCATTAATTACTTAAATACCTAATGATGACTGGCACAAAAAAAAAATACATTTTAGCTGAGCATTGACTCTAGGTATTGCATCCCAGTCATCATCAAATGGCATCTTTTCTACTCTTACAGTACATCTGTGCAAATCATAAAGTGGTAAGTCAATGATAAATGGTGACTAGTTAAATTCAGCTATGTTACTATATTGCAGCAGAACCCCCTTCTGACACTTGAGATTTATCTGCACTCCACATTAAGGCTTAAGACGACTATATCCAAAATAATTTCCCAAAACGATACAACTATCAAAGTTAAGTAGCTGTTAACATTAAATTGACCTAAAGAATGATCATGTTAGGAATCACAATAAAAAGGTGAAGTTTACCGATAATATTACTGTTATTTCAGTTACAAAAATGTTTAAAGACACCACAGTAGACTAGTAGACAGTAGACTGTCACTAGTTGTTAAAACACAGAGAGAATGAGTTCCTCATACTAGACCCCACAGTGCTAAAGTTCAGAATTACTTTAAAAATTGCCTGGATGCTTACAGCAAGCAGCTGCAATTGTTTGGAGACAGATGACAGATGACAAAGGAGGATGAAATACTGTATTTTTTAATATGGGTAATGAACTGGATGAGAATGGAACAGATTCTCGGTTACTGCTGAGATATATATATACTGATGATACCAGAGATAGGAGTTACCTGCCTAATGTCACCTGGGAAACATGCATTAGATTCATTATACACGCAAGAATATATTCTTATCATGTTATTTATAGAACTGGGAATTTTATATTAAGGGAAAAGTTAAATCTCTCCCACTGCACAGATTTACCTCACAAAGCTGTATCTGACACTCCATCTGTTTTTCATAATGTATGCTACCTGGCTGTTCTGCGCACTTCTTTCAGTCTGATAAGGAAAACACATTAGCAAGCTGATTAATGGCTTTGATCCCTTTCGTTTTCCAGTTCCCATGTATTTGCACAATAAATAAATGGTTGAGTTACAAAACACTATAGCAATGCATGCAACTCAAAGTAATCCCTCCATTTTATTTTTGTAACCTTTTAAGATTAAAAGAAAAAAAAAAGTCTAAAACTTTATTCTGCTTAACATTGTAAATACTTACTTCTTTGTCAATAATCATATTGCAGCATTACATTGTTTCTGTTGGTTGTTATACTCGTTGCGATGATAAACATGGGAAATGTAAGCCAAATAATACTTTTCTGGGCTGTCTGTTAGCTGCTGCAAAGTGTAAATGCTTGTGCTCCTGGACCACTGAGATTGAGCCCATGCCTGGAGCATCCCTCTAGGTAAGGTACTTGGATTTCCTTCTCATGGGAACCACAGCAAGTAGAATGGACACTAATGTGTCTTCATGTTACAGTAAATGAGGAGTCAGAAGACAGCTTCTGCCCACAGCAGAAGCCAAGAGCTGGAAGCACTGCTGGTCTTTCCAGTTGGACTAGTACTGTAACACTGCTGCTTAAAATGTCAGCTTTCCCAAGCAAGGGTTTCTATGACCATGCTACTACCCTCTTTGTGTTCTGTTTCCTCAGTGTGTCAGAACAATTCCTTGAAATAAATTAATTTGTCTCTCTCAAATACATTGAAAATACATGCAAATCCGTGCTTTTGAAATTTTCTCCACAAAGATTAAGATTTGAGTTCTGTGACACTTGGGCAGTCTCCTACTTTCAGTTCATCAACAGAATGTGATCTCCTTTGCTTAGGTGTGCATGTGCGTGTGTTAATGAGAATTAATAATTTGGAGCTTTATACTGTCTTTAATGTACTGCCAAGGCAGATAAAACTTATTATCCCTATTTAGAAATGTGGAAAATGAGACAGGGGAATAATATGATTCATTTAAATTATGATTGCAGACCCAAAAATAGAACCCATGTCCTTTTACCATATTATGTATGAATTGGCCTAGGAAGGGATTAGAAAACTGGTTTAAATAAAACTAGGAATTCTTTAGGTATTCTGCCCTAAATATGATCTTCACAGTACCTCAGTGGTTTTTTAGCTTTTATCTTTTAAATTAATAACTTTTTTTCCCTAATTACTTTCTCCTATATTCTGAATTGTTAATGGCCAATACAGATATATAGTAGCTAAATTAAGAAGTGCTGGAAATTTAATGAAAAAAATCATCCTTTTTTTTTCTTGGATTTAAAAATAAATTGTTCAAAGCAAGGACTAAATAGTAATTATCATCCAGGTAATCTTTACTGAACTGGAAGCTTGGAAATCATTTTGATTAACCAGTTACTAGTTATGCACCATGCACAGGCAATTGTATCTAATTGCGTGTGTGTATGTACTGATGTTATATTTATATACATTTATGCATATGCATATATTGATAGATCTTTTTTTGTTCTCTAGAAGCTTGTGATATCTATCTAGAGGATTATTTCCCTGTCTGATAATATATCTTTCATCTGTTAATCTGTATAATTTACCAAGTAAAAAAGCCAAATTTATTTTAAATAAATTTTCTTGGAAAAATGTTGGAAATCGCTGCTGCAATCACTTTCACAAAATCTGCACTGTTCTTGTCATGGATTAAATGTCTGGTCCTCCTGAGTAGAAAACACTAGCTATTCAACTGTTAATATGACCTTCAGGTCAGCTATGTTGATCTACCATTACACCACTTAGACAAAAATCCCTGTTTTTTCTTGTTTGAATTTCACTCACACTTGTAAAATTCATTATTTATAAATGGGCTAGTCAAATTATTAATAGTCAGTATTTGCTTGAGTTCCTAACTTTTTTTTTCCTACTCCACTGTTCTCAACGGCTTAGCTAAATTCTGGCAAACATTGTGCTATGGCATCTATTATCAGAGAACAGGAATGTCCTTTTCAGATTTTATGAAGGTATTTCCTCTCCTCCCATAACCTCCACCCCCCTCTAAAGACATTTCTATCATTCCAGGATTTCTGCTTCCAAGCTTCAAAGAAACTCTGTGTTCTGTCTAAGCTAGTTATATAAATACCCACGTTTACGTTTGGAGGATCTGCACCAAATGTATCTTTAATATAAAACTCAGTAACTGATAAATCTTATTTAACTAGATAGATTAGTATTACAGATTAATAAAATATTAACTAAGCAAAGTTCCCTTGGATTAACTCTGATTATACAAACAAGTTTGTATAGTTTAAAAAGAAATTCAAGTTGGCATGAAATACTGGGAAGGATTTTTGCTTTTTTTTTAAAGCTATATTGAAGAAAATACAGTAATGAACAGCAGGAATATAATTTTTCATAATTATTTGAATATATCAGTATTTAATATCTGTGAAATTAATGGCAGGGTTTGGGGCTTTTTTTCTTTATTGTGCAGAAAACTGGTCCAGATCAGCCATTATGTTAATGCATTAAAATATTCAAAGCAAAGTGTTTGTGTCTTTCTGACAGAACATATTCAGGAGAAAAAAAAAATAAAGAAAAAAAAGCAGAAAGTGCAGAAAATTGAATCTTTTAAACAATTCCATTTTGACTGAATTGCAGCATGCAATACTGAACACAGGGAAGGCACTTTCCAAAAATATAAGCTCATTTACCTAAACTATTTTTTAAATAAAAAACATTTTGAGATGCCTTTTTCCTTGTCTGAATAAAAAGCTAGAACCTCATTTTTTGTTTTTCTTTCTTTATTATATAGTAAATACAAAGTGTGGAGAAAAATTGGACCTCTAAGGAGACTATTGGAAATTGAACAGCTAAGAAACTTATTTTAAGATGAAGTCTCTTCTTTGAACAGTGATCTGGACAATAGCAAGATACAACTTCTCCAGGTCCTTTCTCACTTCATTAGGAAATCTTTGATGCACACTATAGTAAAGCTGGATTTTCTTCACAGCTTTGGGAGTTTTTTCTGCTGGCATACTATCAAGATTTCCGAGGAAAATGCATGCATTAGGAAGGACTCGGTGTGTGTTGCTGTGATATAATACAGGTGAGGTCTTACTCCAGTGCTGGGATTTTGTTTACTCTTATTCCCCAAATACACTCTCTCTAGACAGAGAAGCAGAGGCTCCCAGTTCTCTTCCTACTGCAACAAAAGGGGGCTTTTTACCACTAAAGAAATTACAGATCTTCAAAACATACAACTTTCCAAATGAAGACCTGTTTTAGTCTAACAAGGAGAATTTCTAACAAGGAGAATCTCCTATTAAGCAAGACATGGAGTAGAGACTCGAGAGTAACAGTACTAAAATATCAAACATACACAAATAAGCTTAATGATGCAGGTAAACAGGAACATTAAATCACATATCCACTTTTCAGCACAGCGTCTTCTTATCTCTTTCCAAAAACAATTTTAAAAAAGTGCAAACTTTACTACATTATTTAACATACTGCAGTATATCATATTTTGTGACCCATAATTTTTAATAAATATATGTTCTTAAAACCACATGTAGCTATTCTATGCGTGTGTGTACGTATAAAATCAATAGTAAAGAAACCCTATCTGAAATTTAATATTCAAAGAGTAAACAAAAACTGACTGATTAAATTTGTTAACGAGAGTGGGAAATAGCTGGCTTGATAGGGCTGTGGACATGCTTAAGGGAAAAGCTTTCCAGTTGCTTGTACTTCCCATGGAGAATTTCACATAATTACTGTATTAAGTAGCTAGGATATAAAAATAGTCCTTTCCAAGCCCAGTATGAATTAGTTCCCTTCACCTTTGGGTAAGTGTGGAATAGAGTCCTTCTCCAATGTAAATCTGAAAGTAATATGATTACTTTTCCAGACAAGAAGTAACACATTATCACTCATACATTTTTCTTACATCAGTATGATCCCTATCTAAAATGAAGACTGACAAGTTTAACAGAAGCATACCACTAATTATTCACATGGCTGTGGCATCTGTTGACAGTACACCCATGTTTAAGTGATTCATGCAATAGAGCATTTTAATACTGGAACACCTGTAGACTTTATTAGATAACAATCCATTTCCCTGTGATACCCTGAACACTGTTTAGATTTATCTATATATAGGTATCTATGGATGTGGACGTATGTACTTTTGCATACACATGCACAAAAGATGCTTATTGTACCACCAAGCAGCTGTTGACCATTTTTGTCAGTCACAAAGATTTATATTAGGTTTTTTCCCTATTATCATCCAAAATGGTAAAGATTTATTCATAAGTTTTAAAAAAAAAAACAATCCTCAGCAAAAACTCCAGGTTATTTAAGTTAAACAAACCCAAGCTGACTATTTAAAAAAATAGAATGCTACAACTACAGATTTGTAGAAATCTCCAACTGTTTTCAAAATACTTCAACAAGATGTAAAAAAGTCCATAGTTGCTACTGTTTTCATTACACTAAAAATGCTGTAGTTAGGAACACCGTATATCGGTTAAAATATTGACTCTAATCTACAAATCAAAAGCTGTGGGAAAGGAATCCGTGTCTTTCAATACACCACAAAAAGCAATGAGCATAAAAGCAAGTAACAAAAAATTACGGTTTTGTTGCACAATCTGAGGCACTGTGCCCTAAAAATTTTATAACTATAAAGTTTGAGGTCCTACAGGTGAGAACTAACTTTGTTTACAACAAGATATGGATTCCTTACAATTTTTCACAATGAAGAGAGTGATCATGTGAAACCAGTGATACTCTCAGGTCCATGCATCCTTGGAGATATATTATATTAGTGGCCATGTAACTCCTCAAAAATTTATCATAAAAATTGCCGGCCCAGTTGGTAATTTCAGAGAAAAATATAGTAGTATATCGATATGAAAGATAAACTCTTTTCCTTGACTATGAAGATCAAACTCCTAATCAGGACTAAGGCTTACTGCCTGCTCAGCGTATTGATCACTAGTACATTTTGCAAATACTAAGTATATAGAAAAAAAATAATATCATAAAGTCTTCTATTTCAAGTTGTAACATCTTACTTCAGTGTCATTTGCCCTCATGGAAAGAGGATTTTTTTTTTTTTCAAAGCCATGGCAGAACTCTGTGGTGACTTCTATAAATTTTAATACATTTTATATGAGGATATTGAGGCAGAAATCCTAAACCTTCCATTTAGATATTCACTTTTTGCAACAGAAGTTGCATATTTTTTTTTGTAATTTTACTTTGAAAGAGTACATAATTATCCTGAAATAACCATGGAGTTGACTGTTCAAAGTCTGAAAACTTTTAACAAATATCTTCCTAAAGGCCCCAATTGTTAAATAAGATATGATCACTTAATAAAAGTTATCTTAAGTGTATCGGATATCTTCTGATCTTGCCTTATACTTGCTAATATTTTCCCTTAGTATAACAATCTCTAATCCAGTAAGGTTACTCACATAAAAGGTATATGCTGACCTGAACAATAAAACACAGCTACATATTTACTGTTTGGTTAACTTTGGGGGAATTCTAGGTATTGGGTTTCTTTGACTGGAAAAGTTTCTAACTGAAATACAATTTAGCTGTCTGTGATGAAAAATAAGTGTGCAGAGATTTAAGCTGTGCCTGACAGACTTTTTACATAAAGATACTACTTCTTGTGTAATGGACAATAATAAGCTTAATTGTTCTAATGTGACATGAACTCAGACATAAAAGCCCCAAATACACTGTATCTCACACTAGGGCTATTATTTTATTCTTTCTTTTTTTTTTTTAATTTAAAAATGGTTCTTTCAGCTCAAAAATCCACTCTCTAATGGATAGGGTCCCTACTAAGCAGATGTAAGTTTGTATGATATTGGGATCACATTGTAATAAAATGGAATGAACAAAGATACATGTGCCACATCAGAGTTTTATGTCTAACTGCCTTTCAATGCATATATATGCATTAAAAAGATAGGTGAATGACCCGAGCCACTGAACATCATGCTCATATCAAGTTACTGAACAGGAAAAATGTGAAAATCTCTGATAATAAAGAGGATTTTTCTTCTTTACTGAGACGTGAACTCTCTGCTAATTTGTCTAGATCAGATGAATGTTAGTGGCTAAAGCACACAACTGACCAGGATTCAGGTCTACTGGGTAATAATAAATCCTGGCTTAACTAAAAATTTAGCAGATATGTGCCTCAGTTTATCATCTCTTCCATGGTTGTACAGTATGGCATTTATTAGCTGCCTCGCAGCCGTGTGGCAGGGATTAATTAGTCAGTGGTTTAAATTATTCCAATGCTTAAAATCTCTACTGAGTACAAGTGGCAACTGCAACTACTAATTATCCCTGCAAACATGCACTGATTTAACAGTTCACCTGAAAATTGCTCAGCTTCAGTAAACTGACAGTTTGTTCTCGTTCAGAAAGCATATTCCAATAAACCTGTAGAACCCTGTAAATATAATGTATTATAACTGTAATGAAAGAAAGGAAAAAAGCAATCCTCTAACATCACAGTACATCATACCTAGTATACAAATTTCATTGTCATCTTTATGTATTTGATGCTGAAGACAATGATGAAAAAACTCCCCAAACTAACAATAACCACACCCACCTTAAACCCTCTAGCAAACAAAGAAAACCCAAGATTTATTTTAGAGGTCCAAATTGAAATAAGAAATATAGCATATTTGACTATGGAAGGTGGAATATGTGTAGGGGTTTTTTTCACCCAGCCACACTTCAATATGGTTTAGTATGGTCTAAACACGTAACTGGTGGAACATTTCTCGTTCTGAGTATATTTAAACATCTCTTTGCCCCAAGACACTAAGAATATCAAAAATCCTGTTGATTTCACAATCTTGTCCTAAAGTCATGAAATTATGGCACAAGTAAAAGCTGTGTCAGATCCTGACAGCAGTTTTCTAAAATGAAACATGAACATTATCATTTCATACAAAAGCATTCCTCAAGAGAAAACAACATTACCAAAGTGAAGATAATCTCTTAGAAATGCTAAAGACAATCAAAGCTAGCCAGTGGCCTAGAATATTTTTGGCATAAATTAGCAGAATCTATACTGTCCATACACACCAAAGTTTTGTTAAGATGTGTTGTGTGTACATGGTGTTAGTGGTCACATTTGCACAGGCATATGTTTAAGCAATTGGATGCAAGAGCTAGCCTGTCTGATGCAAGAAATACACATCTTTTGATTTGTTATGCCTCTTTGGGTAAGGGTGCTATTCTATTGTTAGCATTGCAAAACCCTTCCCTTTCCTGTCTCCTAAAACGTACAAATACACAAAAATATTCATACATACTAAAGAGATACTTAAATATAAGCCTCTACAAAAAGCACAGACCTACAGGGTAGAAAACAAATTGGGCAGGCATTAAATTGTGCTTCTTGCAAGCACAGTTTTCTCATTCCCTGTGCCATTTCAGGGCTTCTGCAGTGGGGCAGAAAATGGAGGTAACAGTGCAAATCTTACTAGGAAATATTTTTACTGGCTGGAACATACAGAACATCAGAAGCCGTATCTAGACTACAAGTGTGCTTATCTGTATGTTTGATGAGTCTTTATTTAATTAGCATAGCAATACTAACAGCTTGATCTTACAGGCCTGCACACACATCAGCAGTCCATCAAAATAATGACATAAGGCTATTCACTTAAATGTAGTTTTTCAAAACATGCTTGCTGATCACAAACATAAATAATTTCCTTTCACCTGAGACAGAATAAGTAGATTGGGTCTCAATTATTTATGTGCTTTAGGATTTATTATATTTTCATCTTAATAATTTATCAGATTTCCATCAAATTTATATTTATCTGTTTTAACTATACTTTATAATGAATGAGTCCCTCATCTATTTCTAAATCTCTAATTTCTCTCTCTCCTAGATATTAATCTGTTTTACTAATGAAAATTGGGATGCTCAAAGTGAATTTGAGTAATTTCAGGTATAAAACCAATACCATGGTTCAGTTACAACACAGCAAGGCAAAGTGTGCAATTTCTTTGCTTTTCTACATGGATATTACATGTCACTTCTTTTTTATCTAAACATTTATGGAAACAGGGGTTTGGGGATCATGTTTTTTGTGCCCTACTAAATCTTAAATGTATTTGTAGTTCTCAGACAACCTTCTCTTAGGAATGGGTGCCTCCAAGATAATCACATTCATCCCCATCTCCACAATTACCTTTAGACCTTTCTGTTTGAGCAGAAATATTTTTCATGTTTTCCTCTTGGGGAATAGATTATTCTAATCATCTTTCTCTCGCATTTCTCCAAGCAGTTTTCATGGCACTTCAGTGTTTAATCACACAAATAAAACTGATGGAGTCTACTTATGGCAAATTTGCCATGATCTTATGTTTAAATCAATGTGAATAATGCAGGACAAGGTAATATAAATTTAAAACTTCCATACTTTCAAAGCATTTGCTTGCTCCTTTATGTGTATTCAAAATTTTAGAAGATTCATCCATAAGAAGAGCATTTCCATTGCTTTAACAGGCACTGGATTTTGTTCTTCCTATCAGTAATTTATAAAAGAGGTTAATCTGAGAACTTTGTCCTATTTCACTGCTCTAGAGAAGAAAAAACGTTGTGCATTTCAAAGCTTTTAAAATCTATGGCTTAAGAAAAACATTTTAAAGATACAATAGTGCCTACCTGCAACTCTACTTACATTAGTGTAAACAATAAAAATAGCCTAACAGCACTATCATGTCTCTACACTTGCAATCTCACACTGAATAAACTGCAACACTAACATATACAGCAGAGCTACTAAGGATTTTGCTACAGAGAAACAAGGACATTTGAGTTCACAAATGGTTTAGCTGACTCCTGAAGGTAAACAAGCTTTACAACAGGAAAGGAAACGGGAACAATTCCTATGGCATCAAAAGCTGCGTAAAGGTTTTGGCATACACATTCTGTAACACCAAAAGAAAAAAAAAATGACATTCAGAAGAAAAAGATAGCCTAAACAGCACATCGGTGATCTGGCCAGAAAAAACAACCACACTCCCATTAGTAATGTATAGAGTTTTGCAGCATTTGCTGAGGCTGCAGCTGAAGCACTGTACTTGTCAGCTTTGCGTCTGGAAGCTTTTCTGGCTTCCTTCTGTGTAGCTATAGGTGCTGACCCTACAGCTGGAAGAAGTAGATAAGCCAAATGTTTTAGTCCATACATTAACTATTGAAATTCATACTGTAGACAAATATTTTAGGAAACTAAGTTGTTCCAAATAGATTTTTTTTTCCCTCTCCCCTGTTACACCATTTGAAGCAGTGTGCAATTGTGTATTGTTTCTAATGCAAGGGAACTTTTTTAAGCGAAACTCATGCATTATGCATGGATACTACAGTGGAACACTGCATAGTTACACTTCACGTGCCATCAAGATGGGAGAATAATTCCATATAGAGCTGCAAAACAGAAAAGCAAACACACTTTTTCCAGAAAGACATTTGTAAATGACAATTGTAAATGACATCTGTACTTTCAGTTTTGCCTTTCCCCAAGGGAAACTCAGGAACTAATAATAAAAGAAAATGAAATGGTGGTAGTGAAAAGTATGTTAAATACACATTATAAACATCAGTTGTGGCCAGCCAACATCACAACAGCATATCTAGACCCCAAGTAGCTTTTCAAGGAGCAAATTAAAAAACATGATGACTATGTTTTGCCACTAAGAAAAGGGCTCTAGGGTGTCCCAGTCCCAATGATAGAAAGATGTTTACAAAACAGAGATTTTCAATCTAGTTTTCTATCCTTCAAAGAATATCGAGTGAGGATATTATATTCCCAAGATGAATTTGTCATATCCTGAAGTGATTCCTCTTTATATTTGTTCCTTCCACAAACTTATTTCCAGGTAAAATGTATTAAAAAGACATTTCCAAAAAAGCCTCATGGGGTGGAAATATTGTCCCAAGCATTACTGAAAATGAAGGGAGTGAGGCAGCAGATTTATTATGGTTGCTCCTATGTTTCTATAGGAAATGGATACTTTTCAACTATACAAAGGAGCACTTGCATGGAAGTCTAGATGTCTTCACACATTTAAAAGCTTTGGAAACAATGCAAAAAACAGATCTAGTCTTACTTGAAATACTAAGATGACAGAAATACAACCTTTCAGTAGTGTTGACCTCCCTCTCTCTCAGATGTCTGTGGAGCAGTACTTAATTCCTCATTAGTGTGCAGTGACTCCAAACTCCTGGTGTGCCCCAGGTATCCATGCTCCAGATCTTCTTCTCTTTTGATTAGTACATGGTCACACGGAGCAACATTTAACCCACTGTTTGATCGTTCTCCACTGAAGCCTTTCCCCACATCCTTATTGTTGCGTGGCTCTGTTCCAGAGCTTTCTCACTTTCTTCTCCACTCCTTTTTCTCTTCTCCAGTTGGCCATGCCCCATCTTGGATCCCATGCAACTCAGATTAAGCACTTCATCCCTGCCCTTTGTATCTTCCCTCCAAGATGAGCATAATCCAATACTTCATCTGCCCTCCTTTACATATCAAGGATCAAGAGTCTGGATCTCCTCTGAGTTTCACCAGAGAACATTACTAATAACATAACATCACTGTATCTCACTGGAATGAGATCTGAAGTTGGGCCTATCTCTCAGGAGCAACAGTATAACATAAGTATCAGACCCTGGCAATTAGTCATAAAGAGTCTTTCTGTCTTGGGAGAGCTCCTGTCTATTTAACCGTGTGTATATTAAATGTTAGCTTACAAGATCCACCGTGGCAGGCTGTAGACTAATTTATGTTTAACTAATAGAGGTTTCAACAGTATAGAGTTAATAATTTTTTGAGAATTAGAAACTAAAATTTACTGCTTCCATACTGCTAATCCTCAAATGTATTCAAAATACCAAAAGTACCTGCAGGAATGTATGCTGTCAATCCATCAAAGAGTGACAGCAGTGATCACAGTCAAAAAATTGGGGGTAATTTGTTTGTCAAGAAGGAAAAAAAAGTCAAAATACAAAGCTTACCAAGATCTTTGGAGATAAATTAGTAGAAAATGAATTTTGGCAAGAAAACAGAGGAATTACAGGGCCACGAGACAGGTTAAAAAGCAAGATATCCTTTTTATTTACTGTGCAATGCTTGTCAGCTCAGCTTTGTTCCCATCTCCCATGAAGAACCTATTTTACAATCTAGTCTTTAGGACTGTACTAACCATTCTCATCATTCTAAAAAGAGAAGTGAATGCAGCTAGTCCAGGCAACCTGCATGTAGGTGTGCTGACAGGGAAAAAAAACAATACAATTTTACTCAACAAAGTTCCATACAAACAGCATGATATCTATTCAGGCATGTATCTAGCAAAGCTACAGAGCAGTAACTCTCTTCTCAATTTTTCCATGCACTATTATCACAGCATCTTGCATGTATTTAAAAGTTGAAGCTTGAACAACTGCTTTTCCATGAACCCTTTTGCCAAAAGAATGATTCAGCCCAGCAACAGAACCCTTTACCATTCTTATCTGAACTTAAGAATGGCTGGTCAGATGAAAGTACTTTGTATTAAGTTTCCAAGCCAGGCAAGAGTATTAAAACAAAGGAAAACACAACACAGTATGAAAAATTTTATGGCTACTAAAAAGGGAAGATCATTAATGTCTCAAGATGCTATGCAAGTTACAGGAAGATAGCAAGTAAAATGAATTTAAATTACGTTGTAATATGATGTTCCTGTGGCTCCATCCTACTTTAACTGTTTCTGCCATAGAAGGAAAATGTGATCCATCTGTTGGATAGATACTTAAGGAAAATGACTCCTTGCAGGAATCAGAGACTATTTGTGTGGTTGGTATTTAAGGTCCTACAGCTTTCACTGAGTATGTTGACACAAAATGACATTAAAAGGAGTAATATCAGCCCAGCAGGAGTTACATAAAAACAAAATATACTTTATCTTTTTATCTCTGTTTCAGTATGCACTAAAAAAAATTAAACAGTTATTTTTAGTACCTTTTGTGTGATGCATAACAATGAAGGAAGAAGATTTATGCAAACTCATAAGGGCAAGATTAAGGCAACAGAAAGAGATTATCCCATTTAATTTAAAGATCGCTGTTTGTGGGTAAATCCATTTCTACAACGACTAGGGTCAGTGCAAAAAAAACAGTAATGCACACAGATAGCTTCAGACAGCCTTCATCAGCCCTGTTCTGAAATAAGTTCCAACAATTTAAAACATATCAACCACAAAATAGCTTTTGAATATCATGGTTTCTTATCTGCAAGATCCTCCTAGAAATGCTTTCACACACCATGAAATCCTAAATTGCTTGAACATATACAAAATAGGTAGGCACGCATTCTCAGGAAGCAGATCTTTTACAGTACATGATAGCCAATTCAGATAGTTTGCCAAATTTGTTTAGAAAATGTGAAGTAATTTATTTTTGAAATAAATAGAATTAGCTTCAAGAAGCTCAAAGCAATCTCACACACCTACCCTAACTCATTTCTGTTGGCTTTGGGTTTTGGTGGTTTTTTAAGTAATGATTCCTGCCTCTAAAAAAGTCATCTCTCTCTCATTTCCCCACATGCAAAACATCAACATTTTCCCATCTCCCGCCTGTCTTTTGTCTATGAGACTCTGAACTTGCAGGGATTGAAATACATGTTCAAGCTGTATAGGCAGGAACTTGCTGCACTCAACTCAAGCCTCACTTTGATGAGTGCTTTGTACTTTACACAGCTAAATATCCTCCACCATTAAACAGAACCTAATTAATCAATATTGTTAAAATAAGCATGGTGCCATTTTAAAACAGGAAGATAACTACTTTTTTAATGAAGCATTTAAAATGTTCAAGAGCCACACAGGTTTGTGTAGCATCCCAGGTAGTATTAAAACTAAAGGAAAATGAGGATTTGTGCCAGTCTGTACTTCAAAAATTAATTAAAAATATTAAGTACTAGGCCAGACACAAAAGAGCACTCCTTTTTGAAAATATTTCAAAATGTATTTTTTCTGTAAAACTCTCAGTTAAGAAAAACTAAATCCAAATTCTGAAGTGTTATGTGACTTGGGACAAACTTGTTCAAAACCTTCCAAACTCAAATCGTTGTTAGGTTCCTGTTACAAATCAAAGCAGCAATAAAAGTGTGACTTCTTAAAATGTAAGTAAAAGAAAAGCAGATTGGAGACCTAATGTAGCAGAGACCTAATGAATTTTAAGGGAACTGATCCAAAATTGTTGTTTCAGTCAAGGACATCAGAGGAAAATTAGTCTCTTTACCAGCTTCAAGAGAAACTGAAACATATGATTTAAAAAAAAATGTATATTTTTAGATTTTGAACTGATCCTTCTTGTCTGTTTTCACAGAGCAGTGGTCCCAGTGTGACCTCCAAAAATCTCACCAGCAATGCCTGACTCACCTTTACAACCACCCCACTCTCTGCCAGATTTATATAGCAAATCTGCTCTCCTTACCATCCTAATGACTACCTATTTATTTATTCAGCAGGCTGCTTCGTCTTGGCTTCTTCCTTAGACTAATAAAAACATTCTTGGGTGCAACCATATCTCCCAGGTTTTGCTCCAGACTGAGACAGAGACAGCCCTGAAGCGTCCCCTGCAGATTCATACTCTTCCCTTCCATAACTAATTCATAAGCTTAAAAACCTGGTTAAAAACATGAAACTCACAGAGATGCGTGCTTGCCAATTCCAGTAGTTAACAATATTCAGACATCCATTTAACACACACAAACACACACACATACCTTTATACTTTAAAGCAAAGTATTTAAAAATATTTTCCTCTTTTATCCACTTGCCAACTTTTGCCTCTTGAAAAAGTTATTATCATAGACATCTAGGGAAAAGTTTAATTCCATCAACAACTTCAGGTTTTATACTATTGAAGAAACACAAAACTTTCCAGGTCTTGCATCTTAACAGATTGCATTCTGCTTTTAAGTCCACTTTTTTGATGAATTGAAAGGAGCCCTCTGCATAAGCAGAAATCTAACTTCACAGATACTGTGGCCATATCTGATTACAGACACAGATTATTTCTTTTGGCAATTTATCATAAAGGCACTGATGTCAGTCTCATATTTAAGATCATGTTGAGGCTTATATATTTCTTTTTCAAACTTGGAAGACTGAATTTTGTTTTAATATTTAACATGATACATTTAGAACACAGATCAATCTATAATATTTGCTTATTAAGGTCTTTCCTTTCATGCTTAGGAAATGCATTAAGATCAAATCTACAAATTCCAGACAGCCAGACAAATATTTTCAGGCAGAGGACTCTTGCAAATTTTAAAACACAGAGAAGGGCTTCATTTTCTAAAGGGAAGCTGAATAAACTACCCAATTATTTCCATCATTTGATGCTGCCTTCTCAGCTTCAAAGCTCTTATGCCAGTGGATTTTGACCTTAGATGCTTTTTTGTCCTCTGCTTATCCAAATCTCAGTAGTGTTTCTCCAGATGAACCAGCAAAGGAATATTAAAATGATGCTGGGGTGAAAGCTGCTCAGGAGCAGAGCTGCAAGAAGGTTCCCTGCAACCACTCACCTATCTTTGCTGCCAGCTTTTCCTACTAATTAGAGTTTTTCTATCCATTACAGACTTTGCTTATTTCCACATTTAATGTTTGCATCAGAAGATGTTGGAAAGATGAGGTGAATGAGGGGCTGTGAGCGGAAGATGGTGATGAAGGTAGAGACATGCAGGGCAAGCACAGGCAGCTACAGTAGACTGTTTTTTTTTTCCAGACAACAAGCTTTCTGGTGGTAAAGGGAGATTCGGAAAAATCACAGAACAGATCTATTCAATAGCAGTATGGCAATCTAAGCAACGCAGGAATGGAATGCAGCTGATGTATCACAGCCGGGGAGGCAGAGAAGGAAAACAGATATACGTGAGGCACAGTGATAGTGTAAGAATAATAAAACTACAAAGAACATCCTACAGAAATAAAAATGGTATTATCCAAACTTAAACAGCAACATCCATGGCAGGCTTGACTTCCTTAGTCTCCTTCACCTAACACTTCCACTGACATGTTTAGCAATCTCTGTGGCTCCTCAGCCAACCTGCAGTTTGAAAATAAGAGCTACCCCCACCAAAGTCACACCTGAATAACTACCCTTTGTTTCTACCTTCCCATTTTCTGAAACACTTTCACACAAGTACCTTTGTGCTGATCCCGAATCCTCATTTCTAGTCCCAAAGTACAAGCATACAATTATTTTTAATAGAACTTCTCATTAACTCTATTGAACAGAAAACCTCTCAAGAACTAGCAATGTGTTCTCTGCTAAAGAACATATAATCACTTAAGGCCAACTGTAGACCTGATTGCCTTTTATGGTTGTTCATGTTCAGAAAATGCTTGTTTAGAAACAAAGAGTTTGTTTGCAGCAGAGCCATCTCTACTGTTAATTAATATTACACTCCCTCCTGCATCCCGAATATCACACAAAATTTTGTAATGTGATTTATAACATAAGAAAAAATATAACATAGAGCATGTAATTGCTGAATGTACTCTTTTAGTCAGAATATTTCCAGGTGTAAAAGCTGTCTTGGAAAGGACTATTCTTGTGCAGCTTTCCAAACTCGCAAAAAGCATTTGCAAAGCCATCCTCATCAGTTGCCTCTCTCAACGACAGCACCACACCTCTGCTAAATCCAGCACAGCTCTAGAGGCAGCTGGAGGGGTGGGAAACTGGCAGCTGCCTGCCTCCAGCTGGCAGGGAATCAGAGAGCTGCTGAAACCATTTTCCCGCAATTTCGATGAAAAAGTACTGCAGTGTAGCTTTTCCCTCAACTAGTAAATATTGGGGAAAAAAATATTTACAGACCAAAAGGAGAAGCAAAGAAAAAACAAAGCAAACAAAAAAAAATCCAGATCCAGTATTTGTCCTGCATATGTTGTGGATACCTCAATATTGTAAAAAATTGTAGAACTTAATACACAGTACCTGAACAAAAACAATAAATATCTTTCAATATTGAGTGAACACATCTTTCATTGCACTTCCTTAGCCAAAGAAACCTGCAGAGAGAAAAGTAAGTAAATCCTAATCTCACTCATTTATGATTACCAACAACCTTCTGACATGTCTTCCAAGATGGTGTTCAAACCTTTTGTCTTTCTACCACTTTAATTAAAACCCTTCGCCATAAATACAATTTGGCAAACGTCAGCATTTTTTTTTTCTGCCTTTTGACTCTTTTGACCCACAATATATGCAACTATGCATATTATATGTCTGGTCCCTTCACTATGCCATCAAAAGGAACATTAGTTCCACTTCAACAATTTAGTAAATGTTTTTGGGGTACAAACATGATGAAACTACTGCAGTGGTTCAATTCAGCAACTTTCCCTAAAGTGTTTGATTAACCATCATTGCTCCTCCCTCAGAAAACAAAAATAATAAAAGCTCCATGTAGGTCTCTATTAAAATTAGTTCTCCATGTTTATAGTGAATCCTTAAAAGAGTTCTTATGCAATAAATTGTCGTACCAGTGCGAAAAGCAAATTGCAGGACATGAACATGCTAGTCATTACTCTGACCACTAAAAAAAACCCTCCATCTGAAAGTAAGATGTGATTCATAACCCAAACTTGCAAGGCATATCCTGAGAGAACTCAAGATGTCCTGCTAATGGTATAAAGTGATTGCAGCCCATTATGGAGAACCTTTGCTAATATTAAAGCTTTGATCTGCGAGATGTTAATTCACTGAAAATACCTTTTAGCACTGCCAAGGCAGCAGAATGCCTGACAACTGCATCAGTAAGATGTGTTAAAGATTACATATGATAAGTACAACGGAGGCAGAGAGAGTGGTACTAAATGGCTTCTATTAGCATTAGTTTGGGATAACAACCTTCTCTGCCTCTAATAGCTAACAGCTGAATGTATACTGTGGCATCTGATCAGAAACTTCAGCAAGGCTTCAGTATCCTACACCATAAGCATACTCAAGCTAAGGAAACAAAGTTTACAGACCACTTACACAAGATCAAGGCAAAAGATGTAAAATTAAATTGCCCTGAAAGGTTAATTACCAGTGACAATCATATACAAAGGATGTGTCAAGGCAGCTCCCACTGGGAAACTTCACCCAGGGAATAAGGAGATAGATACCTTCACAGTGTCAACAAGCTTCAAATCAGGAGAAACTGCAACCTCTCCTGTAGGATAGGTATCTGGAGAATAAAGTCAAAATTCCAAATGATTCTGGCAAGTTGAAGACATGCTCTGAAATCAACAAAGCATTCAGCAAAAGTTTGGCTGAGGAGAGCAATAAATCTGAAGACACATGCACGTGTATCAGGTAGGAAAAACTCATTAGTCATTGCAGTTTCACAGTGAGCAATATGTGAACACAAATCAGTAATGCAACGCTGCTCCAAAAAAGGCAAACCTTATTCTTGGATTTATTAACAGGGGTGCAATTCATGATGACTGGAATGAAATCTGCCCATTTTTCTGGCTACTGATGGGCTTATTCATCCAAACCAGGATATACAAGTAGATATCCTGGGAGAAGTTCAAGGAATTAAGATTTTTAAAATTTCCAAACAAACAAATGATTTTGGAGAGACATGGCCGTTTATCTCCTTATCATAAAATCTTAAGAGAAATGTCATCAGGTCTTTCCCCATGTCACAGTTATTTCCCCATGTCAGTCTATGGAAGCAGGAGAATCATTTTAGTCTGTGGCAAAAAGACCTAGGGTTAATACCAAGAAAATCTTTCTAATGATTATGGTATTGAACCACTGAAATATGGCAAAACTACAGGAATCTACTCAGACATAGGTTCTCAAGAACAGTACAGTGAGGTCCTGAGACAGATAGTCTCATTATACTTCCTTCAGCCTGAGTGCAATGGGTTAAACTAGCTGATCCCCGTGTCCATTCCAAATCTGGACTCTCAGTCCTGCAGGCCAGCCTGGAAAGCAGACTTTTGACACATGCTTGAGGTTAGATAAATTCCTGAGGTTCTTTTATTGCATCAGACACAGATAGACTAGAAAGTTTCCAGTGAGACCATACAGGTTTTATACTTGGCTAACACTATCCATAGATGTGCTCACTATGAATAATGAAACTAGCTCTTAGCGAACTTTTTTATATTCTGCCAACAGTTATTTATTTTTACAAACATAAACACACAGCAGATGAAAACACACAAATGAGAGTTAAAGTGATATGCCTAGGATGCAGATTTTATTGATATAAGTGTGTGTGAGCCTCTTTCTTTTTCTTTCTTTCTTTCTTTCTTTCTTTCTTTCTTTCTTTCTTTCTTTCTTTCTTTCTTTCTTTCTTTCTTTCTTTCTTTCTTTTTCTTTCTTTCTTTCTTTCTTTCTTTCTTTCTTTCTTTCTTTCTTTCTTTCTTTCTTTCTTTCTTTCTTTCTTTCTTTCTTTCCAAGACAACATAAAAACTAAGAGAGAACTCTTCACTGATGTGTAGATCTGGATATTTCCAATCAGCTACTACATTTTTATGGAGGGTTTTTTTAGGAAAAAAAAAGGAAATGTAATATTACATAATAAACAATGTTATATTGTGTATAAAAAGGTAATCGTTATACTCTTCAAAACACAACATAAACTCAAATCTCACAATGTCAAAAAAAATTCTAGTTTTTGTCTGATTCCCTTTAAAAAAAGTGAAGAGACTAGCTAGCCTCTGCACAGTCATTTCTGCTGTCATTCCCAACTGCATTTAGATACGCCATCAATACACTCTGAAAATTCGTGTGCCAGGTTTTCATTCTTCCTGGAAGACACCTATTTTCCTTTCCCATCTCCCCCCACCCCCACCCCCCACCC
>NW_020799095.1:12535668-12562996 GCF_003259725.1 Athene cunicularia | reverse complement strand
CCTTTCTTTCCTTTTAAATACAAATATATCAGAGTTTTAAAACATGTCAAAACCTTCACATTTGGCTCATCAAAAGTGACACTAACAAGACAGTCATCTGATGAGATAATTTGCTCCTTACCAGATTCAATAAAAAGCATCAGATATATTAAAAAAACCACATTTTGCTGTCTGCCAAGCCCTATCACTTCAATGAATACAGTCCTCTTGACACTGAATAGTTTATTTTCATAAATTATTCCTGACTGAATGTAGAGTTATCTAAGTGACAGAATGTATACTCATGAGAAAACACAAGGGATCAATTTATTGCTCTTTGTGATTATATTGCTAGCTCTCTGCTACCTTTGCAGCTGCTGTCTTCAAAGTTAATATAGCTGTTTTGCATTGAAAACCATGTATTAACATAGTACGAAGCTGAAAAGAGGGCGCTGCTTTTTATTCTTATCTAATACTCAAGAATCTTGAGAAGTTAGTCACAACACCATTACATAAATGAGTTAATGTTATATAGTCATTATATAGGATTTATTGGTGATATAAAAAGCTCCCAGATTTTACCAACTTAAAACATACTTCAGTAGTCATTACTGCAATGCAGCACTGCTTTAATTTTAAAAAGGCCATCGTTATATAATAAAATCTTTTTTTTTTCAACCCTATTTTTTCAAGTTTTGTTTTATATAAGAAACTCTGTGACAACCACACCAAGTGCTAAAAAGTACCAAACCTAATAAACTGTTTCTTGACACAATCAGTCTTCAGTCCTGATAAGAGACTATTACTTCATGCAACTCTTCAGGTAAAACAGGATTTCTCAGTCTCACAAGAATTACTGCAAGGAAGAGTCTCTTCCCCCTCAGATCATCTCTCTAGTCTGCTTTCATAATATTTAGAGCTGTAATAAAGGAGTGATTGCCCAAATATATTGTACTATATACTCACTCTATTAAGAAAACACTGTATGGCAGTGGTTCAATTAAAAATTTAAGATGTACAAACCAGTGTAAAACCAACTGCAGCAGGAACATCAAGGGGCATCCCACAACATGTGGTTCATTAACCACTTTAAAATACAAAAAAGGAAATTGTACTACACCAAAAGTTATGCACAAATTAGCAGCTGTCATTACCAAGAAGTCATACTTGTAAGCCATTTAAGCGGTCATATTTTTCAAATATGTTAATATGAACATTTGCTTATATTTGATGTGTGAATCCATTATCAATAACTCTTTATTATTCAGATGTGCATTCTTCCATTGATCTGCAGAAATTCCAGACATGGATTTTTCTGATATTTGAAGACTAAGGACAAGACGTGAGGAAGAAGACTGGAATAATAGATAGCAAGAAGGCTCTTACAATAGTTGACTTTTTTTTTTTTTTCTTCATTGGACTTTCATCATTCAGGTCAGGCAGTTGTACACAATTTTCTATTAAAAATTATCCTCATTAAAATAGCATTCTGAAAACCTTATTGAAGGTAATCTGGAAATGAGTGATGAGTTCTTCATCTCCTACCATATTAAAGAAATCACAACAGAACACATTATGTATCATCAGCAGATTAGACTCTAAGTAGATAAGGATGACTTCCTAATCCATATGGTTAGATTTATGTGACTGATTTGAAAGTATAAGATGTGTTTCCTGCAAAAATTCCATTATTTATTGCTTAATGACATGACACTGCAAAGACTGGGCTATGGGAAAAGATATTAAATTACTTTTAAATCCTCTGATGCTTCTTAATGAAGACACATTTTTTTGCATTTTAAAAAATGACATATTTTGTGGTTTCATTCTTCCTTCCACTCCAAAAATACAGAAAAACTATAGAAAAATATGTTGCTCCTTCCATCAGAATAAATCATCTGATTTCTAAAAGCAAGGCAGTTTGAACTGCTTGCAACAAAAAGAGCTCACGTGTGTGTGTCTTAATGTTGTTTCAGTTTTGGTTAAACTTCTATCATTTTTGCTACAAATGGACCATTATTGCAGTGAAAGTAAATCCACTTTACAATCAGCTGCTTTAGTTCTTTTAAATAAATGCTAGAGAAAAAAAAAAAAAAAGGTTTTCCACCGCTTTCTTTAACTTTCTGTACTTACCCTATCTGCTCTGGTTCTAGGCAAAGCAGTCACTTTAATTTAACAAAAACTCTCATTTCTGTAAAACAAGGCAATCTCACTTCCCCATTTCCTAACCTCCCCACTCAGTACTAGCCCCTACTGTCTCCCTTGCTCTGGTGCTCACATTCTTCACATCTATCACCAAGATGAATTACTGAATTTATAAAACTGGAAACTTAAAAAAAATCTGTTCATTTTCTACAAAATCAGTTCCCTGATCCAGCTCACCACAGGACTACACGTAATCTGATGATAGTATACAATAGCTAGTGGGAATAAATAAGCAAAAGGAAGGTGGGACCATATCTGTCCATAGCAGAATTATTTCTTATACAATGTGCTACTCTACGGAATGGAATAAGTCTAGCGGTACCCAGATCAGCAAGCACTGTAATAGAAATGAAGTCTCCAAACTGAGTAGACATTCTAAAGATGTCATAAAACCAAGTCCTTGGTATCCTTGTATGATGTGATAAATGCTTTATATTAGCCACATAATTAAATCATGCACAGTAAAATAGCAATATTGACTCTTTCTAGCCACAAACCATATTTCTGCTCTCTAATGAAATATTCTTAAAAACTAACTAAGTGCTGTTAAAATAAAACTTATATTTTGAGTGAGTCTGTGGACAAAAGGCTGGGATTGACTTCTGCTCCTATCCTTCTGTATTGCTTCTGTAGGGCACAGATTACAGCAACCTGCAGAACTCCCCTGTGTGGGTGAAAGGATGAGATGGTGCCCCCAGACACTAAAAGACAGCTCTTCGGTGATAACTGAAACCCCTTTCGTTTCAATGTTCCTTTAGTGGTTTTTTGGTGCTTTTTATGAAGATGTCAGGAAACAGAATTTTATTAGAAAGATTTTGCGTTACAGTATCAAAGCAATGAATAAACAGATAATCTGTGAAGGAAGGGAAAGGCTCCGTTAGTCTGCTACTAAGGAAGCCTTATAGCGGTCATTTAAACCACAGTCCTTTTAAAGACACGTGATTAAAAGTTTCTATTATCTTATTGCTATTTTGAAATAGGCTTATTTTCATGAAGTTAGATATCTAACACCTTAATTTCACTCTTTAATTTGCTTGCTTTCTTTAAAATAGAAAGCTGTATTAATTTCCTTTATAGAATACTTACTTCATTGTCACAAAGAACAGCTCATATAACTTCCGAAATCTCTAATACACATTGTCTTTATTTTGTTTCATCATCCAGATACCAAAACCACAGCCATTCCTTGCCACGTAATAAGGCCAGCTTGTAAATGACAGTTGGCTTTCTAATGATTCAAAATCTATAAAAATAGTTCAGTGACAGTCATTAAAACATGTCCTGCAGATAGCTGCATAATTTGGGTTTCCATTTTGTTTTGTTACATAATGTTTAATTTGTTTACTTTCTTCCCCTCTTGCAATTTAAAAACCAAATCAACACATTCTCAATATTAAACAGCTACATTTTCACATAATTTATTTTAATGTTTTATATTTTTAGAAACAGTTCAGTTACAAGACTTCAATACATTTCCAAGTAGTAATTTAGCTCAATCTGTGAATTAGGTATTTATAATAATTTTACAAAACTCAAAGAGGTTATGACTTGCCTGTTTATGGCTTACTGGTACAGCCAGCAACAAAAGCAAAGAATCTTTTAATCATAATTTCAAGAAAACTTCCTGCCACTTACATAGTCTATTCAATAATCTCAGGCCATTTAGATATCCTCCCAAACAAACGACCTCATGCACCTCTTTTTCAAATTTCCTTTTGAGATCTGCCTGACACAGCACATCATTTTGTACAGGGCCTAAGCAATTTTTGAAAAATACACATTATGTTCAAATTAGGACAATTAATTTATACTTTTCCTGTAACTAGCTTTTCTACTTGCTCAAAAAAAAAGTGTCAAAAACATACTGGGCTCACATCTGAATTTTATGTCACATACAAAGTGTTGCAATTCACAATGAGCCAAAGCTTTCATGTGCACTGGTAATCTTGTGTCAGGCACATTTTAGGAGAAAAAAAAACCAGCAGCTTACATCTCAGCAGTGTAGACCATTAGACCTCACAGATGACTAGGGTTCATAAAGTCAATGCAACACAATAGTGGGTGAATTTTGAAAAATGCATTCTTCTCTCTTTCCTTGTGCAGCCAAAATCGACCTTGCTTAATCTGTGCCCAAGTGCACATGAGTGGATTGTTATGACGTGCATAAATTCCTAGTTTTAATATGAAAATCTGGGTGGCTTTGTAATTTTTTTTTTTTTTTAATGTAATCTCTTTAACAACATTTGGGGCTACGAATAAGTTTCCCATGTTTCTAATGATAAGTGTCCAGCACTTTGTTTTTTTGAATGCTATCAGTATACTTGCAAACTAGAGACAACAGAAACAAAAGTGAAACACAGAACTATCTTGAGCACAGGGGAAGAATATCTTTCTGGCTTAGACTTTTATCTTCAAAGAATGTCTGGGACCAGCAAAAAAATTCAGAGCCTAGAAGAAACCACTAATAGTTGGTAGATAAAAACCTGTTGAAGAAAAGTCTTTGTTCGTTTGCAATATGTAAGAGATCACAATTTCTCAAGGATGTATCAACTGTAAAGACAAATATGGAAGTAAATTTGTTCTTTTCGAATAGGACATAAATTTTTAGAGTCTTTCTGTTCAGGTGACTTAATTAATTAGTAAGTATCTACTATGATTTCATTGTATTTGGGATATACAATCCCCTCATATGGCTTTCCTGATCCCCTGCACTGGAAAATTTCATCAATTCAACCTGATTTTCTTTCTTTCTTTTTTTTTTTTTTTTTCCAACTTTTCTCCTGCTTCTGCTGAGAAAATGAAAGCTCAGTTTTGCATCACATGAAGAGCTGAGCAAGGGTTTTGTTTGGTAGGTTTTTTTTAATACCACATGAATTAGAAATAATCTTTTGGTATGGGCTTTCTTTTAATATGTCATGGGCAATTCTTCTCCTTGCTCTACCCCAAAAGTTATTCTAGAAAACAGAGATTTTTATATCAGATTTCTGGAAAAAGAGATGGTCAATAGCTCAATCAGGAAAAAACCCTGGAACACTTACTTTGGGGTCAAGGTCACAGAGGCCTCTCCTGTAACTCCTACCTGCCTCATCCATTTTTCTGACTTGGAACTGATCTTTTGAGAAAACACTTGGGAAGCAGTGATATAAACAATACTGAAAACACTGCCAATACTAATTTTCTATACATCCACTAAGGAAGGATGACCAAAACCACTATTAAGAAGGAGGAGTAACACAGATTTGCTTTAATGAAAGAAAAGAGCTTTTAGAGATATGAAGCACCAGCAGCATTAAGCAGGTTTATCCTGTGATTTTCGTCAGTGTGTGAGGATGCAGAGATGGTGACCAAGATATGAAGGCAATGAACTAAGTTGGACGAGGATTCTGGAAATACTAGTTTTGATTTGGGCTTTCTTCAGCTCTACAACTCAGTTTCTCCATCTGGTCCTAATGAAAATAAACTCTTTAGTTGAACTATTTGAAAAGTCTACATCAAAAGAACACTACAGAAGCCAAGTACTCTATTTACTTCACTTTAAGTTTCATTGAAGAGCTGTTCTGAGGGTAAATGTACCTGATAGCAAGAAGGGTCAGGAAGCTGTTTGAAAATGGAATTCCTTCATGTTTAATAGCAAAGCTGCTAACTGCGCAAACAAGAAAGAACCACTCTGAAACCATTGTTTACCTCAAACCCAGTGAAACATTCAGAAACTCTCCATTGCAATGAAACTGACAGAAACTCTCCATTATACTAACTTCATTTGGTTTTAATTAAGGCACAGTTTATTTTTCTTTATCTGCTATTTTGCCGATTTTCTTCATTAAAATTTGCAGGTATTCATCTCGGTATATGTTTTGCAGAACAAGCTAGCAAGAATGAATGAACTGATTTGCCTATGACTTGTCAGAATAAATTTTTCAAGAAAAAAACCCTCAGTAATAATAAATTTCTAAACCAGTACAAAATGATAAATTTCTAGAACACATATCTCTGAGCTCAGTTCAAGATGGCTTTACAAGATAATAATTCCTCTTTGATCTTTTTGATGTACTAAATTCTACCTTCATTTTCATTGAATTTGCTTTGCTACTTTATCTTTCATGTAAATACAGGTTTTCTTGGAGCACATTCAGAAAGATACAACATGCACGCTAAATTCAGTTACCAATGTGCAATAGACACATGCAAAGCCACAAACCTTAATTCTAGCACGGCTATGTTGCACTTACATAATAATAAGAACAAACTGAGTAGGAATATTCCATTTCAAATCTCAAGATGAGAAATGCCACAGAATTCATTGAAAATGTAAAATATTTGAACTAAATGCTGAAAAAATAGGTAGGAAATGAGCTTTTCCTTTTATAAACTAGTGTTAGTGTCTATGGTCTCACTGCTAAAAGCAAGGATATTCTAGGTTGTCCCATGTTCACAGAAAAAGATTCGTTAAAATATTCAGCAAATCAGTATCAATTTAATTATGGAAACTTGAAACTCTTTCAGCCATATGCAATTTACTTTTAAAGTTTCTGCTGTGATAAATATAGCCCATTGCATGTCTTTCTTCCGACCTACTTTAAATATTTGAAATAAAATCTACCTGCCAAAGTAAATCTAAATTCTTAAAATGTGTTGAGTGAACATCTTGTAATTCAACCATCTCCCTAAGCCTCAGTTCAGCTGAATTGTCTGTAAAAACATTAAATAAAAATAGCAGAAGCAGCTTCACTATGACCCCACATCTTCTTCTAATGTATATAAAAAGAGGACATGTTTATGTTTCTTCATCCACCAAAGTCTTTGTGATAAAAGATCTCATTTCATCATGTTATCTGAATTATAGCATTATCTCTCCCTGCTGGGCCTCTTGTGTGGAATAACAATGTCAGCATGAACTCTTTACTGAATTTAGCTTTCTGGTCATGTTATCACAAATTGCTTTGAGTACACAGGCTGCAAAAATGGAGAATGACAAATCAAATAACCCACAAGGGAGAAGAAAGCTTTAATAGCTTCTTGCCTGTCAACTGGTTATTATAAGATGATGACAAACAGCATTACACTGGTAACTTTTCTAGACATTTGAACCATGCTTTAGAACAGATTAACTCAAGATCATATCTAAAAAGTCAGAGGTCTCAAAAGATGAAAAATCATACTAGCAAATCCACCTAGATTAGAAGATTATTATTGTTATGAAAAATGAAACTTAATTATAATCAAAGAAGTAAAAAACAAGTCAAAGACTCTGAACACCCTGGAACTATACTCATCTAGTGTTCTAGTGCTGTACCTATTTATTCCAGTGTTAATACTAAAGTAATAATGAATTTTTTACAAAGTATGTCTTTTTGGAAAAAAGCTATATCCCAAGCAGGCAACTCTGGTTTTCTGACTTCTGAACTTTGACTTCTATATTACGTGGAAGGAATAAAAATGCTCAGTATAGTAATTATATCTACTACATGCATGCAAAGTCAGCACAAGGAAAAATATATTATGTTGTAAAAGTGCACTTTTTTCCCTTTTAAAATTATAATTCTTTTTTTATACAGCATTTATGGAATATGGGCTCCCTCCAGTGGTAAAATTAACATTCATAAGTCTTCAGACTTAGGTGCTTAATTGTATGGCCTAATAAACAAAATAACAACCACACACATTGAAGGATGGGAGTTCCATTCCCTTTTGGGATGAGATTTTAATTATACTTTTTAAAAATTTCTAATTATAACAGATATAGACAGCATCTTTAATCACTTCACTAAATGCCACACAAAATCTACAGGTTCCAAACAAAACATTTCAACATTTTAAGTTTCAAAACAAATTATTCCCTCCAAAGACCTTATTTTTTTTAAGTCAAGCTAGATCATTGTAAGAAAAGAATATGTGATTTGATAAATTTACGCACACTATATTTCACCAGTTACTTAAAAAAAAAAAAAAAAATCTACATAGTGTCAAAGCCTACAGAGTATGGTTGGTATCTCAGAAGGGTACATTACAAACTGATAAAATTCATTATTTAGGGAAGACATATCTTTCGATTTTGGCCCAGATTTGCTCTGTTCCTGCCCATCTCAGAATGCAAGATATGCTTTTGTATGCTTTCTTAGACTAGATATTAGGAAGCATTTCTTTCCAGAAGGGGTTGTTAGGGGTTGGAATGGGCTGCCCAGGGAGGTGGTGGAGTCCCCATCCCTGGAGGTGTTTAAGAGTCGGGTCGACACAGCGTTGAGGGATCTGGTGTAGTTGGGAACTGTCAGTGTAAGGTCAATGGTTGGACTGGATGATCTTCAAGGTCTTTTCCAAACTAGACGATACTGGTTTTGTGATTCTTAGAGCCATATCAATTCAAGAAATTGTGATTAATTTACACGAGTGTTCTTGGCTTCGTCTAATTCCAGAGACAATGCTTACAAGAAAGCTTTGTTATGGGTACTTTTACCTCCTGATTTTCTCACTATGAAATACTTGTATTTACCACCTTCACTGCAGCATAGTTACATTTTGCTTTGCATTTTATTCAGTGCTGCTTACTGCTCTCTCTATACCCAGCAAAGACAGTGACTGAGACAAGACATCTTGGTGAACATCTGACTGCTTGGAACCACAAAGTAGTTAAGCCACAAGCTAGCAAATCACTTATATATATACGTAATTTTAAACACATTGTTTAGCTTCTGTGGAACTGCTTTTTGCTTGGAGATAACCTCTGCTCAGAACTACTAGATTTTGATCCTCACTATTGAAGGTTGGACTAGATGACCATTAAAGGTCCTTTCCAGCACAAACTATTCTATGATCCTATGATTATACAAAGTAAAGGAGTGGAATAAATAGTCACTAAAACTCATGGTAAGACTTCAATATAAGTGAAATCATTAGGTCATAAAAAGTAATCCTAGCTTGTCACAATTATGTTGGGTCTCCAGGGAGTTCTCTCCTTTGAGAGGACATCACATAGAGGTTTTACTTTTTATACAAGGAATTGGGAAGCTTGAACACATGACTTTAATTTTATAGTCTATAATATGCCTACCATGAAGCAGAATGCTGATTCAGGTGTCAGTGTTCCAGATAAAAAGATCTGAAATGACCCAGTGGAAGAAGCAATTACACTTAACCACAGTTTTATTTTGTGGGGTGTTTTTTGACTGTAAAAACAATAAGTAACATAATTCAAAATAATTTTAACTTCTGTTCTGAAAAAACATAAAATAAATAAAATGCAATTTAATTTCTCCCCATCAAACCACCAGCTAGGGGGAAAAAAAAAAAAATCAAGGGCATACTGGCATGGTGCAATATCTGTAGAAGAGATTAGTGAGAAGATAATAAACTAAATATAGGCAAGTGAAGCAAGACACAAGTAGAGCTAATCTGGCCGAAATCTCATGATTCATAAATTCAAGCATTCCAGTGTTCCTTGGGGAATAATGTCACCTCATTTACGACTTGTTTCACTGGATTGTTTGAAACAATTAAGCTATTTTCAAAGGGGAAAAGGACATAATTTAGCATTTGCCGCTTATAGAAAAAAATGTGCATTTTATCTCTGCAGTTGCCCCAGTTTTATAAATAGGTATGCACAAGGACACAATGTAAATATTAGCATATTTCAATACAAACTAGTACATTAAGTTCTCTATCACCATATGATGCATATTGTGACATAGAACAGAACCTCTCATTTATTCTGAACCCCCATTTCCTATCAGTTACTTTCACAAGATTATACTTTCATACCTTCAGCATCACTCCCAAAAAGTTTTTTTACTTTAATACTCAGATACAGAAGATGACTCACAGAGATGAATTCATGGCCATCCTAACAGAGAACACAAAACCACACATGGATCCAAGGGATCCCAGAGGCCCTGTAACCACTGTTTCATTGACCTTAAATTGGTATGTGTGACTTGGGAGTGTTAGCAGTTTGCTAACAGGCATCTGAGTCACAGAAACAGCTGTTTTAAGCTAGCCACATGTATTGAATGAATGTACAAGCATCCAGCGGGGTTCACTAGGATTTCTTCTTGGCCTTTGCCCAGCAGGGTATGTCCAGTAGCCAACTCATTATCCTTTGAAGTCAGTGCTCGAATATCACTGACTTCAACAAGAAAGAAGACAGATACAAGAGCTGGCATTTATTGGACTATCCTCTCAAACTTTGTTGCAAAGCCACAACTGACCCCAGACACCAATATTGGCAAATAAATAGCTGAATAATCCCTCCCATACAAAGTAAGATTTCAAAATGTGCTCCAAGTTACCAGCTGCATGATGCACAATCAAGTAGAAAGATGACGGTCCTCAGAAACTTTGGGAGTTGACTGAGATAAGCTACTAGAAGTGTAGGCTGTTTTCCACCTTTCTTTAGAACAAGCAGGTAGAAGCTTCTGCAAGCCTTGGGAGAAAAAATCTGATACCAGAAACTAACAGAAGATGCACAGTGGTGTTCCTCCTGCATATCACAGACAAGGCACACGGCCCTCAAGAACACAAACACGAGACAGAGGAAGAATACTAGAAAATAAAGGCACAGGATGATACTGGAGGTCCCGAGACTACAAATCAGAAATGGTCCACTATAGATCACTGAAGGAATGAAACCTTGGCAGTTGGCTAGAACTGCTTTTAGGACAGTGCAAAGAGAACAAGGAATTTGTATGACATATGTAAAATATCCCACACGCTGTGAAAATAAGAATCTATAAGATGGTCACAGACCATACAAGAATAAAGACAAAGGAAGAACAAAAAGGTAGGAATGGCTCCAACCATATTTCCTCCAGTAAAAACACCATACTTGATTTATCTGCACCTGTCTTCCCTCACCTTCAGCAGAGGACATACTCTACTTTGTTATTTGCCATTTACCACACACTGTCACTGCAGCTCTATGTCATCATTAAACTACACTTTTTGCTATAGTGTTGGGTTAAGTAAATAAGAACTTCAAAAAGCAGTGCATATGCACGTCTATATTTTGCTCCAGTCTTCCCACATGATACACTGATTGATTTCCCAATATCAAGTCACACTAAACTTCAATACAATAAAAGATTTAATAAGAGCACAAATGCATTAATTCACTTGTGAAATACCTGGTGATAACTTTAGACTTTTCCTTGTTTCCTTATCGTTCTTTGCTAGACACCACCCATCACTTTAAATCTCTGTCCACTGCTGGGACTCCATTAATGTGCCCTTGAATGAAGGACCAGTGTAAAGGGGACTTGTATTTAGAAAATAATTTCCTGTAAGTCCACTTTCAATTTCTTTGTAATATGGCCTGAATGCTTAGTGCTTTATGGGCTCAGGACATGGAGTGCTGCAATGGGATTATGTTTCCTGTAATTTTCTATTACTTTCCTGTAGCTTGATCAGAAAGCTTAACCAGGAAGAAAGCAGTGATGATATAGAGCTGTAGCAGATACTGACTTCCCAAGACCAGGAAAAAAAAAAAAATCACCTGGTTAATTCACTGCTACAGAAAATCAGTGAGTCCAGTAATATAAAATTTTAAAAGGCTACGGCACTTTATGACTTCTAACATTATTTGCTGTATGTAATGAAATAACAATAAATGCACAATCTATACTTCAGAACAGAATACATTATTTCATTTGAACAAATCCTGTATCATGGCTTTTTCTTGAGGTTTGTTTTTGAGGGTTTTTTGCAATGAATGCCAAAATTGATGAACTCTGTGCCAAATATATGAAGTATCCTCATTAATTTGTATTGAATTCTTGAACTGCTTCAGTTATTCCCCAGAATACAGTGAACAAGAACTTGGATACCTAGCTGCTATCTAGCATAGTGATGGCTGAAGTAATCCTCTAAGAAGTAGAAGACTACATTTCCTCCTCAACAGGAGTACAGTGCACAAATACTCAAACCAACAGGTTAGAATAAGGCTTGGTGTACAGTAACGATAACTGTCAGCCTCAATAAGCTTTACTGAGGTTGTAACTTTTTTTCATTCATGAGTTAGAATCCAAAATTAACAACTTCTTCCTATGTCATAGAAGCATTGAAAGAAATCCACAGTATTGCAAACTGTATTGATTTTTCATTGTGCAAGTAAAATATTGAAAGTTGAAATACAATTTTTTACTTCTTTCTTCACACAATAACAACTGAAATGTTGTATTAATACTGTGCCTGCTGGATCAGAGAGACCAGGACTCTCTATAGACCAGTGATTACTGTTATCACTGAGGGAAATCTGAGTCGAGTCAAATGAGCAAGTATCATATACATAGTGGATTGTCTTTAGAACTGGGAGCACAGGTGCTCTATTACAATAGTGCCCGGTATTTAAAAGACATAAAACATATTATATGAGGCCTTGCATGGGTAAAAGCAGAGAAACTCTTAGATGGTGAATTCTCAGTGCATGTAGGTGAAATAGGTAGCTATGTGCTCTGTGGCTGTGGGCACTTAGGGAACAGTGTAGAGAAAGCGTGTACATGAATTTATTCTGCTTATGCTCTAGCCAGAAGAAGTTATGTGGCCACATTAGCACCTGACTCATCACATCTCGCCTGTTACCTTGGTCTTTACTTTTATGTAAATTATGGCTATGTGACTTCTGGTTGACTCTAAAAATAGGCAGAACAATTTTCTGTCTGCATTCACAAACGTCACAGAGGCATACCACTTGGCACCTAAAGCTCGAGAACTCAGCACTTCATACAAGGAGGCTGCTTTTATTCTCACTGCAGCCAAGAAAGAGCCTGACAATCTGAAGAAACTTCAGTGTCTTTCAGTACATGGCACAGAACAAATCCACATTAATATTAATGTAGCAGTCCATAAATAAAGAGTAAGATGATATGAAGGGATAGCATTTAAAGAAAGAATATAGGTCACTGATCTTACTGTGTTTTTATCATCTCATTGTTATTATCCCTTGACTAGTTGACATAAAATTTTACAGCTCACAAATGTCTTAAGCACTCATTAAATGGTGTTTATTTTTCTGTAATAAAATTTGACTGAACAAAAGACATACAACTTTAAGTAGACAAGAAATATTATGAAACAGTTTTAATGCCAGGTTCTGTAGGTCTAAGAAATCCAGATAATTAAGTCAATGCTCTTACTATTCTTAATTTCAAATGTTATAATCTTGAAACTGCAGAAAACCAATCCGTCCTAATATTTACCATAGGTTACATTTTGACAGTTTATGATCTATCTACTGAAGTGTGTACCACAAACATATTCCATCTTTGAATGTAAATCAATAGGTGTTCATATTTTTAATTTTTTAAAAATGCAATGGGCATTGGTATTCCATGAAAGACGCCTATCAATCCAAGTTAAAACCTCAAATATTTGCCTTTCTGCACAGAGATTAGAACTCTTACTTCATGAGGATTAGTAATTCAGGTTTTTTTCTTTGATCACAATGTAAATTCATTGTAGACTCATACCTCACGAGATGCATCTGAAGTTTTTCTCTTCAGTAGCTGTTAAAATTAGGAGAGGATTTGTTGGGGGGTTATTTTTATTCACAACCACATTAATGCAAGTCCTAAACTAATCAATTTGCATTATGTACCCTTTCATGCAGTTTGCACAGATTTACAGCTTGGTTGCTTTATCTAGTCTCAAGCCTGTGAGACAGCTGTTAGGCATTTAGCTAATTTAATTCTAGTCCCCAGGAGGGTTCTGGTCTGTCCATTGAAAGGTAGATGCGTGGACCACAATTTACCATCTGAAGTATCTTATGTCACTCCTATTTATTTTTTTTTCTTTCTGATTCCGGATCCAAAATTTTTGTGAAAAGGCTCATTAGAACTGTCTGAATAATCTGAGTATAACAGCTATTGGCTACAGTTTGCTTCTAATTTTAATTTTCCCATGGGTATGTTTAACATCTCTTGTATCTTTTAAGCCTATCACACTTAGGGGTAGTAAGCAAATATTTTTTTTAATATATTCAATCTACATAAAGCTATAAAGCATTTTCTGTACAGTGGTTTTGTTTCTTCTACTACTTAAATTTTTCTCTTATCTTTTTTATGATACTTAAAGAAATAAGGGGAAAAGAAGATATTAAACCGTTACTTGTTTGATTGTGTTCCTGCCAACAGATCGTATCTGCAAAGACCATTCAGCTTTCTCATTAAAATTCACAGTCCCTAGACAACTAAACTTAATTGGCAAGAAGTCAAGGAACATAATTGTTTAAATTATGAACATTTCTAAAAACAGTGCATTATGATGAAAGTCATCTATTTATATTGTGCCATTTCATTATGATTGTACTTTCAATGGCTATTTTATCTTGCTGTTAAAAAGGTAGTAAAGTGAAAGCCTGACAAAAATGAAACAGCTTAATCTGCTGAATACTAACAATCTTCAAACCAAATTTATTTTCACATAGGAAGTGAATTTAGTTTTTTTAAAGTTAGATGCATTTTTTCCTAATGCTATTTATATACTTGAGTGCATGGCTGCTTGACAGCTAATAAACAAGCTTATATTTAAACACAAAGTCAAGATAAAGTACTAGCTATATAATAATCAATAGAAATTCTGCCTCTGAGCTTCAGCAAACAGCTTACTTTAATAATGAAATCACAAAGTATAAATGATAAAGATTACAGGCTGGCAGAAGATTGTGCTCCCACTTAAATTAATGGCAAAACTGTCCAGCCCATCTCTTGCCACATCTAGCTAGGCCATATCCCGGCCTTAATCAAATCACAATCTTATGAAACAGCTGGACTGAGCTGATCTCCCACATCTTTCCTTTGTAATCTAATGTGCCTAGTGAAAGTTGGTATTAGTCTCTCACTAACCCTCTCTATACACCCTAGCTAAGACTTGTTCACCTTTGGGCATGAATTTACGGGTGAGTGGGTAGAGAGAGCCAATGTGCCATTAGTATAGGTGAGTCACGCCTGTGCTGTGGCATGAGGCTGAGCATCCACTGGCACCCAGCTGCTGGGGGGCTGAAATGCATCTGTGCTGATCTAACCCTTGGAAAAAGGTTTAAGAGGATGGGGGGAAAAGCAGGGAATGAACCAGGAAGAGTGAGCACCAGCTTCATCCTTCACCTCCCCGCAGAGACATGTTTTTCCTCTTTATTTTCAGTTCCAATTTGTCAGGGAACTAGATTCCCTGATGCAGCAAGCAGCAGCAGCCTAGAACAAAGTTTGCCTTTCACAGTCTAACCCAAGTTTTTTCTTCTACCAAATCAAACAAAGCTTTCTTCCTACTTCAACTCCAGGTCAGAAAAATAATTGACTTTAAGTTAGTTAATATTCTGGATGCACTCACTGTTCACAAGACGAATTCAGAAATCATACTCTGCATATTCTACATATATCAGCCTCAGAGATCAACAGATGCCTGGGATTTTGACAGGACTGTTAAATTTTCCTATAGGTGCCTTCACTATCAGTGAGAATTCCTCACACCTATAAAGATCTTCACTGTCCCCGCAACACTGGATGTATGTATCCCTGGACTAGATCAGTCTAATGTGTTTCCTGGCGAAACAGGACCAGCTAAGCAACATATGTTTCTTCTGTCCTACTAGTAGTATGTGCTAACCAGATGATATTCAAAGAACTGAAGTCAGTGATGTTCTCTGTTCACCCATCTGTCCTGAAATTCTCACAGCTTAAAACAAATAAGCTTTCCATCTCTAAATATTAGGATTCGGTGAAATACAATGTGGCTGTGGCAAAATAACAGTAAAGTCAGGTATACCCTGTGTAAGCAAGAACTCACACAGAGAAGTAAAAAAAGTTTCCCATCCTAGTCTTGATTCATTTCCTCGCAATTTGCAGTATGGCTGCTTTACAACCTAATTTAGCGTTCTGAGATCAGCTGGATATTGTCTGTACTAGATTGTTATTTACCAGTTTATTCTGCTGAATTTATTCAGGCAAAGACCAAATGAAGGAAAGCTACGAAGATTACTTTCAAAGTAGGCCACCATGAGTATTATTTCAATCACTTAAAACTTTTAATCTTAGTTTTAGTCCCCCTTTTATACAGCTTAAAATCCTGAATTAGGAGAGAGCCAGGGATCTCAATGTAAAAAGTTTAATTTTATTTTCATAAATGGACACATGGATGTCATTCAGATGAGTTTTGATATCTGACCTTTAAATCTGTTAAACAGTATAGAAAACATATACTTTTCCCAAGGACAGTATCTTCCACCAAAAGGTTAGCTGATTCAGATTTGGATTTATAATTAAAATTATTTATTTATATTAAAACTATTTCAATCAATCAGATTTGTAACTCAATAGCTAACGAAGGGCAGAGATCTCCACATAACAGATGATTAACTGCTTTTGCTTTGCAAGTGCCACAGTTCCTGATGCATGTTTGAGTTGACATCCAGTTAACAGCCCTATCTTATTTTTGTCTGCAGAGCTTGGATTTTAAATTATTTCAATGAAAAGATGGAGCTGTTCATCTTCCATTTCCAAAACTTAGATTTATATTCCTTTCCCATCTTCCTTGGATCTGAAATAGATCTATGGGAAGAGAACCTAACAAATAATAAATGTTATTGTTAAATCACTGCCTCAGCATTTTCTCCGAGCTCCATTTTTACTGATTCTGTTTCAAAACTCCACCAAATAAACTGGTTTTCCCCAAATTTTCAAGCTTTACTTACTCTTTAAGTCAATTTGATGAATTTTCAATGGTCAAAACAAACAAAATACCTAAATCTCTTTATTACACATAAGATATTTCTGGTGCTTTTCACTTCATTTAGTTCTATAAAGGTCTTTTTCTCCATTTTGTTTTGAAAGATGTGGCATACTATCCCCCAGGAACATCAATAGATGAAGGATAGGATTTATATCAGTTTGTCAGTGTGAGTACTACAACATCAAATAAATAATTTTAGGAAGAACAATTGAAGGAATTGCCTTATTTTTTCTTGAGTCTGCACAATTTGCGTTATTTAATGCAGGTGTGAAAATGCACCATCATAGCAGGAAAAAGATTTCATCCTTTGGTGTCTTCAGAAGGTCAGTGAAAGGTTTTACAAAATCGCTGAGAAATTAGATTTTTAGTAAATTATATTTTAAGAGTTACTGTACTTACACAAATATATCTAATCTCTATGCTGTTTTAAAAGTCAAATATTTCTTCTTTACCTTCTTTCTTATTTCCAACTACACTCGCAAAGCTAATTTACTGGTTCTAATCTTTATTCTCTGACTAAATAAACACAAAGACCTAAGGAACTACATTTTCACACAAATAAGGTGCACTTCTCTCTTTACTCTCTCCTGTTCAGGTGATCTTGTAGTTCTTAGGAACTTTCATATGAATAATAAAGGAAATTAGGGAAAAAATGAACATATCTTTTACTAGAAATTATAAATTCTCTGGTTTGTAAAATGTTTACAGATTGTCAATTAAGTTTTATTCAGTCAAAGGAAAAACTAGGAATGAAGATTACAGATGTTTAGCAGTATTTGAATAGCTACAATTAACATAGATGCATAGATTTTTACATATAATAGATTTTTCCATATGATTTTGTTACCAATGCCAAATACTATTACAGTGGTCTGTTGGACAGACTTTTAACATTACAAAGTCTTTCCTATTTAACTACTGCTCAGTATTTCATAGGAAATTAATTTGATGGTTTCAATTTGGGTATCCATTGGACGAGCAAGGACATTATCTTTAAACCAAATCAAATAACCCCCTGTAGCTAGCAGTAACTGGGAATAATTAAGAGATGCATACTGAATAGTTCACACTTCTAGTGAGAGCTTTACCTGCTCTACAAAAATCTTACAAAAAATTAGCACTGATCATTTCAAAATCATAAAATTCATTCAAAGGCACAAAGACAGTTCAAGTGCACAGAACATTACATTTGGAGTACACTGGAGTACACTTCGAGTCTGCAGCAAATGGAATACAATTTCCTGACAGTTCAGTGACTGTAACAGTGACCAGATTTTCAGACACATTAGCAGGTCAGACAGGGGTTTCATACTGGGAGATTGAAAGCAAAATTTTAAAAATGCATTTTAATTTTAATAGGTGCTCCAAAATGCAGATAGAGGCTTTGCACAATTACACAAAAGGAGCTAAGTTAGACGCCTAACACGACCTGAAAGTCAACTCCTTCCTCTGTTCCTGTCGAAGCAGGTAGGTGTCCTTTGGCATCCAAATACCTTCCCAAACCTGACTTTCAGTGCCTGGTACTCTCTCAGAAAATTAAGTGTGCAATTTAGAAAGCATTTTTTTTTCTTTTCCTGAGCTTGTGAGATATGAAGTTGACATAACCTGAGAACTTAAATTCCTTGGGTACATGTTTCCCCCATTGCTGATTTAGCACAACCTTTTCTAAAGGATATTTATGTTCACAGGATACCTTTAGCTCTCGGTGTGATATGAGGACACCTTTGTACTCTCTTCTCACAACAAAGAAAGCACATGGGTTGAACAAGTTAAGCACCAATACAAACTTAGCTTATTTATGATATAAGAAGCAAGTAAACTATTTTAATCCTTAAATAAGGTGGTCATGCCTTTGGAACATTCCATGGGGAGGTAGCTACCATATATTACATTTATATGTGCACAGTAAGTATACTACTGCTCAAGATGTTCCAGTGTCATTGCTAGAAGTGATAATGATATATGATGATGTATCTGGGCTGACAGCTGAAGGAGAGACAAATACTCGTCTGTAAAATGCTCTGTGCATGCACAAGCTATGGCAATATATTATACGTCAAACGCTTTGGCCTGAGCTGAATTAAGTATGATCTACAGCTAGCATTTATGCTACCTGACAGTTCAGTAAATCTGTATTTTGGTCCTAAAAAGCTGAGAGCAGATTTGCTATTCATCAGGATCTTAAGAAAAAGGGTTATTCACTAGTGGTTAACATTAACCCTTAGGAAGGACTGTAAGTCATTTTAGAGTGCACTTGCTATTTTCAGAGAAAACTGTACGAGAAACTAACCACCAAGGACACCAAACCTTTCAACACTTTTACAAATAATTAACTGCTTGGAAGAGCCCCATTGTTTGCCCTAACACAACTGTTCACAATATTTCCACCTAATGCTGAATGTAACAAGGGAGTGAGGATGCAGTATATATGGTAAAGGGAAGAAAAGAAAGTATGGATCAAATATCATATACTATGTCAATACTTAAATATTTGCAGATATATTCGAAGTGGCTCACATATTTTTGTATATTTAAATAGATTTTGCCTTGATAGGGAAGGTGAGGGAAAGAGATTCAAGAACAATTTAAATCAGATGAAGATAGACATTAGATGAGAAGAATTTCTAAAACTATTTTAAGCTCATGTATGCAACCCTCAATGTATTTGAATTTGAAATAAAAATACTTCAGTGATGCAACTAGTTTACATGATTATCTAAAGCTTATGCAAAATACACAGCTCTACTTGAGGATAAAAAATAAGCTGGAAAATGTCAAGAAGGCAGCCTCTGTCAGATAATTGTAGGTCTGTTGCTTAACCAGCAGAATATAAAATTCAGGGCACCAAATTAAAGCAAATCATATGCTTTCAAATTTGAAAAGCTATTTAAGTTTTTGATGTTACCACAAGAGTAAAAGGAACACTTATTTCAATGGCAAAGTATATATCTACCACTAATAACAATAGAAATATTAACCACACATTTCAAATATGCAATAAAAATATGGAAGCACAAAGCATTTTTTTCCATGAAAAGTCACACTATTTTCTAGTATATAAACTGTCCTTTTGTGGTGATATTCTCATGAAGAATGTTTCTACAGACATAAATATTGGGAGTGCCAAGACACTAATAAAATCCTATTTTACAAAACACAGTAAACAAGTTTGATTTTGAGAATCTGGAGGGTTTTAATGAAAACCTCCTCTAAACTAGAATCGCTTTTTTCTTCCACAAATGTTGATTGGTTTCATAAAGTTGACATGAAGTATTACGTAAATTACTATTTTTTTTAAGATGTGAAATTCAGAGGTACAAGAACTGTACAAACAGTAATATCACAGTTCCACCAGTATAATTTCTTTATGAAATACGATACTTTCATAGTAGAGGAAGTGACAAAGTGATTGACTCAACATGCATTCATAAAATATACAGGGAAATGTCCACACATCATGTCATGTTCCAGAGAAACTGAAGATTTGATAGCATGGCATTTTTCATAGTGTTTGAACAGGGTTCTTCTAGTCAAGACAAGAAACTACAGTTTTGAAAGGAGAAAAATATGCAAAAAGAACCCCCACCCTCCTATTTCTTGGATGATTTTCCTAAGCTTCCATAGATTTAATTATGACTGCTTCTTAGTATTTTTAAGCTTTGTGGATTATTACCTTTTTTTATTGAATAGAGTAATAGGATAATATCTATAAGTTGAAAGGCATGAGCTTAATATAAAGGGCCACATAAGCAGATAAACTCAAAAAATTACACAAGAATCAGTGATTCACATTCAAAGAAAAAAAAAAAATCACAGCAGTTCTGGGTCTGGGTGTCCTTATTGCGGCTACAAAAAGGGGATTTAAATTTTTAAATATTTTATTCAGAAGATAGTGATATTTTATTTATTCAGAGCAGCCTTACCCACCTTTTGTCAAGTTGATAATCAATTACAGTATTGTGAAAAGGAGGATATCAGGGCTGCTACTTTTCATCAACAGCATCTGATAATGTCAAGTCCTAGATGAACAAAGTATGTCACTACTTTCCACGGTTTTATAGTTTGCACCACAGAATGCAGTCAACAACCCTGCGATGACAAAGCTATATTGCATAAGACATTTTACCACTTCCCTGACTGTGCCAAGCCTGGATTGATCAAAACCAGCCACATTATTTGATGTTTGGGTGAAAATGTATTTATTCAGGAACAAAAATATGCTTTTCAAGTACACTATGAATAGTATAAACCAATACCACATTCTGCCTTACTGAACTGATTAACTACCCCCCCAACCGAAGTAAAAAAATCTACTAACATCCTAAGTAAAACAATTTATCAAAATTAAGATTTATGGCATGTGAGCTCTTACATCACTCAGAAACCAAATAGTGATACTATTTTTTTGAGACGCTTTGTGTACAGACACAATTCCATTGATGCTTTCAATAATTCCAAATCATAATGTCTTATGATTAACATTAGGAAAGTTATCACTGAATATTACTTTACCCCATATGTATTATATATGGGCTCATTATAAATAAATATGCTTGCTTATAAGAAACATCCTGTTGAAATGAGTGGGATTACTCACAAAAGTAATAGTTACTGCTCAAATCACAGCTTTGCTGGATTAGAACCTTAATTTTTAAATATTGGATGAGGGGGAGTTCTGATCTTTTATCTTAAGGCAGTGCTTCTAAATGCATCACATAAAATTAATTACAATCAATTTTAATATAAAAAGAAACATCACAAATGCTGTTTACAATTGTCAAACCTGTTTTAAATGATCTGCAATGATGATTCTAGTTATTATTGGCAGTATTAAACTGCCGTGCCTTAAATCACTTCATTGTATGGTCCATCATCATTACAAAGATCAACAATATTTAAATAATGATCTAAGAATTCATTGTTATCTGTAATCTATATCAGCTGTAAATAGTAATTAGAGTGAGTACTTAAAAATAAAGTAGCTTCCTAATCATGGATATTTGACTGAATCCCATGACTTCTAAAGGCAGATTCAGATTGACAGCATCATATCACAGCTAATTTCTGATGTAAATAACAGATCAGGTATATAAAGCAGAGTGTTCTGTTTGGAACTGCACAACAGGAAGATACTTGTGGCCAAAACATCACCTAAACTGCTAAGATGCATTATCACTGAAATAACAGATCAGGTATATAAAGCAAAGTATTCTGTTTGGAAATGAAGAGGAAGATGCTTCTGGCTAAAACAACACCTAAACTGCTAAGATGCATGGAAAGAAAAGACAGAAAAAAAAATTTTAAAAACTGTATTCATAATAAAAAAGATTAGGCTTCTCAAAGCAATGTCAAGCAAATTTAATTTTTTTCTTTCTTTCTATGGCTTCAAAAGGCAATAAGGTATCATGGCTGAAAGAGAAGTCAGGCACAAAGAGATAACCATGTATTTCAGAAACCAATGGGTGATTTCATCAGATAAGTCTGTCAGGGGTTAATTTCCAAGAGAAAGATTATCTTTCAGTAAACTAATTGCTAATATTTGCAAGGGCATAACGAGAGTTCTCCTCAGACTACATTATCATTCCTCATGCAGATGATAATATGAGAGCCCTTTGTGAATTCCTCGTCTTATGAAAACTCAAAATATACAGCATACCTTCAAAAAGTCTGACAAAGAAAACACACATCTGGATCAGAAACCAATATCTAATTTATTTTATATAGCAAAATGGAACAATAAGTATTTAAATACAAGTTTTAATACTTAGGTGAATGTTTTTTCCTGAATTTATATAAGCACCATTTGTGTCTTTTCTTATACTTCTACAGGCATGGGCCTTAAAGCTTTGTAATATAAAGATAATTCTTCTGTGTGAAAAATCATCAAATTAGTATTGTTGGTTTCTCTGTAATTAATAAAGAAAAAAGGAACCTATCAACCCAGGAGATGAAGACTTATTAAATTCTGAACGGTAGGAATCTGGAGGATTACTGAAGGAAGCCATATGTTGATCCCTGTGCATAGCAGAAGCCAATGAGATTCATGTATCTTGCAAGCAATGTAACTAAAAATTTTTGGGGGGACCTCAAAAATATTTCACCTGTTCTGATACATTATTCTTTTGGTATTGGTACCTTTCAGATGACTTTACATGAAGAAACAGCCCTTAAAATACAAAGTAATATGTATATTAATGATGACACAGATTGGAGTTAAATACTTCATAAAAATCCGATATCTATGATGCAGAACATCTTTAGTTATAGTCTCATTTTCTGTCATCTGTTCTTAATATTCTCCATTTTATTGCAGTTTGATATTCAACAGATATTACAGATATTTACTTGTTTAGTTATGCCACTACAATTGAGTTGACCTATGGATCTATTTGACATAATACTAAAGACTTGTTTGTGTTACAAGCTTGAGTTTTTTTCCTGTATTTTTTAAAACTTGAGTGGACACTGTCACTCCTAGATCTAATCTATTAGGTGAAAGATCACTGGACTCATTGACAGCATAAAGCATCATACTTTCAGTATGAAGTGTTGTTTGTAGTATCCTTCACCTCCTTTTGATGCTTTTAATCAAGACTTATGCTGGCACAAATTAGTCACACAAATAGTGTCTGAGGATTTAGAAAAACCTTCAATTTTAAAAATACATGGAATTCTATCTTACCTGAAAGCAGAATAGGATGAAAGCTGCCTAAACTGTTTACATTAAGAATATGTTTGCTTGTTTGTTCTCCCTAAAACAGAGATTTAAATATGTTTTCATGCTGTTGAAGAGTATACATAGGATTAAGCATCTTCAGATGAAGCACCAGAATTTTCAGGAGAAAAAATTATCCTTTTTCTAACCTGAAGAGCTCTGTCCCAGAGGTGGAGAGGATCAGGTCTGAAGAGATTCTCAATGCATACCGTCCCTACCAGTTTCTCAGATCATTCCTGAGATCTGACCCAATGAACTTTAACAGTGGTGTCTGCATCAAAAAGAATGGGAGTTTCAAGCCATCATAAGAACATTTTTTTTCTGCCAAGGAGCTTGGACATGCATGACAACTGGCTTTGGGCTAAACTCATGCCTTCTCAAAAAAGACAAATCACTATGTTTGCCTCTACCAGCTAGAGGTAGAGGCAAGTATGGGGTTTTTTTATTTTACAATACCTGCCAAGTGGCAAAATGCTGTTGGGCTTATGTAGATGTGTAGTGCAGGTAAGGGTAAGGCACAGTGACTGGAAAATGCTAATCTCAACTAGATAGGTGTGGTTTTGGCCAGTAAAGCCAGAGGAAGCATTCCAGAGGCTGTATTATGGGAATTGTGAAATATCTGAAAAGTTAACATCCACAGCAAGGCTATGAGTGCTATAATGTATTAGTTCATCCAGTGGGTGGCTCTCTGTTCATCACTCTGGGAACAATAAAGACTCTGGATTTTGCTGTGACAGCAAATATTGTCCCTTCCAAGCCAAGAATCTAGAATTTTGCAGCGCAACCGTGTATACAAGTACTGCGCACCCTGCTTATGCCAAGGAATTACTGAAGAGGTATATGTCAAGGAGGTCCAATGATGATGTCTTGAGGATATCACAGTCATGGCCACGTGACTCAACAATATAAAGGCATTACAGTCAGGATAGGCAAGGAATTTGGCCCCAGAAGCATGGAGTACTCTCTTAAGTACGATAGGTATCTGCAAGTCTCCTGTCCACATTTGAAAGAGTTATCAGGGATGCAGTTTTTCTGGAGGGGACCTAGCTAAGTATTGGGATGGAACATAAGACTATTATCTCAAAAGGAGGTAGAGGTGAAGTACTCATTTAGTCAGACAGAAAGAAGCTTTTGAGAGATTAGGTGCTGCAGGCAACCATGAGGAATGAAAAGCTGTAAGGAGCAAGCCTGAGGGAATTGGTCCATGGATCAATCTGTTGTAATGCTTCATCTGCTTTCACTTGTAGCAGCCATCTCATTCATTAAGCAGGGCTTTCTGGTTTCAGTATCACAGAATTTCTAAACTACAGAATAACGTGCCAAGAACTTGGAGCTTCTGATCTCTACAGGAGTGCGAACTTTACTCATTTCCTTTCCTTCTTGACACTTTCTCCTATGGAGAAATAAGGTCTGCAACAGCCCAGTTTTACTCTTTTTCTTCCAAGAAAGTTATAAAAAGGACTTGAGAAGCACACATAAACTGTCCAGGCTTTCACACATGTAAATAATTGCACTTAATCTCTCTGTAATTCTAACCCTATCCCAAACAGATACTAGCAAAAAGTATCAGCCCTTACAAAGGCAGAAATAAAATAAATGTTCTGTGATTTAAAGTATATAAACCCAATAATAAAAATCACAACTTCATGTTTTCTAAGCATCTGTTCAGGAAGAAAAAAGAAAAATTTTCTCTAATGGAAAGCATTGTGGAAATAAGTATAGCTTTGATATGGCAAGGGGTAGTTATGATCAGTAAACTCCAGTTCGTTAAAATGAATGTTCCATAAGAAAGCATCAAAATCATCTACAACATTAGTACTGGAAATTCATCTGACTTTTTATAGAATCACTTATTCCTATTCATGCGTCCACAGTGATTGAATGCAAGGCTTGTGAGGAGTCTCCCCAAGCTGTTGAACAACTGTTAAGTCTACCAGAATCAGCTTGTTCCCAAGCTCCCATATGCACAGATAGCTGGCTCCCAGTTTACTTCAAAACATTTTGATTCAGAAAGCCACCAAGTATTACCACAACCCTATTACATACAGAATATCATGCATTTTCATATATAAAAAAAGTGATATTTAGGCTACATAGATAACTAAGAACCAGATTGTTACTGATTGTAGTATGTCTTAAAATACAATAAATTGAGCTGCATGGATTATAACCAGGACTAGGCAGTCCCAAAGTGGTGTCAGAATCCTAGGGAAGCAGTAGTCCTTGTGGCACTTAGATAAAAAATGAGGACAAACAAGAGATCAAGCAGGCAGAATGTTTAGAAAAAAACCCAATAGTGTCATATTAGTCCATGCATTACAACCATACGTTTTCCTGAAAATACCTGTACAGTTTGTACAAATTCATGAGGAGAAAACAGATAAATTACTGCCAGCAACCATTTCCCAATAAAATTGTCAAGAGCCAGGAATAGAATCATTTGTTGTTTATTGAGGAGCTAGAAATTTAACAAGGGATGAGGAAAAACATCACTCCTGTCTACATGATGGTAATTTGAACATATAAAACCCTATGGACATATCTGCAGATGTACAACCCCTTCATATCCAGTACTAAAATTCTTGTTAATATACGTGTATCAAGTGATAGACAGGAATTAATGGATCTGCACTTTAAGAGTACATACTCCTCGGTAACACACAGGCAGTTCCAGCGGTAAGCACAACAGAAATCTTGAAGAAATAACTGAAGGTTTACAACTGCATAAAGACCATTAGAGACTAGACAGAAATAAGCAGTGTAAGTACCAGTTCAGTCATTCAGTGGATGTATTGACCACAATGAATTGAGGTGAACTCTGAGATCAACATAAGGAAGTTCTATCCAAGGGTAAGCACGCATCTAAATTTTCCTATTTTCACACTCTTTTCTTCTGAAAATACTGATCCTAAAATATTTTGAAAATACACATTTGTCCAGAATTTCCAAACATCAGGTAACTTTGAAAAAATGATGCTGCAATCTGGCTACTGCATGACAGCCAGTCTTGGACATGACCACAGCACACCTGACTAGGACCTTAGGGTGTACGAGAAGTTTGTTGTATATACTGTACATGTACTTGATACATACACATTAATGACGATGCCAACACTTTCAAGTCTGCCTGTAATCCCAGGCAGATATGTGGGAGCCAGTCTCAGAGCAATAAAGATGGCAATAAGTCTTCAGAGTATTCAGTGAACAGATTGATGCAATATATCCAGAGGTCTCCCTGTTTATGATCTGGATGAGTAACTGTCACCATTCTCCACTGATATGTATTGGTTTTGCTGGTAGTGTTGATCTGCTCGAGGGTAGGGAGGCTCTGCAGAGAGACCTGGACAGGCTGGAGCCATGGGCTGAGCCCAACTGGAGGAGTTTCCATAAGGCCAAATGCCGGGGGCTGCCCTTGGGCCACAACAACCCCCAGCAGGGCTACAGGCTTGGGGAGGAGTGGCTGGAGAGCTGCCAGTCAGAGAGGGACCTCGGGGTGCTGATTGACAGCCGGCTGAACAGGAGCCAGCAGTGTGCCCAGGGGGCCAAGAAGGCCAATGGCATCCTGGCTTGTGTCAGCAATAGCGTGGCCAGCAGGGACAGGGAAGGGATCTGACCCCTGGACTCGGCACTGGTGAGGCTGCACCTCGATTCCTGTGTTCAGTTTTGGGCCCCTCACTACAAAAAGGACATGGAATGACTCGAGCGTGTCCAGAGAAGGGCAAC
>NW_020799095.1:12480211-12535618 GCF_003259725.1 Athene cunicularia | reverse complement strand
TTTTTTTTTTTTTTTTTGCCATGATCTGAAATACTCACATTTGGGATGGTACTGTAACCAAGGCTCAGAAAATAACTTAATCACATGCCTTTGTTAGAAAATCAAACTAACAAAAGATAAGATTGATTAAATTTTAGAAACTCTGTGGAAAATTAAGGCTATTCAAAGTAATTTGGACACAGAACTCTTGAGACAGCAAATGTCAGCTTAAGAAAAGTGTCTGTTGCTAGGAGACTATAACAACAAGATGTCTATGTAGTATAAGTACTTCTGATATATCAAGAAGAAAATGGCTTGATTAAAGAATAAATGCATGCTAATTAATATACCTAACAGCTAATAAAAACAGATTCATTCAAGAGTGGTAACAGTGCCAGAAACTTGTCCTGATGGCAAACTAGCTGCTTAGATTCTCCAGCTGCCATTCCCACTCCCAGTGAGCCTACCACTTGCTCATATATAAAGTTCATCCTTCTCCCAGCAAAGAGTGTTCTCATATGATTTTTTCAGGGGAATCTTTTATTCTTCAAAGTAAAACTTAGAAGAAATATTAGAACATGCAAATGAATTCTTCTGGTCTCCTTTGTAACAGCTGCACAGTATTTTTGAACTTTATTTCAGAACTGCGAGAAGATAACAGCCTTCCCTACAACATACCAGCCTTATCCTCTGTAGCCCCAAGGACCTCAGGCAGTAAAACAGTTTGACAGAAAACAAGTGATTCTTTCCTAGCACAGGTCACTGTTTAAAGACAAGAAGTAAATTGTAAGAGGATTCAGTTCCTTGATGCTGACCTCGAATGAAGATCCAACTATTAGATACCTATTTTGCTGTGTGGGAAGATAGGTTATTAAGACAGCAGATCTTAAAAAATCCCTTTTCACCCTTGTCCAAATTTACAAATGTTATTCAAGATGCAAAATTTTAATGTACAGTTTGGGTAAAGACATGCACATCACCATTTATTAAAGCTGAGCAATTACTAAGCCAGCCATAGGAATGATAGCAATTTTGATCATCTCCCATACCTTATGGACTTTTTCAGATCAGGTACAGCTACCTGGCTTTTAAAAGGACAACCCACCATAATACAGCAAATTTGTGCTACCTCATGAAGCAGGTGAAACATTGGGGTTTTTTGTGTTGAAGTTAATGAAGAGAGAGTAGTTAAACCCAAGTAAACGTATATTAAAAACATGAATTGCCACACTGTTTGTTAACTGCTTGACTGGTCATAGACATTTGCCAACCTCATGAACAGAAGCATTCTAAAGTGATTCCAGCACATTAATAATTTTTCATTTATTCTTATTGATTTAAAGGGTGCTTCTACAGAAGTTAAAAATTTATACAGTTGTTTCATCTAAGAAGTGGTGAACCAAGTCAGTCTAATGACAGGGAGCCTGAGATGACTTTTGTGTTAATGGATACTATTCCAGTTTTCTGCTAAAAAAAAACCCAAAACAAAACAAAACAAACCAAAACCCAACCCAAACCTCTACATAACTATATGAAAGATGGGCTTTGATGAAAGGATATCAGTTCTAGTATGAACAGATATATAAAGCATGCCAAACGGACCGTAAAATGTACCCCTTCAGGGCTAGCCTGTGGAAACTTCACAAAAAAATAGGTCCATTATGTTACACGACTCTCAGACAGCATAAATAAAAGTAGCATAGATTATACTATTCTACCACATTCTCTCTTTATAGGAGGAAAACTGATCAATGAACCACTTATCAAACCTGAACAATATAAATCTGCTGAGTTCAACAGAGCAGTTGTGAAAGATGCCTGAACAGGACAAATTACTTAGATAAAGATTCTCTGGCTGGTCACCAAGGACCTTCCATATCAGGGGCAATAAAGACTTATCACAGATAAACACCTTGCTAAAATCTTTTAAGTAAGCCTGTGAGAGCAGTGTCTGTTGATCTGGGAATGCAGCTAGAGCTGTAACGCAGCTCGACATAATATTGCTTTGAATTAAAGTTCTCAACATTTCCCATGAAACCAACTATCAAGACTTGTCAGACCTAACTATATTGGTTTTTTACAAAGAAATGTTCTCTATGGAACTTTATCCATGTAGGAACAGTTACTCTTAGCCAGTCATTGTTCCTGTTTAGTATGTATCTAAAAATGGCATATTCTTTACAAGAGAGATTAGATAGATAGATAGATAGATAGATAGATAGATAGATAGATAGATAGATAGACACACACACACATACATATATAGCATCTGTTCCTCTCATGTAAAAGTTCATGAGAGATATGTTTCATCTTTGATTCTGGTGCTGGTTAGCATTTCCTTTTTTTGAACCACGTATTAATCCTTTTCATTTCCATTTTTATTTGTACTGTTTCTGTCATGTGGTACAGCAAATATAAGAGCAGCTTGATGTCAAATGTTAAAAGTCTATAAACTATGTCTGTAAGTTATTTATTCTACCCACAGCATGTGGCAGTACCAGAGGAGAATGTGCAATGGCAACTGTTCTTGAATGCATCTGTAGAAGGAAAAGACAACAGGAGCAACTGGCTGGAGAATAACTGTTTGGGGAAGCATCAAGAAAGATGCATAGAGAAACAAAAAGAGATAAGCAGAATGTATGTAGATAGAGCAGTCTCCTCTGGACTTCAAAATAAATGCTGGAAAACATAAGCCTGTTCATGAAAGCTATAAATATTCTTTGTCTTAAACTACTGCTAGGAGTAGGGAGCAGAAGCTCTGAAACAGAAGCCTCGGTGCAGATCAAGAGCGGATTACGCCATTATGGGGAATAGCTGAAGTTACATAAAAAGGAGTTGTACAAAGAATTTTCTTATTCTCAAAGATAAAGCTAGCATCCCAATAATATGCTGGAGTAACTTCACTTTTTGCAGTATTCTCTTATCATCACAATGGGGCAAAATGTCCTAAAGTGAAGTGACACATCTGAAATAACTTTTCTCTTTAGTACAACCCTGTACAAGTCAACAAGCATCAGAGATGTAATGCCTTTAATTACAGAGGTTTCCACTACATCTCTCTCATATGGTGTGGAAAATTTATTCCTCAGTGAAACTTCTCTCTATACATCAAAGTCCATTCATATATTTGACACCTCCAAAGGCAATGGAAAACAAATCCTATCACATTCATTAACTCTGTTTTTCAAGTTTTCTTAACCTAGCAAATTTTATGTTTTTGAACAATGCAAATAAATTGTACTTTTAACTAGCATTCCTCCTCAGTTTCCTATCTATATATGTTTCAGCAACCCACACTGTCTCCTTATTAACAGAGCAATCATCTGATCACCTTTTATCATCTTCTCTTCCCTACAAGACAATTCCCTAATTGAATTATGCAAGTCAAGAAAGGCAGATCTTGCAAGAGTATACAGTAGATGGGTAGAAAGTTCTTGATAAAAGTTTGAAATCTGAACATGCTCATGTTGTAGTTGAAAATTTAAAGTCCCTGTTTTAATTATGAATCACTTACTTTAATAGAAGATAAATAAGATTTCATCCTACAATAGATGAGTCTTGATATGAAGTAGAAAATCCCACATCTATATAATATCTTCTCTACATAAACAAAATTTATCTAAACTGTTATACAAAAAACCTTATCCAACTTCCTTTGAAAGCACTAACAGACTATGCTTCTCTTGCATACTTCAGCAATCTAGGCAGTTTTGTCTGCAGCTGTTTCAAATAAACATCATAATGGACGAGGCTGTGCTCTGGTGATATCCTGAACAATATAGGGAAAGTCTACCCTGCTGCATTTTCTCCAACCTGGCTGGTAGGAGCTCCAGTCCAGAACCTGTGTAGTCAATTTGTCATGGCATGACACAAAAATGTTAGTTGATGACAGCACACACTAACATAGGCACATCACTTTCAGACTAATGATGGCCCACTCCAGATGCCTGGAGAGCAGAAGAAACTGGAATCCATCTTCATCCTTCTATTCTGTAGTATTCCCTAGTGGTGTAGATAGTCCTGCAGATGCCTCCTGTGCCTTCAGCTGATACTATGGCTTAACAAGGAGTGTTCAAATCACAGTATAAAACATCTTGGAGATTTTATAAAGTGGACCCAAACTTTCTCCTCCAACGTATTTGGATTCCTAGTTTCTACTCCAGATCCTTTTGAGCCAGCTCTTACCTCTGGGACACCCATTTCATATCTCTGGAAAGCCTTTCTCATATGTCATCTCCTCCTTTGGGCTATAATCTTACATGCTTTTCCTTTTCTATTAATGGACTCCACAACCTATCTCCAATGCCTACCAGGATTCAGACAAGCTTCCCAGCTCACACAGTCTTCCATCTCCCACAGTTCTCTCTCTGTGTGTTCAAAACTCTTCAGCCTTCTCTCAAGACATACTGCGGTACATGCCAGTTTATTTATTCCCTTTCTGGAGTTTCTGTGGCCCTCTAACTGTCCTCTCTGGACACCCCGTCCCCTTGGGAGTTACTTGGGATTAACACAAGGAACACTAGGAAATCTTCCCCAAGCTGCTTGCTGATTTCTTGATCATTCTCTCAAAAGATGTCATATTATATGACAAGACAACTAGCTCTTAGTTCTTTGTGCTATAACGAGGATCATGTTATAGGGAGAAGAGAAATGCTATACACAAATTTCAGAAATCTACAGTAGGATTCAATAGCAGGTATAACATCAGGAATTAATTTAACGTGATGTTAAGCAAAGTTAATTTCTTTTAATTATGTGAAGAGAGGCAGTGAAGCAACAATACTTCATTATTTGTTATGTAAAATTAAGGGTTTATACAGTGCAATGTAGCTGGGAGCCACACTGCCAAAATAACAAATAGCTTTAAAATAGATGCCATCTTTTTGGCACCCAAATACTGCATGAGAGTTTAGGCTTCTTCTGTTTGCAATAACTAGATTGTTAATTCCCCTATGAAAATATAGACTAAAAGATTTGCTTGCATTTGAATACATTCACTCTATTCAACATTTCTTACTGGTTCTTTCAATCATGAAGATGCCTATTGAACTCAATGGGAGTTTGAGTGAATAAAGAATGCTGATCAGAGTCCTTGGAGACTGTTAAAAATAGTCTCTACAAAAAAATTATTACAGGTTATATTCTTCTGAAAGGCTCTGCAAAAGATATTTCTTCTGTAATTATAAAATGTGTTATAAAAACCTGCATGTAGGAAGGACCTTTAAAAAGAAAAAAGAAAAGCCCACATAAGTGCTTGCAGCAGCAGAAATACACTGATCCTATTTATTAGATTACAAATGACATTCTCAAGGTACTACACTGCATTTTTTAAAGTTAAATGCTCTCCAAAATATTTGAAAGGTAGAGGAAGGTGGAGTGAATCAGAATTACGCTGAATTCTTTTTGAGTATAAGCACGTCTGTGTCACTGCCCACTTCTACAGGCTATGTCTCGAAAACATCAAGCTTGGAACACTAGCAATTCGCCCTTCTTCATCTGCCTTCCATACTGCAGTTGGAGTATCACATAAAGATAATACAGTGATAAATTGACTCTATTCAGGTGCTAAATGTTGATATTGATTTCAGTCATGCAAGAATTTTATCCCATGCTTGCCACAGGATAGAATATTAAATGAAGATAGATCAATGCACGCAGTGCAAGGAATTGGAAAAAGAAAAAGAAAGTCAATAGCTGTGACAGCCCTAATGCACATTTCATAAGGAGGGCAGCAGATTAATCATATTAAATTTCCAAAACTGTGTTCATGTGTTACTTTTACGTATGTTTGCTCACACATGCTATCCAGAGATGTTCTGATTATTATGCCAGGGAACAAGATCTTGGGAGTTATCTGATGGAATTTGGTCAGAAAACTGTAACTGCCCCTGCACCACGACTGAGCAGACTGTCGGATTTGGCAGGAAGCTCTCTTTTCAAAATCATTATTGAGCTATTGTAGGTAACAAAATAAAATACAAGTAAGATCAACTATGAGAAAAGGTGTACTTACTGTAAAAAAAAAAAAAGAAAGAAACCAATTAAATTTCTGGACAAAATTATAATAAATTCAATCTGAGAGCCAAACGTTTCTCTAAGAAATGAGCTTTACTTCCCTACACAACTTCTTATGAGTAAGGGCCATTTTTAGGCTATGATCTATGCTAGCTTCCAGTGAATCATGTCTCTGTCTGATTAAAACAACACAGATAGAATGCAAGTAAACTGTTGAGCACTGACTACAGTTGCTGAGGGCTGAATAACTGTGACAGGTAATTTGTAGTCGTGTACATGCAAATTAAAATAAAACAGAGTATAACTGGCTTCTTGATTAATGATATCACACACTGACAGTGCTTCTAGCTACAGTTCTTGGGCAACTGGGAATCAAAAGAGCAGAGTTGCTGACAAGTGTGGCTGGAGGTAATGCAATTTCTGTAAATACAAAATAGTGCTGAGTTACATCTATCAACAGCTATCTCTGCTTGAGTATTTCAAAATGTCAAAGAGTATATATACTAGTAACTGTCTGGAAAAAAACAATAGAACCTGGCATTTAAAAAACCCCACACTATCTGTATACATTTCACTAAGAATAGCTTTATAAGTACTGGTCTAATTGCTTGAAGTACTGGTCTAGCATGCAGAGAACAGTTGCTGTGCTTACAGTCTTTAAAAAAAAAAAAAAAAAGTAATTCCTACAGTATTGCTTCAGCTGAGTTACCAGCATTTTTCCTAAGTCATTACTGTATTCCTTGTACCCCAGAAGAGAAGTTTTAAGTGTGTGTTGGGGGGCACAGGAAAAGACAACAAACATGTATAATACATCAGAAAACAAAAATATTAAAGATATTTAATATCTTTAATATCTGATGAGCAGCATGATTAAAAAGTTCAGAGAGGCAGCATCCAGTGATCCTTTAATGACTATTAACATCTATCATTAGGTTCATTCTTCTTAACACATATATGTCCTTCATGAGTTATCATCCATCAGATACAAATTTTAAACTGTATTACTTGTCCTCTAAAAGAATTATTCAATAAGGCTAATTTATATTCATTACCTATTTTACATTGTTTGTAGCAAATTTTAGGACCCCAGAAATTTTGGGAAAATGTTAACAGTACTGATGGCATGGTGTTAATTTTTTAAAAAATATCCTGTGGATACATAGCATAGATTTACACATTAACTGTCGTAACACACAAAACTGACTACTTAAGTGCTTCTATACAGAGTCTAATTTTACTCTGATGCAAATAGTAATTGTACTAAGGAAAGTATGAAACTTAACAAAAGTGCTCACTTTTCATTAGAGTAAACATTCATAATGAAATACAGAGTAAATCACTTAATGGTAATTTAAGTATAGAAGGTTAGTGCAATATAGTGGTCAAAGTAAGGCTCAAAGATTGATGCATTTTGTTGCATACAGAAATACAAAGAAATCATTAAATATTATTACATTTCATGACAGGAAGTATGATTGTGTTGAAAATCCAATCAGGTTTCTTTGTCAGTCTAATAACAAGAATTTTAACATGCTGCTGCCAAAAAACAGTGAAGCATAGTATTGCATTCAAGAAACAGGCTACAGCTAGATTCTAATTCTCTGTCTGAGAACAACTGAAAATACCAAAACTGTTACATATTATTTTTCTCTGCACCCCATATAGAATAAATCAAGAAAAATAATATTAAAAATTAAGTAATGAGAAAATACACCTTTTTTCCAAATTCTGTGCTTTTCTTTTTATAGTCTCACACATTAACTTACCCAACAGCATTGCACTCACTGCTAATGAAAAGAAAGCAGGCAGTACAAATCTTCTTAAGCCTCCTGTGGCAAGAAAACTATTAGAGAAATGAATAGAAGAAAGCCTCTGGAGCCTTTCCCTTGCCTGCTTGTTTTACAAATGCCAGTAAGGATCACACTGAGAAGTGTCAAAGCTGAATAAACCACTAGCAATTGGGTTTATACCCTTTGGGTAGTTAGTCCTTCATAGATGATTCGATTTTGTCCAAAAAACAGTATGTGAGAAACAGTGCAGAATCTACCAGAGGCTGTAGACAAGCTTAAAACTGTAGACAAATAAACAGTTTGCTTCTAAAGGTTTGCGAGGGAGAGCTTGTCACAGGACATTAATTCAAGCAAGCTGATGTTACATCAAACCAGTGCATCTAAATACAGTTAATCTGCAGCTTTTTATGAGGCGTTCGGCTGCAGCGTACTGGAGCCCCTGGGTTTAGTGTCGCTGAAGAACAGGAGAGCTCTCCGATCTTCCCTTTCACATTAAAATGCACATTTAGCATCTAGAAAACCATGTGGTAAACGGTGCTTTTTTTCTCAAGCTGTATTATGAGCTACAATTGGCATCTAGTATTGCACATTTGATTAGAATTACTCTCCTGCCTTTGTTGTAGGTAAACTTACATATAAAGGAGCTTTAAATGATAAAATACAGAGAATTTTCTTCTAAAGCTATCACAAACAGTAGGGGGAGAACGTGACAATAACTAGGCAACATTTGATAAGCAGGAAGAATGGTGGTAAATCTGTTTGGTTTTTCTTTTCTTTAATAAGCTTGTATTCACTGTAGACAGCTGATGTAAAAAAACCTGATACCTGGAGCCAGCATTTGTCTTTGGCATTTTACTGCATAGAATTATTAAGCATTTAATGTTCTCTTGAACTATACAATGACAATTTTGGGGGAAAGTTTAAACATTAACATGCAATGCATGAGTACCTCCTTTATGAATAACAGGACTTTACTTACTGTTCATTCAAATAAAGGCTCTGTGTACTCAAAAAACAAAGTAGGTATGAATAACTAGGAATTAATGTACAGCCTATGTATTATTAACAAGTCTGAACTTGTTAATAATGAATCCCATTCTACTCACTAACTTTCATTTTTCTTTTCAAAGGTACTTATATTTTTATTCTATTCCAACTTCTGAACCCATCCTTTAGCAGTAAGGATATCTAACATTTCTAGTCCAAACAATTTTGTACTGGAAGGATAATCAGAGCATACAGAAATTTGGACTAACATGACGTGAACTGAACCAAAGATGATATTGACATGAACAGTCCTTTTTTTCCCTGCTAACTTAACATAAAACACACAGAAAAAGTATCCTAGTGTTACTCTAGACACTCACCCTTCCTACTAATGCTCCCTTCTCCTGCTGTGCATGACTCAGCTATTCCTCTAACACCGACATTCCTTTCTGTTGATATTAATTGAATTTGTCTGTGCAAATATTCATGGCACTACTCACAATTTCAATTTCTGTTCATTCTTTGCCATTTCTACAGGACAGGCTTGTGCCTTTACCTGCCACACTGTCTTACCATGGTTTTATGAATACTTAGAGAAAGAGCAGGAGCTGAAATTGGGTCATGCAAGGATAGTTTTTCTAATTTAGCACTGATCTCTCTGTAGGGTTCTTTACAGTAAGTATTGTATTGCAAAATTTTGATGTCATTCCTGAAATTTTTCATTTTAAGTCAATTATGTTATATATGACAAAACTCAGAAATAGAGAGAAATTAGTTTCTCCAGTGTGTAAAGGCAATGGCATTACCTAGTTGCTAACCAAGGTAAAAAAGGGGACTATTAGTCTGGCCCATAGGAATTCTGTAGCAAGTAGCAGCAGTAATACCCAAATATTGGTTAAAATACCAATTAGTGCAAGAGTATTTTATTATGACAACTGATGGACTACACATAAGAAACCTTCCATCATAAATCATAGCCATTTGAGTGCCAGCCAAACAATAATTAAGTTTCAGTCATTGTTTAATGTCTTCATAGCTGAGTATGAGTGGCAGAGCTCACAGCAGTTGAACTATGCTGTACTGCAGCATAATGTGCTAGGGAGCAGATTCCAGCACCTTTTCACTGTTAAAATAGCAATTTACTTTAAGCTATCCCAGTCACTTAAGCCCTTCAAAGCAAGTCATTTGCAACCATATTTCCATGGCACTAAAATAACACAATTTGCCCTTTGTGTTACTTCTGCATTTCTCTTTGTGATGAACAATCTATCTACAGAATGTGTATTGACTAGAGACATCCACTAATAAAAATGTTGAAAGGAATGTAGAAAATAAGTCAATCATGCTACGCTGATATGCTAAATGTAATTAAATCTACAACATACTGTACTCCAAATGTTTTTAAGTGAAAAAAACATCAATCTAAAATACAGAGAGAGAATATTTAAAAATGCAGATTCTGTCACCAATTTATGCCACTGAACTGGACTTAATCTGAATGCAGTTTGGGTTTGGAAATGAAGGAAGTTTTAGACCTTATTCTTCCCTTTTAGTGTAACCAACAGCAGTATGGGATATACGGGAGGAGTGTGGAGTCCTGAGAATATTTCACCTGATGGAACAGGGCTTGAAAGAAAGACGAGAGGATCTTTTTACTAGGGCTAAAAAAAAAGCTATGAACTATAGGTTTCCTAACTCAGTCCTGGAGACAGCCTGTCAAAAGGATAAACTAAGACACACAGCTTTTCTGTAGAATGTCCTGTAGGTAATTCATTCTGGCTGCTAGCTTCCCAAAAGTAGCACAGTGACACTCCAATAAAGACTCGTTCTTCCAAGCCCGAAGCTCCATGTGCCTAGCGCTCATACTACTTCCACCAACTCTTTGCAATAGGAACATTTAGAACGTTCTGTGAATGTTAGCACTGAACTCCAACTGTTCTGCTGTTTGAGAAAGGGCCCTGGGGGGAAGAAAAAAAAAAGACAAAAAAGAGAACAATAGTAGAAAATAGTTAAAGTGCTTTCCATTTGCCTTCTTGGAAAATTGTATTCATCTTTTAAACCCTGTCTTTGCACACTGGAGACCTAAAATTCATTTTTTTAATACTCTTTTAGCTGTCATTCAAAGGTTACATTCCCAGAGTTCAGCACCTGGAGTTTAGCAAAGACAGTACACTTAGTAAGACTCACAGCAAAGCGATGAGGTAGTGAAAAGTAGTGCTGAAAGGACACAGTCTTCTGTACTTGATGTGCACTGATTCTCTTGGAGTGCCAGCTACTGTGCCAGCAAATTCAGTGCTGAGTTCTCAATATATCTAGAATCCTTATTTTGTGTGCTGGTTTTGGCTGGGATACAGTTAATTTTCTCCATAGTAGCTAGTATGGGATTATGTTTTGGATTTGTGCTGAAAACAGGTTGTTGATACAAGGGTGTTTTTGTTATTGTTGAGCAGTGCTTACACAGTGTCAAGGCCTTTTCTGCTTCTCACCCCACACCACCAGTGAGCAGGCTGGGGGTGCACAAGAAGTTTGGAGGGGACACAGTCAGGACAGCTGACCTCAACTGACCAAAGGGATATCTCATAGCATGTGATTTCATGTTCAGCAATAAAAAGCTGAGGGAAGAAGAAGAAAGGGGAGCACATTTGGAGTTACGGCATTTTGTCTTCCCAAGTCACTGTTATGTGTGATGGAGCCCCACTTTCCTGGAGATGGCTGAACACCTGCCTGCTGGTGGGAAGTGGTGAATGAATTCCCTGTTTTGCTTTGCTTGCACGTGGGGCCTTTGTTTTACCTATTAAACTGTCTTTATCTCAACCCACAAGTTTTATCACTTTTACTCTTCCGATTCTCTTCCCGATTCTGCTGAGGGGGAGGGAGTGAGCAGCTGTGTGGTGCTTAGTTGCCAGCTGGAGCTAAAACATGACAGTTTGCAAGATGTCTGCAGTATAGTAAAGGCTTACATGTAATTAGCTTTTACCTGGGTTTTTTGTGTGGGTTTTTTTTTGTTTTTTGTTGTTGTTGTTGTTTTGTTTTCTGGGGTTTTTTTTTACATCTATGGACATTATTTTAGTATAAACATGCAGAATTTATTTCACTTAATCCATATATATGAAATCAATTGTTCTACCCAACAGATGACATACCATATGCCTAGATTTACTCTTCAGATCTTTGAACTTTCAGACTAGTTATATAGTCTATAGGCTGTAACATTGAGGAGGAACACAACTTACATTAGCATTACATTAAAATTGGAATGAGATTCTGGAGTCTAAACCTTGAAGCAGTCTTTTTCTACACAAGACTCTGGAAGGATATAAGGTCCAGCAGCTACATTCGGCACAGTGCAAACTATACTTGGAATAACGCATTTAGTAACATGGTGAGATACACTATCTCTGTTATACACACCAGTAGGTCTCTATTATTTACCCATTACTTATATATTCAGTTTTGGGCAAAATTTTATGGTTGACCTGTACCTCAAATACGAAAGTTAAACAAAATCATCAGATGGAAAAAGACACCCGTTGTTCAAATGTCCAAAGTGGGCCAGATGTTCAATTGATTCAAATAGGTGGAGAGTATCAAATCAGCAAAGCTGCTATTCTCTTTGAGCGCATTTATCCAAAGTAACACAAAAACCCCCTTCATGGCCAACACCACTAAACAGAAAGTTGATTGGACTTTTAAAGCAGTCCTTTCCTGCTTAAAAAATGAAAATAATTTACCAGCAGTTAGAGCTGTAAGACTATTTTCCAATATGAAACTTATAGGGTATGAATTAAATAAATGCTTTTGTATGCATAGAACAGTATTTTCATTTTCAGTATTTATTTAACAAAATTAAGGAAGAGTCCAAACAAGAAAGTGAGAGAGAAAGGTCTGGGGATAAACTAACCTTGGCTCTCCTGTGAAGATTTCAAGAAAATAAGAAATTACATCCTTTTGCAATTTTAAATCACCTTCCATGTGAAAAACACAATATAAATAAAACCAGTTTCTAGTCAATGCCTGTATAGGCATTAACCTTCAAATTACATAAGTTTGACATACATTTCTTGGAATGAGCTTACTAATTGCACTTTTTTCATCTACATCTGTAAAACTCTTGAGAGAAACAGCCTGCCTTCTAGCAATAGATTAGATAATGAAGTCCTCACAGTTTTTAGCAGCCTGCAACTACTCTAGAGTAGCTGTTAGGGTACCAAATTTCCTTGACCCACACAAAGCAAATGAACAAAAGTAGCAATATGAAATTAACCTTTAAAATATTTGTATATTGCTGAGCTACTCAAGTTGCTACCTGGACTTTTTGTCCCAGTTAAAATTTCAGGAAAATATAAATTCAAAGTGTGTCCAGGCAAAGAAACAGAGAGACAAATGGAAATTTCTTCAGCGTGAGAACATCCCACAACAAAATGTAATCCCAAAGCCCTTGAGTGTATGTCTTATACTCTGAATTAACAGTAAAACTAAAACCTGTTCTTTTTTTAAAGTGGCCATGTAGGTGGAGCTGGCAAAGATGGCATATCTTTTTCTAAATCCCCAAAACTCTTTGTGTAGAGTTTGGCCTAACATTTAGACTGCTTTCTCATTCTTGGAAGCATTTTTGGAGACAGTATTACACATGCTTTCTCATTCTTTTAAGATTATTTTTTTTTAGTTTCAGAAAAGACACATCAATCACTTCTGATCATAAGGGTTGTTACTTTACTGAAATAATTCTACTATTTCTTTTCTCGAAATTTATCTACTTCCTTGCATTCTGATTGACTATAGATGTTGGATTTGCACAAGTTAATTTTTAAATAACCACATAATGTGTCATTCCCTTTACTGTGATTGCCTGAAACCTATCATTAGCCAATCAAAGAGCAAGGATCTGCATAATCACTCTTGGTATTTTTCAGTAACTACTCTGTGAATATGTAATTTTCTTCCAGTATGCAAATTTCACAAACACATTAAGGGTCTGATTGGACCTGTTGCTCAGATTTTTAAAGTTGTTATCTATGGTGCCATCCAAACTTTCTTAGTCCTCAAAAATGTAAAAGCACTAGGACAAGAAAAATAGGAAAATAAATAGGAAAAAAATAACCCAAAACAACAGTATAAAAAAAGGGATTCCATGATACAATATTACAAGAATCTATGCACAAGATCAGGGTCTCAGTTACAAAGGATAACCACCATGTCGCCTGCACAATAGACACTAGTGCACATGAAAGAGCAGAACTTAGCTTAACCCCTCCTAATGCTGACTCATAACAGCAACAAGAAAAATAATTAAATCACTGTCTGTTACCAAAAGAAATCAGAATCCTTAATATTCAAACAGAGCACATCTAATGAATAAGAAAATGCCATTCTAAAATCTCTGTTCATAGAGAAATGTACTTTTAAAATATCTGAGGTATCCTTCAGGTCCAAAATGTATGTAGGCTTTGCCACCGATGACTTTGACAGAATTGTATCCTTTCTTCCACTTCCTTTACTCTGCAAATCAGCTACCTGACTGGCCCAATGAAACAAATTATGGTAACTTACTATATATTTTTAGCAGAATACGTAAGACTGTGTAGTACCAATTTATAATACTCGTTATTTCTATCTAGTAGAAAGAATATCTTTAATGCTGTTCAGTCAAATGCTGCCAGGTAGTTCATGAACATGGATACTGACTGGAAGTTAAAAGCAACGTTATTTTGGTATTGGGTGGCTATATGAATTTGAGAAAAATCTCAAATTAAGTGCAACGAGTTTATTGAAGTATAAATGACATCAAATATTTATACAGCATGTTTAGTTTGGCATTATACTAAACATACATTTAAATTATTAGACAGGTTGTTTGAGATAATGATGGAAGAAATAGATGGGAAATCCTGAACAGTAATGCCAGTGATGATGTCCACAGAGAACAAGCTGATAAAACATCCAGCTTAACAACTCCAGATCTCTTGGAAGTTTTATAACTGGTTCCTAGTATAGGCAGTGACAAACACAACATTAACAGTTGAATATGTGTGAAAGTGAGCATTTTCATATCAAGCCATAAGCATTTAGAGCACTGTATATAGGGAAACGCCATGGCAACCTAGACTACTGCAGTAACTGTTTCCAAACACATGGTAACCATGTTATTTCACTGGAAGAACTTCCAAACTGGAGGAGTGATCTAAATAATACTACATTTAAGTTAAAACTAGTGAAAAGCATATTCCCAGTTTTATGAGATACTCTGTTTTCAGAACTAAGAACAAGCACAGTCTATTATTCCCCAGAGCCATGAACACTGACAGATGTGCAAGAGCTTTGGAACTTAATGTCACAACATATACTTGTATCCTAGCAGCAAAAAATATGTCTGCTTACACTCATGATGAGCACTAAGTTCAGGTGAAATACTAACAAGAACTCTCAGCCTTGTCTAAATTGAGGAGAAAAGGGCCGAGCCTAAATTCAAAGTTTTCTGATTATGAATGCAAAGCTAGAAATTACAGCTCAGCCTAAATATATGTCATCTTGGAAGAAGAGAGAGATGGTCCCAGCAGCATATTGTAGATAGGTTGATTATTCCAAACCAACCCTTTACAAATGTTTTCATTTGAAAGAAGTGTTAGCAGCTTTGACAGGAGCTATATTAAATAGCACTTAATAACCATCCCATACCCTACCGTCCATTGAAACTGAAGGCAGAAGTTTCTAACCTATATGCAGAGTAGGACCATCAGAAGAAATGCTAGAACATTCAGAAGTTATTTGAGTTGGTTTCACAGGTAAGTATCTCTTCCCCAACTGAAACAATCCTAAAACTTAAGAGTACAGGGGAGTCAGCGTTCATCTGTTTTCTACAGAACGTATTTTGGACTCTAATTTCATTCTAATTTGGATCAAAAAATTTACATTCTGTTTTTTTCTATGAAACATAATTTGTGTTCTTCATCCAGCTCTCAAATGGTTCTGCTTGTTTTAGGGATTGTCCAGAATAACGCTGTTCATTATGGAAGAGTGATGAGTCTGGAAGTCAAGTTAAATGGGCAGTCATGTGATTCAAGTACTTACTTTTAACTTGCTGAAATAATCAAGTACTTATTGAAGTTAAAAATGCAAAAAAAGTTTTGGGTGTTTTTTTTTGTTGTGTGGTTTTTTGTTTTTTTTTTCAGGAAATCTATTTAGCAGCTTCACTATACACCAGCTGCAGTTATAATTTGTCATGTTTTAAGTTTCTCTAACAAATTGGTTCTCAAAAAAGCAACTATTTGCCACGCTGGTTATTTATGCTTAAAACACCACTTTTGCAGAGCTGCTGCAAAATACAGTACACAGATGCGTCACTGTCATTTTGCTTGTATCACCAATGTTTTGATATAAACATCTACCTGAAAACTAAATAATTTCAGACAAAAAGATCTGCTTATGCAGATAGAAGTTACACAGACTACAAATGGGGAAAAAAAACCCAACAAACAACAAACAAACCAAACAAACAAAACAAAAAAAATTAAAACAAAACCAGAAAAAAGCAAAGGAAAACTTTTTACAAATACATGGAGAAAAAATGTAACGTGGAATTAAAAAAAAAAAAAAAAAGTTGTCCAAGCCTTAGTTATCTGTTACAGTTGACTATAACATTCTGTCCAAATACTTCTATTATAAACTTTCCAAAAAATTTTCCACACTGAAAATATGAACCGTCAACTCTTTTGGAGCAACCTTCATATTTTTTTATTTTAGGGGTTGTGAAGTACAGGCATGTCACACTTTCAAGTTTCTCACTGCAATCACAAGGAATGGTTTTAAACGAACACATAGGCATCTATATTTTTTTTGTCCCAAGGTACCATCTAGTTGCTGCATCACAGTGACATAGGTCTCCTGTAGGTCCTGTGCCATATCTGGTGGCTCTGTAATGATATGTCATCTAACCAAGGGCACCTCTGAAATGACAGAAGATACCTGTATTATAGCATACTTGCTCCATGGTTCTAATTGTAGCATATTTCAGCTATGCAACAACACAAACTAACCCCCAAGTATAAAGAAACGTGCTGTTGGTGTGTTTGTATCTTAAGCTTCATCAAGTTTTCTAATGAAAATACGATTTAGCAGAGACTGACTGATATTCAGCAGAAACAGAAGAAAATTTGTTTCCAGTCTCTCATGCCAGTTTTCACTAGATATCCTCCACATGTCATATTACACAAGCAATAATCTCTCAGTAATAATTTTGAGCCTTACTGCTTAGAAAAGAAGGATTTATATATTTGATAAGACTCTCTTTGGCATACAAGGTCAGAAGCTGAGTAATAGCACAGTTAAAGTAGTTTCACATACCAAAGAGCTACTCTGGTACAGTTAAAAACCCTTAGACAAGACAAAATCTGTTTGGAAAGATGATACTTATTAACACTTTAAAGAAGGAAGAAGTGAGAAAATTTCACAGTCTCGAAATCTTTCTGGGCAAAATCTTACTACTTGCTTTTGTAACTACACAAAAGGAGAGAAAATAAGGCAATGCCAGCTTAGGAATCACACTGCAGTGCATACACTGTGCCTATAGCAAAAACATTTAGACTGGTCAGTTACCTTTATGTGTCTTTTCCTGATACTCATGACAAATTATGAGAAAAATAATGAAACATTATGTGGCACTAAAGCTGTTTGTAAGGCATGCCCTAGCTACATGTGACAACTTAGCCAGTGATGAGCGATACCTTTATTTCTTTATCTAAGTGCATGAAGGAGTTTTCCTTTCAATCACTGCAGGTGGGCAAGTTCCTGATTTACAAGGTAGAATATGTGATACCACATAATACAAGAATACAAATAACATTTGGGGCAAATGCAAATACAACTAAATATGATAAGGAAAATGCTTCTTTTCCTAACAAATGGTTGAAGTAAATTTTCTTCCCTTTAAAACCAGAGGAACAAGGCAGAGGAGGTGACCTCCTGTCCTGGCAATGACAATACACAGAATTACATGAGAGGTCCTTTCCATTATATTATCTGTGGTCATCTTCACTGCTTCATAACCTCACCTGGTCCACAAGGCTAATGGCAGTCTATCTAATTCATCTCATTTCATCCTCCAGCAAGATTCAATCTGAACATGAGTCCACAACATGCAAAATTACTTTTATGTTTATAAGGTAAATGGAAAACTACCTACTCTGGAGAGCAGGTACTCTCTAGGACTTGAATGTTAAACACAAACTGCGAATTTTGTCAGTAACACTAGTGGCATTCTATCACTTAATAAGCTAATGGAAACATTACGCCATCTTGTACTTTTATCTCCTCCACTGGATGTGCTTATTTATAAAAGGTGTAATTTAATATTTTCTATGTTTTTATGTTGTTATGATTATGCAAATCCTATTAAGACAAAACAAAAAGCCTACAACTGTCAAAAATAGCCTTATGAGATTTTAAAACTATTCCACCCTGAAGAATATTTGAGACACAATATATTGAGAATTTTTTCCTTCAAAAAAAATCTAATACTCTCTGCCAAGATGGCAAAAACATGTCATGAAGTCAGTGTTGCAAATTTATTGTAAATTAAAGTGCTTTCCTTCTTTTAGCTATGCTACATTGCCTTCAGTGTTACTGCTTAAATAAGGAGTGCTTCTCCCTTTTCTGGCTCAGCAATTGTCACTTCTTGTCATGAAATCTGTCAAACTATTAAGCAGGAATGTGCTTTTCCTTTTGCTGTCACTGATACCAGAAAAAGCGTTTGATGGTTTAGATAGAACATCACAAATTACTTTTCAGGTATCTGATGAAAGTATCTTCAGATTTTTACCTTTTCATTTTCAGTTCTAATTCAAAATGATTTCTAGAGGTTAAGTACTGAAGCAATAACGAGATGCACTGTAATCTACCACTCTGCACTGTGCTGTAATTCTCTCTGCACATGACATCTGTTACCCTCTTCCAGTATTTTATTCGTTTAAAGGTAAGCATTATCCTGCCCCCCCAACCCCCAAGTGCTACAAAGATTCTAACACCTGTTATGCAAAAATCACTCCTACTTCAACATGCCAAGTCTATTAGCATATGATTATCAGCATTTCAAGTTTATCTGAAAAGGAAAATAAAAACAAGACTCTTCTCTATTGTGGTGAAGAGTTCTGCAAGGTGCAATCAGGAGTCCAGTAGGCTGCAGAAAGCTCGTACTCTTGCAGGACTGAATCTGTAGTGTGTCAGAAAGGAAAAGATTTGACAGTGAAGTAGATTCTTCCCTCCAAGGACCTGTTTTAGGACCTTCACTTTAGCAGCAATTATTATCTGTATTGTTGTACGATCTAGTTTTTTTAATCAAGGCTGTAGGTCTCTTGGCAGTGAGTCTGTAAATAAAGACAGTCTCCTGAATAACACGCTATAATTTGAGACACAGCATCAACAAGACAGGGAAGTGGACCAGTATGATCGCATGGGAGTGGGAAGAACCAGACTGTGATCAGATAGTACAGTAACACAGATACATGTTCATTTTGATGGCTTACACTGTTCTTTTTTTAACTGTTCTTTTTTTTAAAAAGCTCTTACAAACAAGCCTGCCTATCTCCAATAAACTGTTCAATTTAGACAACCCCTTGGCAGTCGATTTCTTTCAGAACTCCAGAAGGTGTTGAGGAGAGACATGGGGGAGGACAGAGTAAATGCTGTAACTCTGAGGTGACACTTCAAGCTGAAGCGCTTCATGTAATAACATACAGATGTAAGTCTAAAATGGACAGACGCATCCAAAGTGAGTAGAACTTATGCAAATGAACAGGGAAATAACAGACAAAAGCAGATAAAGAATAAGTATATCTAATTATTAAAAAACTCCATAATGAAGATGAAGGGCTTGATCAGGAATGAGAACAGGAAAGCAGTTTCATAATTAAAATAGAGGAAGACATGCATCGGTTGAAAAAAGAAGTATTAATATTTCTAACTGGAGATGAAAGCATTACAATACTAAATCAGAAGATAATAAGGAACACATGTAGGGACAGAAATAAAAGGCAGGAGTTAGAATCTTTAGAATCAGAAACCATATAGATGAATAGTCTCTAAGAACACATAACAAATATTTAACAAATATTTGTAACCTAAGCTTAGGAAGCAAGCTGAGATTTATCAACTTTTCACCATGGAATCCACTTAATGAAATACAAGACAAGACCCTGAGGCCCCCTTTCAAAGCAGTATGTTGCATCCAGTAACATGAAACCATTTAACAGATAGTTTCATTTGATGGACTGGACTGAAATTAGCATATTAATTACTCCATCTAGGACAGCAGGTAGACTGTGAAAGACTTGATGGTCAAGAATTATGATACAGACAAAAATTATTACAACATCAGTAGTGCTATATTATTACAATTTTCAGTTAAAAATGTAAAACATTCAGTGTAAACAAAGCCTGAGTAATTATGAAAATGTAGGTACATTCAGTGTTATAAGTTAGATTCACTTTCTTCTCCTTTGGTGCTTTATGCACATGTCCAGGGTAGGTATGGACTTTTCCATATAAGTATATTAGGCAAAGCAAAGTTTATAGAGAGTTCACTGTTTATTAGAGCTCATATAGTTGTAAAAAATCATTAAACACTCTAGGATGTAGGATTCCAGCTTTCTATAAGTGACAGCACTGAGTTTTGGCAAAAACTATGGCAAATAAATCTAATTATATCAAAACCACAGTAAATAAAACTATAAATTGCTCCATGTGGTTCATTTCACAAGTCAGACTTAACCATCCCTAATTTTTACCATTGTGGTTACAATTACATCTTCAAGTGTTGTTTATGTTGGATGAAGACATTAATGTCTCTAACCTGTGACTATTTTAAAAACATATATTAGCATGAAAACGTCAGCTGCCTCCTTTAGAATCTGAATTATCAGCCTTTGCACAAACTATTTAAAAGAGGGGCTAAATTCTCAAAAAGCCATTCTTGAATTTGAGTGGGTACTTGGCAAACTTGTACTTACTTGCAGCTGTAAGGATGACTCAATTATTTGCAAAAGAGTGTTTATACATAGATTCCCAATTACTGTGCTATAAATAGTATCATATTAATGGGCTATTTTGCACTGCCTCCTCATTCATTCAAGGTAGTTGGTGGACAGCAGAACAGAGAAGTTCATGGAACACTTCGTTCTGCTGCTGAAATATTTTGGTTTAGGCAATACTTAAATTATAATCCATTGTCATTAGAAGAAAAATTTAAAAATACCCCGATTTAGACCCACTTATGTGGCACATCTGAAAAGACTGATTCATTTCTTTACAATAACGAAACAAAGCATCTTCCACTTCTGATAGTAGCAATAGTGTTTCGTTACTCTGCACAAAGTATAACAGTAAAAAAGATCAGAAAAGTATGTCTAGAATAATGTGAAACAGAAAGGGGAAATTCGAGTAAATTACACCAGAGGCACTAAAGAAGGCAGACAGTTTAAACAGGAAAAAATAGCGAAGCTCTTCCAACAAAATAGGGCATCATATAATTCTGCTTTCTTTCTGCATTAACACACAGTTCACATGACAAAAAAAAAAAAAAAATCCCCTTTTTTTTTCCTCAAGTGACAGATACTCTATTTCATTTCTGAGTATGGGCGTCTCAAGGTTTTAAATTATCAGCTGCTTCATACCTAAGGGGGTTTTTTGAAGGAACAACACCATGCATTTCTTTTAATGATTGCATAATGGGACCTCCTTTGCCTTCCATTACTCAAATGGACTGTATGATTTGAGGCTGTAAAAGGCTTCAACATCAATATAATTTTTAAAAATATTTCAAAGAACATTATTTATCAAGCTTATTTTTGCATGAAATTATTTCCCACACTTTAAAAGACATAAACTGCTGCATATATTAACTATTGATTTTTGTAGCTGATTAAATCTGTCATTCTAGTTACAATAAATATTATTTTTTCACCCACCACAAAATGACAGTAAAAATGACTAATAATTTCAGTGGAAATACTTAGGTTTGCCTTTACAATGTAATTGTCAACATGACCATTGTAATACTATACTGCCATAAATTCTGAAACTGTCAGCATTCATGAGTGAACCAGCATTAGCCCATGTCACTAAGTGGTTTTAAACGTCTTTTGTTTGATGCAGTCTAATCTGTAGATTTCCCATATCCCCCTGAGGCTTTTTCATCCTGGAATATTCTATGCTGATTGCAACTCCTGATCTGCCTCGTTTACTAAAAATTTATTTGTATTACTAATTTTCCTCTTAAAAGAATTGCATGCAAAATAATTTTTGTATATTAAGGTAGGTTGTAACTTTTCAGAGCTAAACAAAACTGTCTCAGCCTTGCCAGATAATCATTCTCTCATGTCTAAAGCCTTCTCTGAACAAGAAATTGCCAAGGATTTCTCATCTCTAGTTTTCTTTTTGTTCTATTTTCCTTCTATATTTTCCCCTTATTTTCTAAACGTGGGCCATACATTTTAATGAGATCAGATCACAACCTCTTAAATGAAGAGGCAGAGAAAAAAATAGCAAGTGATATTCTCCCTAAAACAGCTGAAAAACACACCAGCTTAAAGAAATATTAAACATTTTTCAGAGTTTTATCACACCATGGTGATGAATTAGGATCTCTTTTAGACTGTTTCTAAAAATAAATAATGCATTTACTTCACACTCTCAACTCATTTCTCCCCTTCCATCATATAGCTGGGGGTTAGGTTTTTTTAAAGTTACACACCTTAAAAAGCAAATTCCACTTCCTAATCAGTACAGAGTTACAGTAATTGTGTGGTAACTTGATAATAAAAAAAGATCCTTTAGTTCGTGTGAATTATAATGACAGTAATATTATTTTATGCATTTTAAATTGTAAAAGGAAGAAAATAAATTATCTCTAAATTACTCCTGAATGTCAGCAAGTTTAGAAAATAATTTTGGTGAACAAAGCACCCAGTTGTTCCTACAAATTCATTTCATTTTAAAAATCATGCACTAGCCATAAGCAGAACTCCAGCTCCTCAGTTCAGCTTTTATGTCTGATCCAGCTCAGCTATCAGAAGGCATGCTATTGCACATACCTCAAGAACTGAGGTAAAGCTTTTGCCAAAACAACATGCTAACATGGCTGCTCAGATCTTTTCTCATAAATAAAACTATAGTCTTTACCTTCTGTGATAACATATTCTATCACTTCCTAATGTGCTTTAATGGGTGAACCTTCAAATAACAATTTATTTTTTTCCTCCTGAAAATGTCTTAATGTCTTTTGAATCATGTTTATAGGTGGAATATAACTTACAAAAAAGCCTACAAGTGACCTCAACATCCACAAAGCATATGATTTTCCCAAGATTCATAATCATGTTGTTATGCAACATCTATTTTGACAAACAGCAAATCATTTTGATTAATTAAAGTTATCCTGAATGTTCGAGTCATTCATTTTACTCCAGCCACTGGCTCCATGTCTTCTGGAAACAGCCTTAGTGTTTCACATCTCTGAAAAGTTATGAAAAACTTTCCAAAGGTGTCTGACTGTCAAGTCAGTGCAAAAATACACTGACTTCTGGAGCAAGCCTCAGGCTTTGCTTCAACATGAATCAGTCATGGCTTTCACACCAAATACCTTGTTACCCTTCATGGCTCATTGATCGCTCTCACATTACTTACTGACAACCCTCTACTCTTTCCAAGATCCCGACAGAAAACTAAGCTCGATTAAAGAGTAGTAAGATGTCTGGCACGGGACTGGTTGTAATTTTTGCCTCCCTTCTCCCACAGATCACACTGTATCCCACAGCACTGGGCTGATGCAGACCAGGTTCAGCTTCACCAAATACCTCACTGAGCTTTTTGCCATGAGCCTGCCTGACTTCTCGCAAGTGAAAACTCCATGTTATGCTTATCAAGGGCTTTCATGTTTCCTATATGTCAAATGCATTATAATGCAAACAATTCCTTATTTAAAAGAACATATTTTTTTAAAAACTTCAATCATACACTACAAGTTCATTTTTTGGAGACTGCTTTGTCCTTTTTTAAAACATTATAGGTATTTTTAAGATGTCGTCATAGTAACTAGTACACATAGGTGGTGGTGGGGTTTTTTTAACTTGGAAATATAATCACAATAGTCCTCATTACATGTTATAGGAATAAAGTTTCAAGTTTTTAATTACAAAATGTGTACATAAAACATGAGATGTGTAAATGTAAAGACACGTGAATATGCCAAAAAACATGGTAACATCAAACATACATATTATAAAACATCATATTATACAGTTTTTAAATAAAGTACTGACATCCTCATTTATACCACGCTTATTATGGGCCACCATTAAAAGAGCAAATATAAACACTTACAGATAGTAATTAATATGACAACATCTAAAACCTATGTAGCAATATGATCCAGAGAAACACAGTGTCCTATAGAAAGAGCTACTTCTTCAACATTTTGTGTATCTGAATTGGACATCTACAATTATTTCTGCACCCCTAACTGTGTAAGCCTCTCTAAGGTAGTACCAGCAAAACAGGAAAGCAAACTTCTAGAATACAGTAAAAGTATTAACTTTAGCATAGGAATACTTGTTTAGTTTTTGCTTTAGATTTTTATAGGAAAATCACAGGAACTTTATTAAAAACAAGGCTGAAATAAATACGTATCTATGGATAATTCAATGCAAACGCTGATTGAGGTAGGCATAATGGTGAAAATATGAAACCTGAAGTACCAGTATGAATGCTAATTAGTAGTGTGGAGGCAAAATATTTTATGTCTCCTTCCTATCCTGTATTTTACAGATAAGAAGTTTCCTCAGTGACGTATTACTATAATCTAGCTTGTTTCCTTTGTTTCCTGAGAAGACCTGCTCCAGTAGTATTGCCTGCTTAGCACTAAGAACATACATATTTACCATTCTGAATCGCAACTAATGAAATTTTTCTCGCATGTATCTCAAAAAGAGGAATAAAATCTTCACATTTCGATAAAAAGTTTCCTATTCAGGATCATACTTAAGTACATAACTTAAAGCAAGAATTAAACCATCATTCCAGTGGCATCAAAGCCATTTAATTCATCATTTCCTAGTCTTCCGAGTGCTTCATTTCACAACCTCAGTACTGCTCTTCATTATAGATATGTGTGTGTCATATGCCAAATCCCACATAGTTGCCACTTTTCCACTGTTTCCAAGAGCAGTAGATTGATACGTACCAGCCCAGATCTGATCTTTTGTCTCTGGAGACTAGAAACTGTATTAGAACTTCAAGATTGTAAGACTCTAAGACCACCAGTGGGGGTAACAGCCAAGCACAGGAGGGAAGACAGCAAGTTAAAAATGCATTTCCTGGACACAATGCAAACATCAACAGATAAATAACTTGGTTTTTAACATATGGCATCTATTTCCAATGAATCATACTTTTTTTTTTTTTAAGAGGAAAACATTTGTCTAGGGTGTGAGGGGAACCCTCTATAAAAGTTAAAAAGACACAGAAATATGTTAAATAGAATATTTCTGTTCCCAACTCATACTAAGAAAGATTTAATCACCAGTGCAGTCATAATACTTTGTTTTCCACAGGTTTCAGCACTGAATCACATCCAAATTGTTCCCAGGAGCACACTGAATTATTTTTCAAGATTTGATTTATTCTCACTGGTAACTGCTATAATTTGTGACAGATTCCATTTTGTCTATCCATGCTTATAAAGCAAGCACACATAAGCAGAAAACATCTAACAAGACAGAGCATCACAGTGGGAAAACAATTTGGAAAAGGTAGTTATTTTATAATGGCTAAACTTTGCAGAGGAATGGATGAAACAAAATTACAAAAAGAAAAAGAGATATGTAAGTATTACAGTTACTATTCAACTCCTCATTTTTGTCTTACTTTCATACGCTCTAGTGACACCAGTAATGTTCTTCAACTTGAAAGCCCAGTTGCTTTCAAGAAATTGCTTCAAATAAGGCATCAGTAAGAAGAGCTGTGGCCTGTTCTGGCCATCCTCTGGGAGCTTCCAGACCCCAAATAGCTCATGCTCTTGAACCCATTATCAAAGCACACTGCTATATCCTGTGAATGGGAGAGATGGTTTGTATCATGACAAGGTGTTCCCTACTTTAAATAAAAGCAGGCATAAAAATAATGTTACCATAATAACTAATACAGCTGGATAATTACAACAGATTCTATTGATGAGAAAAATTTATCACAAACTCTTCTAACATACCTACAAATATGGTGATTAGCATTTATGCTAGTGGAAATCTCCAAAAGCAGGAGATATGGGAACACTGAAATTCTGACAACTGGTTTACAATGGTAAAAGCTAAGCAAGAAAACAAGTAAAGGCAGTGCAAGAAAGACCACAGCAGAATTATCATCCTTTTAGGACCCATCACTTTTAAGATCTGTCTGCTTTCATGTAGATTAGACACTGAATCTTTTCAAATAAAAGTGAAGCCTAAAGTGAGAATTGCAGAGGAATTGCAAGTTACCAGGCTGAGGTTCTCTCCAGCTTTAAAAGATGAGGTTCCTTGTTGAGCTATTGTACTTCTGTACTACTCAGATAAATCAATTTTTTTCATTTCTGATGCAATTCAAATGAGAAAAGCCAGGTTTTGTTACATCTGTGATCCTTCAGTTCTAAAAGATGACTATTGTTCATCTTTGCCTAAGCTCCTATAGCTCGTTCCTTCAGCTGACCTAATTAAAACTTTTTTGTGTAGATTTTAATTTGGCTATTAATGAGACTGCATTGATGCTGAATGTTTGTAATAATGAGAAAGTTCAGAGAAAAGGTACTTGACAGTAGTGATGCTCAGCTTAGACAGGGTGGTCTAGTGAAGAAACAATTTGAGCCAATGCCTCTCAACAAAATAATGTTGCACAGAGTATAGTTTCTAAAATAACAGAAGCCTCTCCTGCTTCTGTAATCTGCATTTTATTAGTTTAAACCCTTGAATTACTTCAAAAATACTGTAAATATCCAAACAGATGGCAAACTCATATGTTATACTTTGAAGCTTCATTCCTGAATGATGTCTATTAAAATGACATATTTTTAACGCAGTTTGTCAGGTCTTCTACAGGTCAGTATCCTACAGAGCCTCAATATCACCCTGTGTAATAGCCTGAATTAAAAATTTCACTATTCAACAAACTGCATGCAATTACATTTCCGTAATGCTCTTTTCCTAAATATTATAGTATACGAATGTATAAAATAACTTGAGGAAGACTTAAAAAAAGAGGAATTTCATGATCCAGTTTAGAAATTATCTTCAAATACATTAAAATTTATTGTGAAATACATTCAAACCATCAGCTGATAAAAAGGGTGGAAATATCAATTCACATCAGAAGGCACATACACACCAAGTTTATCAATCAACATGGTGTGTGATAAGAGGTCCTTAATGAAGTAGTTACTAAAGGAAAACTAGAATAATCTTAAATAATGTCTCCATTTAAAGTATTTTCTTTAAATCAGGCAGATAAGAAATACAGAAAGCAAAACTTCAGATGAAAGAAGTATAACCATTATCATATGGATTGTCTTCATTCTGCCAATGCATGAATGCATTCTCAGCTCAACACCATGTGTCATATATTCATGTGACTTGCACACATGAAATCACACCTTCATATGTGACTGAAACAGAAGCTGTCTGACAGCAATTCATCCTGTGCAGCTCACCCTTCTTCCATACTAGTTCCATACTACTTGACAATGCCACTAACGCTATGGCAAAGATTGCCATTAACACCAGTCTCTCTCTATTCCTCCTGCGAACACAATGCTAATTAACACAAACTTTAGGCAGATGCCTGTTCCACACCTGTGAGCACAGTGTGGCTAATGGCCAAAGCATAGGAGAGTTATCTACTGACTATACAAGACCCTTTCTGATATCCTCCAGGAAATGCCATCTGCCAGTTCACTTTCAGTTCTGACTTACCAGAGTATTGAACAACCAACTGAACATGGCCTTGAAAGGAGCACCAAAAGATGGAAGAAAATTGGCAGGGGAAAGTAATCACTCCAGCAGGTCCCTGGGCTGCAGAGAAAATGCAAGGAACAAATCCAAGTGCACAAGTTGATCTGTCAATGAAGGAAAAATCTCCTTATCCAAAAATGCAGTTAGCACAATCTCCAACACTGAGCTGCTCAAAGCAGCTGGCTACCTCTCCAGTGCCAAATGGGCAGGAGAAGAAGGGGACAGTGCCCTCCACAGAAACCTTCTCCCAGTGTAGGAAAAGGTGTTTTAATGGATGAAATAAAGTTTTCCCCACTTTCTTTCCCGAGTATCAGTTACACTTCTCAGCCATCCAGAAAGCAAGAAATAAGAAAAGTTATGTTCAAGCTTTGGCAATCCTTCGTGTCCAGCATCATTATGGAACGATAAACTCAGAAGACAGAAAGACAAGAGAGAAAAAGGACAGTCAGAAAAGAGAAATCATCTGGGATATAAGGTCCATGATTTAATGTTCAAAAGATTCTGGAACTGATTTAGCCTCTTTCTGCCTTCATTTCTCTTGTAGAGTTATTCAGGTTTCACTAGGCCAGAGGGAGATAACCTATCATCTTCAGTGGTCTGAACACTTTCACTGTATCCTGTGGATCAGTGATGGTCCACAGATGAAGTTCCACAAGGAAAGCTGTCCTACGAGTTCACTTTTTTAAAACTTTAAAGTAAAGAAACACTGTTTGATTTTCAAGAGGATAAAGGCTAGATCAGAACCTCCACCTGGTATGCAGGTACATGTCAGTTCCAATTCAGGTAAGGAGATAGCAATGCTTTTGCCCTTTTCTCAACTTTACTGGAAGAAATTTTAAAATTTTTCTGACAATAACATTCACTTGGCTAATAGGTGTGGAAAACAAGTCTTTAGGAAAAAAAGACTGTTTTTTAAAACCAGCTTTTATGACAGTCTGTAGAAAAGAGTCATAAAATTAATCTCTGTAAGAGAGTATAAGAACAGCAAATTTGTATTTGGAAAAACACAAAAATAATGGGTAAGATTTTCCTAGCTTCTGTAAATATGGGATGGCTCTTATTGGTACATATATGTATATATAAAATATAGTATGTATACACATACATTGAATATAGTTATGTATTTGTATACACACAGAGTAACAGTGAAAAAGAAACTATAGTTTTGAAATGTTTTGTATCTAAAAGAACAGAGGAAAAGTTTTTTTAATATTCAATCATTCATCTTGACACACACCGCCAGAGCACCTGACAGATTATAACAAGCACTGTATGATCAATTAGTGATGTTGAAGCCTGGTATTAGACACTCCACTGCAAGCAAACAGTCTGTATGGAATACACCATTCTTTCCCGATTCCTTTTTTCGGTCATTATAAAGTACCTTGTCTACAAAGACGTTGGTTCTGATTATAAATAAAATGTTAAAATCTAAAGAAGCATTTTTCAAAAGTCCATTAAGATGACAAGTTGCACTTTATATTTCTACCTGTTTCATTGTCTTTTTAGAATTTATTTTCTTTTGGTACTGTACCAGTTGATCATTGACACTGTTGTCTGGGGAAAGACACAGACCCACAAACCTACTTATGTCTTTCAAATTCATTGGCATGTATTTAAATTATCATAATATATTTTATTATAATTTTTTCTTGGTGATTTTTTAAACTTTCCTTTTAGGATTTTAATCACAACTTCAGTTCAGCTATGCTTTCTTACACTGAAGATAAAACAATACCTCTGAATCACTATCATACACCGCCTTTTCAACAAGAAATCATGCAAACAGACTCACAAGATTTTCAGCAGTGTCAGTTTTCTCCTGTCCTTTCCCAAGAACTTAGAGTGACTTATTAGTAGGATTTTTACAAGGAGTATATTCATAAGTCCTACACAGAAAAGTTATCTAGAATACATCAATATTTCTACTTTAGGAACAAATAAGTCTTTGTTTCAGGGGGGGGGGAGTGAGATTCATTGTATCCCTTATTATTCGGCAGGACTGATTTGAAGTAAACATTTCAAAACCATTCATTATAATCTTACAACTATACATCTGAACTCAGACTGAGGAATATCATGGCTGGATGGCCTAGAGTAGTATCTTCTATCAAAGCCTTTTTGGTTTTCTTTCTAGCTTATGACAGAAATTTGTGGCACAACAAAAGGAGTAAATCAAGCACAACACTAATAATAGGATAAAAAATTCAAAAAGTGGAGGACCGGGGAGAAGATTCATTCATTAACTGTTCAAATGGATATGGTAATCCAGGAAGGAGAACATACCAGAACAACAGAGGAAGCACTGGCCAGCTAGAACCAATTGCAGTATATACATCTATTCAGCAATATGATAACACTAAGCTATTACAGTCCAATAATTTACCTAAGCAAGTTAAAAAAACACCCTTAATTTTGTTTCTTCGTATATAAAGAGTTGACCAGAATATAGGGGTTTTAAGTTATCTGGCAAAAATAAGAAAGCCTCAGTCCATGTCAACCTAGAACACAAGTCCTTCCTACTTTCATCTTGGCAGGAAAAAAGCATTTCCAAATCAGATTACTTATTTGACCTGGAATGTAACGTTTCATATTAGACACCTGTGTTAAGAGCAAAGGAAATAGAGAAATAAATTCACATTACAGCTAGAAGAAAGACAACCCATCTCCTCTCCCTCTATGAAAAGATATAAGGCAGGTAGCTCTCAATTTCTCCAGTTCTGCCTCAATTGGAAGTGTGGTCTCTGGAGCAACAGAAGAAAAACAGACCACCACTGTATATCACATTTTACCATTCCTCAAATCAGACCTATGAGAAGATCACACACTTTTATTTTAGGTAGGTTTCTCTCATGCCACAACAAAAATCTACCTATTTTTAAGTGGGTCTGAGGATGTGTGACTGATACTTTGAAAACTGCTTTTTTATAGTTTTTTGCCAGTATTTTTCATTAGCAAATCACAAAAGGTACCTTTTATTCCAGTTCCTTTTTAAGTAAAAAGATTAATAAAACTTGCTAAGAAACTGAATTGCAAATAATGATGTGCATGTCTATGACTCAACTTTCAATCATTTTTCTATCAAGTCACTGATAAATTGCATGCCAAAGATGGCACAAGCTGTAATGCAAAAGCAATACACAGATTACACTTTCAAAGACATTACATTCAATACTCAAGAAGGACTGAAATGAAATCAATGCACTATAGAAAACCTATTTCCAAAGATCTAACTACATGAAAATTTATTTATTCACACTGCTGGCATGATCCACCTTTCCAAATATATGAAGCTTCAAGTGTTTCATAAAATAAACCAATGCATTGTCATAATAACAAAAAGCTTTGAGGACCATCATGAAGCAGAGTGCTTCAAGCAATCATCTTCCTCAGGGCTCTAGACTTGGATGAGCACATTCTCATTGTGTAACATGTATCTTCTATATAGTCTTGTATAAAATCCTCAGTGAAATAAATGGGGGTTGTGTGTAATTGCACAATATACATACTACAGTTACAAAGTTATCTGTATACTGAGAAACATTTTCTTAGTTACTTGTCTCTGATCCAACTATGTCCAAAGTAAATCGAACATGGTTTCTGCATTGTAAAGTAGATTGTTGAGATCCCAATAGTACTATATTACAAACAGTCTAATCAAAACATTTCAGGTTATCTTAATCCTCTACAATCTGCTTGCTATTTTCTTCTGTTGAAAGCCACTCAAGTTCAATCATTACAAATGCTATAAAAAAACTTGCTGATTTATTTCCCTGCTGTGAAAGTCAATAAAACAACTTATGACTTGACATCTTACACACCATCCAGCCAAGAAACCAAAATCCTGACAACCACTCATTTCAGTCCTGAAGGTCTTTACTTTTAGAGATACCTACTATGTAACACTGTGCTTCTGGACTTAATGTATTTAAAAACAAAATGCAAACACCAGGGGAGGGGGAGAGAGAGGAGAGGAGGAGAGGAGGAGCGGAGGAGAGGAGGAGAGAGATTGGGACTTTGACCACCTCTCCAGAAAGACTGTTCCAGTTTTTGACCACCCACTCAGTAAAGAAATGCTTCCTAATGTCCAGTCTAAACCTCCCCTGACACAGCTTTGAACCATTCCCACATGTCCTGTCACTGGATTCCAGGGAGAAGAGATCATGACCTTCCTTTCCACATCCCCTCCTCAGGAAGCCATAGAGAGCAACGCGGTCACCTCTCAGCCTCCTTCTCTCCAAACTAGACAAACCCAAAGCTGCTCCTCACAGGACATGCCTTCTAGCCCTTTCACCAGCTTTGCTGCCCTCATCTGAAAGCATTCAAGGACCTCCACATCTTCCTTAAATTTTGGGGCCCAGAACTGCACACAGTATTCAAGGTGAGGCCACACCGATGTTGAACACAGCAGGATATCCACCTCTTGACCAACTGGTGATGTGTTTGATGTGGCCCAGGATGCAGCTTGCCTTCCTGGCTGCCAGGGCGCTGCTGACTCCTGTTGACCCCGCTGGTGGCTAGCGCCCCAGATCCCTTTCTGCAGGGCTGCTCTCCAGCCGCTCCTCTTCCAATTTCTACTTGTGGCCAGTGTTACTCCTCCTAGGTGCAGAATCCAGCATTCTGATTTGTTAAATTTCATGCCATTAATGATTGTCCAATGTTCCAACCTATCTAGACCCTCTGCAAGGCATCTTGTTCCTCATGAGAGTAAACAGCACCTCCCAGTTTGGTATCATCAGCGAACTTGCTAACGGTACATTCAACTCCTGCATCTAGATTGCTGATAAATATTTTGAACAGAACTGTCACCAGAACTGAACCCTGAGGATCATATATGAATCCATATGAATATGGATTTGAATATGGATTTGTATATTCATTTATAGGTATATGAATTGATATATGAAAATGAATTCATATATTAATTTTTCAATATCTGAAAATAGTGATGCTATCAATTAAATTTAGATTCTAATGCTTACATCCTGGCCAGTCATTTTCACATGTAAAGACCCTTCTACCCCTATAAAGAAGAGCATTTGTTTTCATTCTTTGTAACATCTGTCAAGTTCAACCTGAAGTCTGAATAAAATAAGCATATTCCTGGTTAGAACTCAACCAAAAACTGCTCAGGCCATACAAAATCTGGCTCTTCTGTCCATACCCAATGCATAAGAACTCAGCACTTCATGTCATAAAGCCACTCAGCTCCTGAAAGACAGAGATCTGTGCAGAACAAGGCTGTGCAGCCTCTGGAGTTAGGTGGGGATAACATGATTTATGATTTTGTGCATTTTAACTGGCCTATATCAAATAATTCATTTTTCTATTGTTGGATCTTAATTTTTAATAACATAAACAACTCTGAAATGTATACTTGAGACCTCAAACAGAAGTTAAATAAGATTGAGAGTTTTAATTTACCATGGATCCTGTTTCAACTTAGCAGCAATGTTAGCAACAAAACTAGTATTTGATAACTCATTATAAAAGACTTACAAAGTAACATGCTCATTATGTGGTACAAAAGAAAAAGCATATTTACGCATTTACACAAAAAATAAACACAGATCTAGCACTGCTTTGTTGGGACATGGGATAGATCACATTCAAATGCATTGTGGCACTGTTGTGGTGAAAGAATAAGAATTCAAGGTCCAGATTCGGGAAGGTAAAATCATATTTTCAGAGAGATGGGAATCATTTTTTTTACTCTTGTGATATTCTGGCCAATGTTGGGATTACTTCTATAATTTACAGCTGAAAATTAGCCACCAGTTTGAACATTAAGTTCCATCACACCTCTCCCAAACAAGCAATGTCTAAAAATTGAAGATTTTCTCTGTAAGACATCCCTTCCAGTCTTACAGCATAAGCTGCTCTTCAAGGTCACCTATCTATCACTGTTAAGTCAGTGAAAGGCTGAACTAAAGAATCTGAGAGAATAATTTGCTTTGAGTCAGTGTACAACAGGCAATTTTCTGGATTAAGAGTTGACATAAAATAGTTTCAGGTTGTGTTAAATACTTCATCCAATTCAAAACCAAAACATTTTAACTTTTTTTTTTTTCTTCTTCTTCTATGCAGGCAACTAAATTTAGGGGATGGGGGAAGCTTTCTTTTCCTGATTAATTATCCCTTCTTTATGGCTTCAATAACAGTATTTAAAATAAAAAAACAGAACTGTTCACTACTTTTCAGCCAGAGGTATATGTCAAATTCCATGCAAATTCATAAGCATACTTAATTAACCCGAAACAATATCTTTTTGCCACTAAATTATTTGTTTCAAAAATTTAAGTAGTCAGCTCTAGTCTTGATTATTGCAGCAATGTTTCCTCCAGCAGCCTTACTATTACCTCTTAGAATAATAAAGATCAGTTCTTAGGCTGGTTTTTGATCATCAGAGACCCACTTCCTACCTTCCTTTTGTCCCTTTCTTCCATCACATTAAATGTTTACTACTTCTTTTTGTATGTTTATGGCTCTTCATATGATAATTTTCCATTTAAAGTTGAAGGATAAATACCTGTTCCTCAACACCAAGCGATGCCTGTTTCCTTCATCTACTGCTTTAAACTAGAAACATGCACCTTTGTCAGACCTAACGTGCTCACCTTTCAAATTCCTACCTGAACTCTGCTTTAATACCCAAAACAGGAAATTACTTGATCATAGGCAGGATGCTTGTCTGATGATCCACAAACTGATCCTTACATTTTTCTTATGAGGAGGATTCTGCACTATTTTCTAGTGATGTTCCCTTTGTTCCTCAGGCTGTAGTGTAGCATGCTGTTAAAAGGGTCCTGGAGGAGTTCCCTGGGCCCAGCTGTGTTGCACTGAGCCCTCTGGCTGTGGAGGCAGTCAGAACTTGAAGGCTGAAAACAGCTGATTTTTGTCAAATGTTTTTTTGATCCGAATGCTCTGATGTACTATACAAAATCTAAAATTAACTTTGAATATTTTCCTCATTATATATATACACACACAGAGCATATATATACAACTGTTATAATTTCCATCATTGCCTCAGCTCCAAAAATGTAGAGGATACGTAAAAAAACTTGAAACAAAAGCAGCAAGAGGTAGTCTTTTTTCAAACAGCTAGTTCTGAAATTATGTTTTAAGTAGATTTTTGTTAACTCAGACATAGGAATCTAACTGAACTAAAATGTAAGAATGTACTTTGAATGCAGAAGCACTAAGGTCACATAAAAATTAAAAATAGAAGTGATAAAATTATATGTTTTGAAGTGGAAATAGTAAAAAAAAAAAAAAAAAAAGTGAAAAAGAATAGTCTTTGTCTAACCTATGATGGAAAATACAATTTTGTAATTTTTCATACCTGAATTCTTAATTATAGACTAAATGGTGACTTATATTAGAACATTAAAAAAGCCACAGAAAGACCCAGAATTAGTCACCAGAGCTCATCAAAGAAGGTCAAATAGCCCACACCAAACATCCAGTACCAGAAAGTAGACAGTGCTGTGATATGGAAGTGAGAAGGACCGCTATAAAGGTCAAAATACTTCTAGAAAGGGAAGTTGGGCAAAAAGGTCACCTCATACTTAAAGTTGTGATCCATAGGATGGGTACTCAGTGAAGTGCCTCGTGCTGTGGAAAATTACACCAGCCAAAACAATTCCTAACATTTTGAAAAAGAGATAAATGAGTTATATCTACTGCTAAGAAACTATGGACTAAAGATGACACCACCACCATATACTCAAATTTATAGGAACAATAGGAACTCACAGGAACAATGAAAAACACAGTGATGACAGTCATTTAGTCCTATCAGCCTAGAAGCAAATGAGTTTTCATATTTATTTTAGTCACAGAAATTCAAATCAATGTAATGATGTAAGCAGTAATATTAAAAAAAAAAAAAAAAAAAAAAAAAAAAAAAAGCTATATGTAGTAGAGGGCAAATTGAATTTTATTCCTCAATAAAGGCATATGTGAACCAAGTATATTAATAAATAACCAAATATAGATATAACCTGTCAGAGAACAAATCTCCTCTTTTTGCCAAACCTAGGAAGCAGTGTTTCATACAGAACAGGCACCTACAAAAACTTAATGTCAATATGCTTATATAAAGGAAACAGTTTTGTTCTTTTCAAACCCACTGAATGAAGTTTCATGTTTTATTTGTAGGAAGCCCAGGTCAGCTAAAACCAAGTATGACTCAATGGCCATAGCCAACTGGGGTCTGGCAAGCAATATTTCTGTCACTCATTTCCTCTGATAACAGAAATGTTTTGTTTTGTTTTGTTTTTTTCCCAAATGTCAAGTCAAGTAAAAGAGTTTATTGCAACAATACAAAAAAACAAACAAAAAAAACACACATCTGAGGCAAAATAGGCAAGTTTGGTCTCTGTAGCTTCCTACTTAACTTCCTACTTCCTCCCTGATTTAAGATTGTCTTCCAAAACAGCAATATAGGACACAATTTTCTTCCACTATTAGTTTTGAACAGGTTTCACTAAAATGTATATGACTGTCACCCTAGGTCTCTTCCATAGACAACGGATGATCTACATAGCTTATTAATCTGATTTATTTTAAACGTGGTCTTTTAAAAGAGGTGAATTATACCTTTGACTTCACTGACTGTACTGATCAGGGCTCCACCTTCAAAAGGAGAATTGGAGCTTAAGGACACATTTTTTCACTGTCTATCTAGTCAGGAGAATCTCATCACATGCACCTGACAAAAGTTTCCAACAGCGAGCCGCTCCTTAGTAGGTATAAGTTTAAATGGTTTGTGCTGAAGTGGACTTTTAGATATTTTTTCACAAGTACTCATCTTTCTCACCCTAAGGGACTCCTAGGAAATTCTACCAAAATATTAAAATTACTGTAGAATAAAAGAAGTAGTCTCAGACCTGCATACTTTGATAAACTACAGATCCACACTGATAGCACTCCCATTCATCTTCTAACACTTTCTTCTTAGAATCATAGAATAGTTTGGGTTGGAAGGAACTTCTAAAAGTCATCTAGTCCTACTACCTTGCAATAAGATAGTACTACCAAAGCTGTCCCTCAGGATTTGTCATTTCAGAGACAGACAGAACCAGCTTCTTCCCTCCAATGCATTATTTGTGGGATCTACTACACTTCATTAAAATGGTTATCTAAATCCAGAGCAACACTGCTGCTGCTGCCACTAATATTTCAGGAGAGATCTCCTACACACCATAGAATGGGAGGTTGAAGTGCTGCATTTTCAAATTCTGGCTTTCTATTCCAACACAGCAATACTAATTAGTAAAATTATATTGGTAAATGTCCCTCTCACAAGCAACTGAAATCAGCTGTCTTAGGTACTGTCTCAGCAATGTTTAACTGATCAGGCTGCTTGATCCTGAATGATGGCTGAACGACAGCCCATTTAGTTTACCCAGGGACTGATAGTGTAGATCTTGAGAAGTCTGGCCTTCTCCCTATCTTTTGAGCTTTTAATTAATAATGAGCTTCTCTAAAGTAATTTCACCACTTCTCCATAAGTTTCTTGGGGCAAAGACTAACATAGTCCATAGCTATGTTCCCTAGTGTCTATCAAAGCAATAACCACCACTTGAGAATAACCTCTACCTACTAGGGCTCCTGGGCTCAGCCTAAAAGTCTCCTGCTGAGAGCCAAGAAAAGACAGAAGTAAGCAGTTCTGGCAGCACATAAGCAATGAAGCTACTAGTAACAAGTAGAACATGATACTGAAGTGTACATGTAATTAAAATTCCTGCTCAATTTTTCTGTTTGCCTCATGCAACTGGGATAACAAGCTCAATTCAAAGTAGACAGTGAGTGGGCAAGCAACTGCACTTGCAAACTTAAGTTCAGCTCACCGCACTGTTAATCAAGGAAGATAGCAGGAAAGATAACTGTGATCTGACTGAATTTTCATATCTTTAAACTCCAGGTGAGAACAAACATAGTTTTCAGATCAGTTGCCTCCAGTGAAGAAAAATAATGAGGGAGGAGGCCTGAGTGGCTAAACATTATTGAGCTAGCACTTGTTACTAAAATAATTATCAGACTTGGCAGATAAAGCAGGGAAACCTGTGGCAGGGTCAGTGAGTCACCATCAGCGACAGAAAGCGTTGCAGAACAGGGATGAACAATTCTGATGAAAGCAGAAAAGTCAGTTAGATACCCTATGGAAGAAACAGAGATGAAAATACTCATAACAATTCAATATTCCAGTGAATGAAGTCATGAGTAATATTGTTGTGGGCAACAAGGAGTCCTTTTCTAACAAAGCTTACTTTTTTCTAATGAACATTTATTCTTCCTCACAGGGTTGCTCTGCTCTTGCTTTCTCTTTTTCTCAGAAGTTTTCTCAGAAGATGTGAGAGACGAGAAACCAGGCCTGTGAGAAACTAAGACAAACAGCCTGGGAAAGCAAAAGTTGAGGCTGATTGAAGAAATGCCTCAAACACTTGCAAGACAAAACTATGAGTCACACGGTGCATTCTGTGGAGGTCGAAGCTGATAAGGCTGCCCGATGTATCTGGGGGAGAGAGCCCTGTGGAGACAGGACGGCTCTCCTCTGGGGCACCTGGGCAGATTTCAAGGGCCATGTGTCCGGTGAATGAACTTTGCTTCATTATCCACGAAATGCATATTAAAGTTAACACCCCTCAATATGCTAACGAGGGCTGACATGATCATGCTAGTGACATCATCCCATGAAACACCTTACCCCTCCCTGTACATGGGATACGTAGGTCTGTGGGTTGACCTAGGGGACGGACCCAAGGAAAGTGGGTATAAATCAAAGGGGAGAAGAAAGGGCTCTCGCTCTCTCTGCCCCTCTCCCTGCCCCCCCGGCCGCCTGGAGAGAGCAGTGAAGTGAAGACAACTGATGCCAGCGAAAAAGACAGCCGCCTCCTGGAACCCTCGCCAGCAGGATCAGCGCAGGAACCCAGACCGGTGATCTGTGTTCCCCCATTCCCTCTATCTCCCTCTTTTCCTTTTTCTGTTAAGAAATGTAAAGCATATTATACTGCTTGCCACAACTTGCTCTGTACTTAGCCAATTATCGTGTGTTCAGTTAGTACGTTGTAGGTAGTTAATAAATGCTTGAACTTGGAGACTTGTTGTCCGCTCCAATTGGGGATTTGCAAATCTGAGTCACTTGTCCCCCTCGTCGGAGCGGGACGTGACAGAAGCCCTGCAGGAATCAACACTGAGGTCTATTTAAAACAAACTGATTTTACAAACCTTCTATTTCTACAATATCCATTGTCAGCACAGACCATTTAGTGAAAAATTAACAAACCCTGCCCCACAATCAATATGTTGAACTGAATTTGCTCTACACAGGTTTAAGATATTCTTCAGTCACAATCAGTCATATTGCTACTTGGTATTCATGAAAATACCTAGGAAGTCCAAAGCATTAATAACTACTAAATTTATCACTGATTTTGAATAATTTTATTATTCCAAAAGTGTTTCAGTTGCCATAAGACCAATAAAATAATTTTTGACTCACGTGTAGAGGGAAAGCAAACACCTTGCTAATAAAACCTAATCTTATACTCTTTGTCCTGAAAATTTACTGAATTTTTAATGAACAATAAATAGTGACAACAAACATGGCTTCACTAAGAGCAAATCATGCCTGACAAATTTGGTGGCTTTCTACAATGGAGTTACAGCATTGGTGAATAAGGGAAGAGCAACTGACACCATCTACCTGGACTTGTGCAAAGATTTTGACTCTGCTCTGCACAACATCCTTGTCTCCAAGCAGGAGAGACATGGACTTGATGGATGGACCACTCAGTGGATAAGGAATTGGCTGGATGGTCGCACTCCAAGAGTTGTGGTCAACAGCTCAATATGCAAGGGGAGAGCCGTGAGGAGTGTCATTCCTCAGGGGTCCGTATTGGGGCCGGCGCTATTTAATATCTTTGTTGGTGACATGGACAGTGGGATTGAGGGCACCCTCAGTGAGTTTGCCAATGACACCAAGCTGTGTGGTGCGCTGGACACGCTGGAGGGAAGGGATGTGCCATCCAGAGGGACCTGGACAGGCTGGAGAGGTGGGACCATGTGAACCTCATGAAGTTCAATGAGGCCAAGTGCAAGGTCCTGCACATGGATCAGGGCAATCCCAAGCACAAATACAGGCTGAGAGATGAGTGGATTGAGAGCAGCCCTGTGGAGAAGGACTCAGGGATATTAGTGGATGAAAACCTGACTGTGAGCCAGCAACACACACTCGCAGCCCAGAAAGCCAACTGTATCCTGGGCTGCATCAAGAGAAGTGTGACCAGCAGGTCAAGGGAGGGGATTCTCCTCCTCTGCTCCACTCCCTAGAGTACTGTGTCCAGCTCTGGGGCCCCCAGTGTAAGAAGGACATAGACCTGTTCAAATGAGTCCAGAAGAGGGCCAAGAAGTTGATCAGGAGGCTGAAGCATCTCCCTTATGAAGACAGGCTGAGAGTTGGGGTTGTTCAGCCTGGAGAAGAGAAGGCTCTGGGCAGACCTGATAGCAGCCTTCCAGTACTTAAAGGGGACTACAGGAAAGATGGGGAGGGACTCTGTATCAGGGAGTGTCATGATAGGACAAGGAATAACAGTAATAAACTGACAGAAGGTAGATTTAGGTTAGTTATAAGGAAGAAATATTTCACTGTGAGGGTAGTGAGACACTGGCACAGGTTTCCCAGAGAAGCTGTGGCTGCCCCCTCCCTGGCAGTGTTCAAGGCCAGGTTGGACGGGGCTTTGAGCAACCTGGGCTAGTGGAAGGTGTCCCTGCCCAGGGCAGGTGGCTTGGAACTAGATGACCTTTAAGATCCACCCCAACTCAAACCATTCTATGATTCTATGATAATTGGCATCTATCTGTGTAGAATTCATGAAGGAAAACTACTGAAGACCAAACAAAACTACTGTACACACTGAGTGTGTAAGAGTACTGGCTATTCATAATAAATATAAGTATAGCTAGATTTACATTTTAGTATCAAACATTAACAACGAATAGGGCCAACAAACCATCAGCTATCAGCAAATTATCAACAAATAACAACAGTTACTAACATTCAATATAGTACTCATAAAAATCAAATTGATTTAATTCACCAGAAAGATGGGTCAAAGATCTGAATGAGGATTTGGCCTACAGCAAAAGAAATTTAGAGTTTAGCACAAGCAATTATCCGAAGCTCAATAGCTTTATTATCCAATTACTGTATAGTGAATTTTTCTACACCTTTCCAAATAAGCAGCAGATGTTCCAGCAGCAGAAACTGCATACATTAGTAATGAAACACAACTCGTGACATATTGCACCCAAGGGCACAGAAGTCTTTTGATTAAGCAAGTATTTTCATAGCAGCTGTACAACAGGCAGACTAAAAGAGCCTTCACCAAATCACACAAAAATATCCTAATTTGCCATGGTTTAGAGGAAACCAATGACCTAGTAGTAAACTACTTTTCAAGGAAGCACATTATCAGCAGCTGTTTTGAAACAAAGAAAACTAGTTTAGCAACAAACTGAAATTTGTTGTTAATGATAATCTTAGGAGAATTTATATTTAAAAAACTGTTCTTGTACCACTCTAGTTATAGTCAATGATTTATTTGAGGTAAAACAGAGTATGGACCAATTGTTAATCCCATGTAGTTTTTAGCTGGACCATTTTGAAAACGGTAAGAAAAACTTTCAAACTGAGCTCCCCAATAAAAAAGTGTACCAAAATCAGTATTTACTATTATTTACCAATGAAGAATGTTGTTACAAACTGACCAAGCTAGCGCTAGATATCATTAACTGGGTAATCTCAAATTCATTCAGACCACAATTAGCTAGTAGCTAGGATATACACCTTAATTTCAATTTGTCTGATCAAAATAAGAGGTTGTTGGTTCCAAAATTACACACAGGCCATTGATGCAAGTATTTCTTTCAAGCTGCACAAATTCTCAGTGACAATTAAAAAAATGAAACAGATTTCTGTGCTTCTGACCTTTTGGGCTTACCAAGGCTGTTTGTCTTTTACACATACCTTTCAAAATCTATAATTAAAAATGTTTTAGGGGAGTGAAGTAGCTCATGGGAAGTCACCACATTCATATTAACAGCAGAGCAGGGGACAAAGCAGAAGCCCTGAAGACAAAAAGGAGCTATCAATACAAGGAAATCAAAAACATGGGCTGCATCGCTAAACCCAAGTCATATCTACAATGTTTCATCAAGATCGATGATGCCTGTAATCAAAAATGTTCCATCCCCATTTAGCATCCTTATAACCTTAACATCCATCAAAGCAGTAAACACATTATGAAAGCAAAGATCGCATTCAGAGTCTGTGCCTAATGTTACTCTAAAGATGCATTTTTGTGCAGGGAATTACTTTTAATGTTTTTCCTTTCCAGTTTACTCTGATAGAAGCTGTTAAAGTAATGCAGACATGTTGGCATATAAAGAGACTTTTGGCAAGGAAGAATGTGTAATTTTGGTTTATCTTACTCCCTCTTGCACTTAGATCATGATTTTAAAATTTATCTAATTCCTTCCCTTTGTTTTGGGACATTAATGCCATCCTGTCAGTGCTTTAAAAATAAGACCAGTAGCATTCAATAACTTCTGTAAACAATCTTTAATAAAGGTCTAGAGCTCAAGTGGATAGAAAGAAGGTAATAAAATGCCTAATACCTCTTATAGGTCAGGTAATACGACAGTTTATTTTAGCTCATCTGAGCAATGGTAAGGGACAGCTAATACCACTCTCTATCTCTTTAGTCATAGTTTTAGAATTTGTAACACTGTCAAAGTTGGTTTTCATACCTTCTTCTAAGACTTTACAAGACAAAACAGTCTTTACTTTCTCCTTATATGCATATATGAAGTTCAGACAAGCCTTATAGGCTTAGTAAATTGATTTTAAGTTTAAAATCAGGCTTCACCATCAATATGTATTTTAGCTTTTCAAAGGACTTTAAACACTGCATGCTAGTGCTATGCACAGGAAAATGAGAAAAAGCACAGGGCTCAAGTATCTCCAATTAACCTTGTCTGAATTGCACATATCCCACACCAGAAGCCATACTAGCAAAGACAATGAAATGATGGGTACTTAACATGCTTGTTAGCAAAAGCATCTCTGTACAACTAAAAGTCACACAGATTTGATAGACTACACAAGCACATATTGGGGTGTATTACATGGGCAAGGTACGATATCCTTCAAAACTAGTTTTGATTGGCTGACAAACTGCTCAGTGGCTATCAAAAGTTGCCTGAGCCTTTCTGGTGCATTGTATAGAGAAGAATAATCATGTTTTAGTTACAATCAGGTTTTTACTAGAGGATTTAAAAGTAGAAACACCATGTTACAGGTTTCAGTTGAAAGATCTGCCCTAAAGAGCCAACACTGTGTTACGTTTCACAGTCTTGTCTGGAAACCTGCTAAATCTTAAAAAAGACAAAAACTTCAAATGAACAGAACTTTAGGAAACCTGCTGAAAGCTCACATTCATGTTTTGTTCAAGGAATGAACAAAGGTTTGGGCTGAACCATCTAACCTCAGAGTACTATGTCACATATTTCTGCACAGTTGCAGACCTGTTAATACATACTTCAACACCATAAAGAATTCCAAAATATATCAAGCATAAAAAAAACTATTTTCAAGAACCACTAGTGATTCAGTACTTCAGTTTCTAGGTGTCTAGCATATGTCAACTAGAAAGAAACAGGTTTTTAGAAAACATGTTGCACATACCTTCACAACCGGACAATTTTCCTTTAATAAACAATTTACATCAGAATAACATTTGTTAAATAGTTCATATGGATACAAAGGTAAAAATTAATATCTGAAGTATAAGGGATTCATTTCACTTTGTCCAAAATATGACATTCCAATGTTCTGGCATTGGCTTCATAGACTTAGCTGCCAATCACCAGAACACAAGAGAAGAGAAATAATGCCCATACCTGGTATCTGGTACTCAGACACATCTCTGAAAACTTAGGGCAGCATCTGGGGATGCTCAGAAACATTAGTTCAAAGAAATCCTGATGTTGGATTGTCAGTCAAGACTGCCAGAAGAGTTCCATAACCAGTGAACTACATACAGTCCTTTGTAAGAGAGGCACTCCTCTCAATCCAGACCATTAAAACAACTTTGTTAAAATGATTTAAACATATAGTGATGGGAAGATATGAGCAATTGACTTCACAGACAGGTTACAGAATTGTTCTCAGAGTTGTTCTCTGGACAAGTAAAATATTAAAATGAGGTTAAAAAAACCCAGAAAGCTTCAAAACACTTTTAAGATGCTGTTTTGAACCAAATACAAGTTTTTCTACAACCTTACACATAAGCAAATAAATCAAAATTAGATAAAATATTCCAATATGATTTGATGATTATTCCTGTCAGGAAACTTTTTATATAGCTGAGAGAAGTTTGAAGCTTGAATTTATGAATCTCTTTAAAGAAACTAGTGTGGAATACACTGTAAATATATGAATTTTGAAATAATGTAGATGTGTGTGGTAGGTTGACCTCCTCTGGACACCAGATGCCCACCAAAGCCACTTTATCACTCCCCTTCCTCAGCTGGACAGGGGAGAGAAAATACGACAAAAGGCTCATGGGTCAAGATAAGGACAGGGAGATCACTCAGCAATTACCATCATAAGTAAAACAGATTCAACATCGAATTTAATTTATTGCCAATCAAATAAAAGTAAGGTAATGAGAAATAAAACAAAAATCTTAAAACACCTTCCTCCCACCCCTCCCTTCTTCCCAGCCTCAACATCACTCGTGACTTCCTCTACCTCCTCCCCCCCACAGCGGTGCAGGGGGACAGGGAATGGGGATTGTGGTCAGTTCATCACAGGTTGTCTCAGCCGCTCCTTCCTCCTCAGGGGGAGGACTCCTCACACTCTTCCCCTGCTCCAGCATGGGGTCCCTCCAACAGAAGACAGTCCTTCATCAACTTCTCCAGGGTGGGTTTTCCCACCGGCTGCAGTTCTTCATGAACTGCTCCATCCTTCAGGAACAGACTGCTCCAGCGTGGGCTTCCCACGGGGTCACAGCCTCCTTTGGGGCTGCTCCAGCGTGGGGTCCTGCCCGGGGTGCAGGTGGAGATCTGCTCCCCCGTTACCCTCCCTGGGTGCAGGGCACAGCTGCCTCACCAGGGGCTGCACCACGGGCTGCAGGGGAACCTCTGCTCTGCTGCCTGGAGCAGCTCCTGCCCCTCCTCTTCACTGACCTTGGTGTCTGCAGGGCTGTTTCTTTCACATATTCTCACTCCTCTCTCCTGCTGAAGCTGCTCAGTTGTGCAGCAACTTTTTCTCCTCAAATATGTTATCCCAGAGGCACTACCACTGTCACTCTTGGGCTTGGCCTTGGCCAGTGGTGGGTCTGTCTTGGACCCAGGTTGCATTGGCTCTGTCAGACACAGGGGAAGCTTCTAGCAGCTTCTCACAGAAGCCACCCCTGTATCCCCCCCCACTACCCAAACCTTGCCATGCAAACCCAATACAATGTGGCATTTAGGGACATGGCTTATTGGAGGACTTGTCAGTGTTCATTTTACGGTTGGGATTGATGATCTTAAAGGTCTTTTCTAACCTAAACAATTCTGTGATTCCATGAAAAGCACAAGTTGTGTTTAAAACACAGTGTTTCAAAACCCCACACATTTACTGCATTTTATGTGGTGGCTCAGCAGAGAAAGCCCTAGCCATTTCTTGTTCCCATGAAAGAAAAAAAAGATCTTCCACATGTTAAGGGTTGTTGGCTATGGCGGAAAGATGTTAAATCGAAACGATCTTCCATAAAATTCAACTGTAGTGTCCTTATATACTGTTGAAAAATTAATATTAAACAACACTCATGAACCTCAACAGAGGATGTGGCTGACATTTTGTTTCAGCAGCATACTCTGACAAATTACCGAAACTGAGTTTGAAAGACCAGTCACTGAGGCTGAAATGCCTTGGAGGGAGACAAGAAAAATGTTCGTGGTATATCTGTCAGAAGAAAATATCTCCTGATTTTTATGGCTTTAGACTGCCCAAGACCAAGGACATGATCAAATATCTAATGCTACATGCACACACAGAGAATTAAAATAGTTCAAATCCAGTTAAATAGTGTCCCTCTCAATGGTTTTTTATTAGAAAGTGTGACTTCTCTCTTCACAAAAATATATACTAAGAAGAATTAACTCAGACTATTTCCTAATTATTCCCCCCTCTGGAAGTCTTCATGAACCTTTTCATTTCTATGTCAAGAACATCCCTGCATGCATGAGGGAGTGCTTGTTCTAATCTCTCAGTTAGAGATGTCTTTCTAATCTTAGAAAATTCATACTCTTCACCAATCTTCAAAACCATAGTGTCAGCTTTTGGGAGATAAATACTGAAATGCCTTTACTTTCAGACCTCCGCTTCCAGTATACCACACCGCATATTATACTGCCTGTCTTTTCACAACAGTCTGAAATGGAAATGTATTTGCAGTTTTTCTTTTAAGGAGTCAGTGACCAGCAGTGCCACAGAAGCATAGAACAGACTTCTGAAAACTCAGTACCATTTAAAAATTATACTGATAATATAATGGTAGACAATTTTGAAAAGAAAACTACATATTTATCTTACTGAAACTTCTAGATGAGTCTAATCTAACAATTGTAACACCCCCAAATACTATTCCTTCTTTAAGTCTCTCATTGAACTGTCTTCCAGCCTCCCCTTTTGAAACTGCTCTTTTAACCCAGCACAAGACTCACTTTTCCATTTGACAGCTTCTGCAGAAAGAAGAATAGAGCAGAAAAATAAAGCTCTTTTCTGCATATTTGGTACAATTTCAGTGTCCTGCCCCAGCCTGTAATATTTAGAAACTCTGTGTGCTTTCTAAGCACTCTTCTCCAGTCTAGCCCGTGAAATCTTTCTCTTGGTTTCTGCTCTATGAGCTAGGATGATCTGAATCAATCCATTTGTAGCTAGCACCTAACCAAAACATCCAAGTTGAAGACACAGTTTAGCATTTTACTAAGGTATAATTTCCTAATTATTCCTTTCCTACGAATTCTTAGTGTACCTCCTTTCTATGCTGAGAGTATCCTTAAATGCATGAGCAAGTTAAGCCTGGATTCATTCTACCTGGAGTAGCCATTTACCTATGCAACTGCAAAGAAGCCTTTCATGCCTCTTACATGTGAAACTTGTTTAGTGGATCAGGATTTTCAAAACATTTATACAACAGTCAAGATTCAGGCAAGGCCACTCAAAGACAATGTCTTCAAGAAGTGCTATTTTGAACTCATAACTTTATATATAAAAAATATAACTGTTTCTGCTAGGACTTGTATAAAAATGCAAGGCTTTTTAAAAACAGCCTATTTATTGCTTTTCTGCTCAAAATATAAAGCAGATGAGATGCTGACATTTAAAATACTTTCTTCAGAAACAAAACTCAAAACTCAGACTGGAAGGGGAATAGACAGCTGTGAGCAGCTGTAAAACAACTAAAACTATCATACAATGTTAACTACAGCAGTTACGGTTGCTTCTACTGGAACATGACGAACTTCCTCACCTATCAGGGACAGAAGGAAAATGACATATGCATAGCTACTCTCTACTGTGCATTTGAGGGGATTTGAAGTTTGAAAAGGCTGAGTAGCTCAGGAGCACTGTGGCCCAGTTGCTGTTCCCCAACTGTTACGGCTCCCTGCCTAATGGCATTGTACTGAACAATTAGCAAGGAATAGGCAGCCTTTTGCCACAGACATGAGGTGATGTCCTGGCCCTGCAGTAATGCCAGTGTACATTCCCCAGCACACATGCTACGTGTTCCTCCCTCCCCTGTCAAGAGCACCTGGGAACCTCCAGATCCTTCTCTTGCTATTTCATGCCACAGTGACCAGAAGGACATCTTATGTGGGACTGCGTAGCAATTCATGGTTCAAATAAGGAAGAGCATGGAGAAGTTCAATGAAGTATTGTGTCTGAATGCTCATCTATTGTGGGGTACGGATGTTGCTCCAAGTATGCTGGGGGTGCCCTGAGAAAGCAGTCCTGAGGGCTACAAATGCAGGACTCAGTTTCCAGCTGGAACTGGATCTATGTTGCTCCTACAGAAGTCAAACCTGTTTCTCTACACAAGACATAGGATATTACACTATTGCAGATGATACTCTGACATCCTAGAGGTGGGTATTCACTTTCTGCTGCAGTACAGAATACCTGTTCAATTTTCAGCAGGATATTTTATGGCCAATTAAGACAGACAGTATTCAGAAAACCAAAATGAGAAAATTACAGAATTAGACAATTGTGTTCTTTTGACAGTCCTTTTGCATCATTATCTGTATCTCTAGGCATCCTAAAAATTGAGACACATCCCTTCTGTGCTTAATAGCACCTTAATTCATAGAGATATTGCAGGCATCTGTAATTATAAAGGATTAGGATATTTATCTCTCTCGCCATCCCAAGTATCCAAACTGCAACTTACAATACAGTATGAGGAAAGCTTGTCCTTCCTAAAATAGTGTGCTAGAAGTCTGGCTGTTCACTGCTGCTTCAAACACAAGTATTAGGATATTTCAAAGGAAGGAAGCAGCAAGATTGAATGAAAGAAAATGGTTCCTCATACAACATGCAGTTAACCTGTTGAAATTCCTGGCCTAGAAATGTTGTGGATGCTTAAGGATTGCATGAGTTCAAAAGGAGACTGAACAGACCAACAGGGAAAAAAAAATAATCCTCTGAAAGGTGCACACACACACAGAAACCACCTCTGGCTCCAACAGTCCTCGAGCTGGAAAGGGTTAGAAGAAGGAAGAGTATATATGCTTGCTACATTTTCCTGTACATTTGTTTTCATTCAGACAAAGAAATACTTCAGTCCATGTACCAAAGCATCTCCTATATTCCTCTACAATTCCTATATTCATTAACAAAATAACTAACATACATTAAGCATCTTTTTTTGCTCGGAACAATTCATCTTCTCTGTTAAAGTTCTATTTCTATATGCCAAATAAAAATGTTTGACTCTTTTTATTATTTGGACAAATCTAAGTGCTGTTACATTCATTTCTTGGCATTACTGCAATGAACACACTAAAAATTAGGATACCGGATAAAATTAAGCACTTTGGCAATTGAAGTTGGATTATCTCAGCACTGAATTCATTGCCAGCAATGGACACAGCAGGAAAAAACAGTGTGAAATGCTTGCAATCGAGTTTACAAAAGTACAAGCAGCTGTCTGCACACAGGGCATCTTCTGTTTTGTCTCAAAATACAAGTAGAGTACCTTTACAGTGACAGCAGACAAAGTGACAGAAAGAGGAGTATTAGGAGAAAAAGAGGAATATTAGGAAAATGCTGCAAATTTATATCAACTCATACCAATACAAACCCATTCGTACAACTATTTTTTAAAACCATGAAAGATATCACTGGAAAAAAAAAATGAACTCAGAGAAAGGATACTAAACCATAATTTGATGGATTAATTTTGACAGCTTTAGTTTGATTTTAGTGATGATTCAGACACACATACATTAGCATAAAAGTAACAGATTTTCAAAGGTCAGACAGGATTATTTTAAGTCTTTTTGTGGAGGCTTCCCCATGATAATACTACTTATATTTGGTTACTTCTCCACAAATGATACTAGTATTTTGAAAATCAAGGGACTTCAAACAAAGCTGTTGCATGAGGGCTGTGACTAGTGGAAATTATCGCATTTTTAAAACAGCGAAATAGAAGTCAGAAAGACTCTACTGTAATGAAAAATGTGTAGATCTAATAGAGGAACACAATGGGAGGCTGAACAGATAGGCCTGTATTGCTGTAATTATCAATCAGTTATAGGTAACTATCCAAAAAATGACAAAAAATTATACAGAAGTACACAGTAACCACATATAAATATATTTTATATCTGTTTTAGTATGAGTACTCTCAAGAGTTGAGATTCAGATGTATGAGGAACAAATGCATAGGAGAACCCAGAATTTCTGAGGTCCTAATCTGTATGGATGCTTTTCCAAAGCCCACTAAAAATAATGGGAAAAAAAGTTGTTTCAGAAATATTTTTTTAATCACTATTAAGTCACCATTGTTTTTCCAAGTTATTTAAACAAATTTTCTTATATTCTGTCTTTCAGACAAACTTTATTTTAAGAAAACACTATCTGAGTGTAACCCATCTCCAGTGGGTTACAATTTCTCTTCCAACACTTCGACTGCAAAACTCTCTTAGAAGTTGTTTCTGCTTTCGGGGCCAGATTATCCTTGTCATACCTGAAGTTCAGCTGAGATCAATCCTCAGTCTGTTTCCTATGGGAAGACAAGAGCAGCAGAGAGAACTGGGAAATATGACCCTGTGGGTGAAATTGAGGTAAACACATGGGTTTCACGTTAAGCCAAAAGGAAGCATCACATCCTAATCTTAAAGTACTGGACACTTCTATAAAAGAAAATGAAATAAGGTCCCAGGGGTCTGGACCACGACAGTCTCTGCATTTAACAATTCTGAAAGATGATCTTGCGTCCACCCTCTGCTGCTGGACTAAGATCTCTAATGAGAAGCTACAGCCATGTTCAGGAGTATTGCATTAAATAGCCTTCAACAGGACTGTTTCCATCCTTTTGCTTCTGCAAAATATAAACAATTTCTCAAGAATCCGCAAGCTCTAACTGCTTCCAAAGAAGTGGGGTAGTTGAAAGAAAGCCAAAGCTGATAATTGTACAAGGAGTTATTTATTTCCACACTTCTCATCTGTAGGCTCCGTTAACGTCAGAAAACTTTTGTATTTTTGTCTGGTTCCTTTTTATTTTGTATTTCTTTTAAGAGAAATCAGCAATTTAATGCTATTAGTGATGTACCCTCCTAAGCATGTCACCTAGTGTGATGCCAATTTAGAGACTCAATTGCTTGGAGGATAAGTTGAAAAGAAAATAAGTGTTCTGAAGCTGTGGGAAACATAGTGTGCTATCCTGACCATGCTGCTTTTCAGTTTGATGCTGATTTGAGGCTCAGGGGAACCCTTGGAGGCTAACTTAAACACTGTGCTGAACTAAGCAGTCACTGGAAAGTGGCACAGTCTGGATTCACCTCCTGAACAGTTTCAGAACACTCTTGTCCTTTTCAACAGCTCAGTTGTACAGCATGCAAGCTTTGAAAAGAAAAATTGAACTATAAATCTGCACAGTGGTGTAACAGAGATCAGCACAGGCCAGGGCAAGATGACCGTAGTAAGTACATGAGGAAAACGTACTTTTATAGGATTTGAAGTGCACCGAGTAAATCAAGAGTTATTTAGGCTCCAGTTAAATTTAGATCCTTCCCTCTAGATTTTGAGATCTCTTCATTGAAATTTTAACAAAATTTTACTTTCATTTAAGATATAAATACACTACGGGCTAAAATAAGGCTCACACAAGTTTTAGGGCACTTCAGAACTTCAGCCCTAGCAAACATGAGGGCAGGCATGGCAAGTCATCCAAAGAAGTTGCATATGTTTGTTGCTGCATTTCAGCAATATGCTGGATTTGGTGTTTGTATGTATTTCACAAACTAAAGGGTCGCATTCAAGGATTTGTCTTGAGTGCTACTCTCCTCCTTTTCTCAGGATGCAAACCTACTATATCACAGATAACTGCTGCCAATCAATATTACGGAAAAGCAATTCTTCAAGGATGCTAAAGGATAGAATTTGCATAATAGCTACCTAGACTACATATCACAGCTGGGTCAAGGTGCCTTTGCACTAAAAATATATACACACACAACAAGACACGGTAGTGCATCCTTCAAGGAACTGACAGTCTAAATGACTGACCTAACAGATAGGTAAAGATGTGACAGACAACAGGATGAAGTACAAGATAGGTTACAGATGCAAGATAACGGGAGTAGCCCCATAATCCTAAAAGGGAACACGGATGCAAGAAATGCAAGATTTGTGTATGATGCCAGGAAGGAATATCACACCTTTTTTTGCATTTGTTCACCAATCAAGTATTGGATGCAACCTCAGTAAGACAAAGGCAAATATACTTTGACAGAATATTCCAAGGATAACGCACAGAGGAACCAGGCACATATGCGCTTGGGGGATAGAACAAAACATCAGCCTGACTGATTTGCTCTGAACCTGTTCATGCAGGTATCTATGAATAATTGTCCGACCTTCTCATGTAAAAACAAAGTTCTAGACAGAATTTGGTAACACCTGGATTTGTCTACCAGAACTGGGATTTGTTACCCATTAACCACTTTGATGCATTTATTTATTTATTGTGAGCAGATTATGCCCAGAGATATATGAAAATTACTTTTTCCATCACTGTGGTTTGTCTTTTCAGGCCATGCACTATTTGCACACTTTTAAGAACACAGCTTATTCATGCTTTATACAAAAGCCCTTGAAGCCATTCCTTGCTACCATATGCATTTGTATGCTATTGAGAAATGCAATTATAAAATGCCCAAACCATTATGATGTACGTTGTCAGTGCCTACTTAGGGACTTTTTATATATTATTAACACACTCATCAACATGTTTGCTACACGTAGTTTAAACTTGAATACTGAAAATGCTGATGCTATTTGGAATATTTTGATAGTATACAAATTAAAAATTTTCTTGATAGAAAGAATTCTGGTTTTTCCCTACCAAGTTTATGAAGGCATCAATAACTTCCATTCTAGTCATCTTAATATTTATTTCTTCCAGCATGCTAACTGTTTTCCATTAGTCATTGGTATCTCAGCTATCATATAAATGGCAGGATAACAATTATTATCTTCATGGTATAAGGCAGTCTACCTCTGAACAGGAAACAAAAGCAATTCTGAACAAACCAAGAATCTGGGGATCTCTGACACTGATCTCTCATGACCGTACCACAGCTAGTATTAGCATACACAGAATTAATGTGTGTTTCTCCCTTAAGATTATATTCCTGAACGCTGCTACATGGCCTGAGCACCCTATGCCCTTGTGACACACTCAGACGCAGTTTGTGTTCTCACTGCCTCTCATCCTCTGAAACTGAAGAAAGGGAGAAGAGCTATAAAACAAACTTGAGAGTTGACCTAAAACTCTTGGGCAGAGGTATCTGCCAAGAAGGATCACTGCCATCCAGAGAAGAAACTGCCAGGGCTACTGGACTGCTTCTGCTTATTTTGGCTTCTGTTGCTATCATCACAGTAAAGGGTAAGGGAGATGAGGAATCCCACCATGCCAGGCCCAGGGTTCCCAATAACTGGAATGAGGAAGGGTCCATAGAAAGCTCCCCCCTGGACACCTGTGCCATGCACAGAGATGGCATTTTCCCCACAGACCTTGCCACATGCCCTGAGTAGAACATGACTTGTGTGTAACCAGATCAAAAGCAGTGCAGTTAATCACAGTATGGAAAGGAGCTGACACCCTCTGAGAGAGAAGTCACTGGCTGAACAAAGAAGAAAAACCCTGTACAGCTGGACAATGAAAGAGGATAGCAAGAGTTGTGGAGATGGAGGAGCCTGCAGCAAGCATCTGAATTCTCAGGTGACTGCATGAAGTTCCATTTTTCAAGTTTGCTTTACTGTTAGCATCTTCTCTTTTACTTCTATTTAATTGTGTTGTTCAGCTTTCCGATTTCTAACATTTGCTGTTGTAGAAATGACACAGTGCTCAAATAACCTTAATTCTTTTACGAAATGAGTTTTGACTGATACACAAATATAAAGACAGTTTGCCTGACCTTGGAGCTACACATCGTTACTTTAAAAATTGTTGTTCCCCACCCCCATAGTAAGGGATATTTGGTTACAGTCCAGTGATATTAGCAGGTTTCAGCATCCATTTTTCTGTTTCCTGGAATATCAGGGGCCAAATTATCCACTGGCATAATTTCAATAAAGTCAGGCAGATGATTCCAACAGGGAATTAAGCCATGGGCAGCACTTCTTTCCGTCACTGAGCCACAAAACAAGTGTCGATCGTTATGATGCTTCCCAAAAGTTTCTGTACAACTAATTCAGAATTTAAAGCAACAAAAGCCAAACATAAAATAATCAGTTCTACAGTGTTCAATCAGCCAAGAGATGAGGATTTCATTTTCTTGAACAGATACGATGATTTGTTATTTGCTGTGTGTTCCCGCATATATCATTTGTTAGCAATCTTAAAGTGTTCTCCTTACTAACAGGGAATAATTAGCGATCATTATTTTAAGCAAATATAGGAGAATATATATGCATATATACCCTTCAGAGAATACATAAGCAACGAATGAGTGCAGAAAGAAAGATTCGTTTGAAAACATTTTAAATGTGCTAAGATTACTCCTGAGGTCTTCAAGTGGAAAAAAAAAACCCACCCAAAACTAACAAACAAAATCCCAAACAAACAAAAATGTAAAAAACAACTAGAAATTCTAACATGTTAAAAGGAATTGGAAATTGTTAGCAATATAGTCAGCTATGATTGCTCTAAATATATGTTGGACTGACAATGTAGTTTACTTGTAATTTATAAACAAAAAGTATGCAAGTCACCTGTTGTCTGAAATGTGAGTAGCCCTGAGAGAAAGCTCACAGCTCTGCCAAAAATATAAACAGCCTTTGAAAGCTGCTTGTTAAAAAAAGGGTAAAAGGGCATTTGCAAATAAATCTTTATAGACAGACTTCTCCAGACAGCCATGTACAACTGTTGTAACATATTTATAGAAGGTTGCTTCATGGTCACAGAAATACTAAGTATATTAACCACTGGCAAAGCATTGCCCTGACGCTTAAATCAAATGAACTCTGTCAAAGATGGGTCTGCAGTATTCAGACATACATACACTTTAGCTGAAAACTGTCAGTTCGATTACTGCGTTAGAATTAAAATAAACTTAAAAGGGAAACATGAAAGAGCTTTCCCCTGCTCCCCCATATCTGCCCCACCCCCAACTACTTGTGCTAGAGATACCACTGAAGCCTCCCTTTTGTCTTTGCCTCTGAAAAAGATGAGACAAAAGAAAAATATTAAAACTTCCCTAGAAGAAAGGCAAGGCAGTAGTCAGGGAAATAGGTCAAGATTTAGAAGACTGAGGTTTGTAAGAGTAGTCTCCCACGGACCTCTTGTGAGTTCCTCACTAAGCCAGATGGACAGTTTCAGAAAGATATTTAAGTGCCTATCTCCCTAGGAAATCAATGGGACCTGGATAGCTGCATCCCTTTGAGGAGCTAGTTCTCAATTTCTTTGTGCCTTACTCCCCTACCTGTAAAAAGGAGGAGATACCACTTTCCTACCTCACTTGCATACTGAAAGTTTGAATACTTATGGACTGCAACGAGCTCAGATGCACTACATCAGATAATTCCAACCAAGCAGTTAATGTGCTGAACCAGATCTCTCTCCTTTCACACGGAAAATAAACACATACTTAACAAATAGAGAAATCATTATTTAGGGAGAAATCACATAAAACACTCCTAAGTATAAATGAACAATATTTAGTAACATTGGCCAGAAAAAAAATGACTTGATGCTCAAATGTTTACTTGGTACAAATGTCAGATTTTTGCGGTCAAAGCATCCCCTGGAAATGGCGGGGGG
>NW_020799095.1:12407942-12480161 GCF_003259725.1 Athene cunicularia | reverse complement strand
AAAAAAACAGGTAAGCCTGGCTTCCATTCAACTTTGAATTTAATAATCTTGTATTCAGTCTTGCACTTATATTCAATTATGACTAGCAATGCTTTGACATATTCAGTGCAAAAAACATGAAGAATGTATTTTGTGTTATTCTTTCAATTTTATATCATCATCTCTTGTATTTGCATATAAAACAGTAAATATATTTAGTCCCTTGTAGAATTAGAAAGGCTGTACAAATATTCCACATCCTGTTGGCAGTTGCTACTCAAGCTGTGCTAATGCTGACAAACCCTTTGAAGTTGCTATAGCTCTGGGACAAACAGACGGTCTTTATAGAAAAGCCAGCATTTTCTGGGAGAAAAAAAGAAAAAGGATTATTTTTTCTTGATTGGAACCAAATTACAAAACTAGTTTCTAATTTAAATCTGCTGGTTCTTCTCCATTTCCCCAAACACCAAGTTTTTAATACAGACAACCTGGGGTACTACTGCAGTGCTAGTAAGACTCAGGTTGAAATGCCAAGGGTGCTGGGATGTGCTTGATGAGACTCTATTCCAGTGGAAACTATTATTCATTTGAAATCCAACTGAGAAAATGCAAAATTAAATTTTATAAAACTTTCTTCACATATTAGATAAGTAGATTCAAGAAATAATAACTTATCAGCAGTACTCACCTATTCCATTCTGCCAAATTAAGATTAGTGCTTTAATATATTTTTCAGAGTTTTATCTAATCCTGGTCTGAACAGTATTTTCCACCAATTTCCTCTAGTACTATCACAGAACTAAATACATTTCAGTTAACCTGAGCTTTATCTGAAGTCCACATTATCTGCACATCTCAGTCATTCACAGTTAAAAGTATAATCTTAAAATAATCTTCTGAACTTTTTTCAAAATTTAGCTGCTCAGATAAAATCACTGATGGAAATGTTATTTTTTCCTTCACTTTTCTGTATTATCCTTCTTGGATGGGATATAAAACTCAAAGCCACTCACTGCTCAGCTCCAGAAGTAGCAGCAGGCTATGCAGAGGCACAGACTGCACAAAGTACAACTCCTGGGTTCTCCACAGACACCCATCAAGTCAAGATAATCTCTCAGCACTCTTTGAAAACAATCTTCATCTACAATAATGGTGACAGATCAGGAACCACCTATATCAAAGACTGCACACTGCAATTCACATTTACAGTGTACCACACTCAGGGGCTCTTGTGCTATCCAGGATAAAAGTGAACACGGCGTACACTGGACTGAAGCTCAAGAGTCTGAGTAAAAACCATAATCCTGAAGTAAACCACTAGAAAACATACAAACAAGACAAAGATTCTAGGCCAAAATTGCTAAACAATGACGTTAAAAATACGCTATCTTAAGAAAGAGGATACACACATTCTCTCACACCTAAACATAATAATACAAATGCTTATTCTTAAAAACAAGGCAAGTCCAACAAAGGTTGCAGTGAGCCATCTACAGGAGGATTTTTCCCTCCTCTCTACACTACTAAAAGTACGAGTGTTGGCATGTGCAGGAAAATGATAGGCAAATACTCTCCTTTATTCTGTTCCCCACATGTTCTCCCTCAACATCCCCAAAAGCCTGATGATACTGCATGGGGAATCCCTCTGCAAATGAAAAGCCAAGTGGTCCATGTCTGCTTGAACTGGGGAAGGAGCGTGGGTCAGGACACAGGCACAGCTCCTCCTGGACGGTCTCTTACTCTGCTCCACAGCGAGCAACCATGTGCACAATAATAACCTGTGGCTCTTCCATCACATGAATTCAACACCTTTCACGGAGCTGTGCTTTCCCCCATGCAGTGCAACAGCTTGCTAACCTCTGCAGTGAAACTAAGTCTTCAATGGTTTGAGGACAAAATTGCATCCTTATATTCTGCACTGAATCCTACCAGGCTGAGTTTTTGGGGCAGTAAGAGAGATTTCAAACTCCTGCTGTCAGAAACATTCTCTTTCAGTAGATAAATAAGATTCCAGACCTGTCAATCTGGCACCTCTTGCCAGCATGGAATTTATTTTTTTGGAAAGTTGTAACAAGTGTAATGTGATCAGGTACTAAATCAATCATCCAGATTTTTGGTTCCTGTTGTTCACATGCTAAGCTGTTATCAGATAAACTGGTTATAAAAGCTCCAAGTGAGAACAACCTTACAGACACATGAATAATCAGGCCTGAAGTGCAGTCTATTATACTGTACTATTGCCAGTCTAATTCTACAAATGACATTTATTTTTCACGTTTCTTACTAAGTGGAAAATGTAACCCATGGGAAATAACAAACATTAATTTCCTTGTAAAATTCTTCAGATTTGTTTTCAAAACGCCCTTAAATATTTTTTTATCCCCTTTCTGCCTCTTTCTCTTATCTCTGTACCACAAAGCAGAACTGTCATGCTTTAAAGTAAATGCAGGGATACAAGACAGAGGAGGACAGTGGTGAACAGAAGTGAAGGAGAGGTTAACAACTCCTACATACGATGTACTTTATGGCCCCCTAGATACCACCTCTTCTTTAAGATTAATGTTGTTTACTAATAGAGTGCCGTATCCTATTAATAGCATGACAGATTGAAGCCAGTCAATGCAGGAGGGTAAACCAAAAGTAGCATCCAAACTAGGAGATAGCAGAGACCAGTAATGAACATAAATGTTCCTGGAGCCTCCTCAGCTGTTCCCAGCTCTCCATGGAAGAGCACCGGCTCTCAAAGCTTCCTGTGGTTTATTCACTGTAAACATGTGGGAAGGAATAAGCTGTCAAAGCCTCCAGGTCTTATGACCACCTCTACAGCCACACAAAAAATGCAGTATGAGGTGCTATAAGCATGTAAATGTTCTCTGCTTGACCCATTCTGATTACTGCTGGTTCCTTCCATCTGCTCCTCAAGAAAAATCCACCATAAATCACCTCTTGACTTATCAACTGCAAGCAGAAATTGCAACAAAGCTTACAGAAACCAACAGAATGGTATCTGGTGCCCAGTCAAGCCCATTATGACTTCCTCTTGGCATCTTTAATTTCTAAGCTAGATCTGGGTCTTTGTTAACACTAAAATAGCTTTGTCGTCATACTAGCTGAAAAATCATTGCATCAAAGATCCACTTAATATTTTTATACTGCAAATTGATGACAGTGAAATGTAATTTGTCCTTCAGAAGCCAATGCAATGAACTGAGCCCATAATTCATAATTTCTTCATTCCTACTGTAAGCTTCCAGATACAACAAAATATATTATAATACATGCTGAAGTCAGTTAAAGGTAAAAACTAGATGTGCTTTGATCTTGATACTGTCATTAAGTTTAGACTTCAAAAATGCCTGATCTATATTGCTAAGCATGTTAATTTTAAAACACTGTCATGTAAAAAGGGAAAAATAGTAAGAGCTTTTAGTTCCTTTTTAAATCTGAGCACTATTTATTCTAATGCACTGAAGGAGGCAAAGGCCCTGTGGAAAAACAGAACAAAACAGAACACGGGCTCATGAAATTAAGAGTTAGTGTCATACAATGCATGCCAGTGAGGTACAAGGTACAAGCTGTCAGCAGCTGGCTTTTATGAACTTCTAATGTTGACCTAGGAGTTCATACATGTTACAAATCTATTATTTTACAGCACACCAAAGCACTAGAAACAGTCAAAGCTTTAAACAGTGCCAAGTACTTCCTGCTACAATGACAGCATGAGCCACTCTGGAGAATGCCTGTATTAGCTTGCTTCCTACCCATCCTGCATACACTTGCATTTTGTTCTTTTGACCAAAACCAGATATCTTTTTTACAGAGACTCATTGTAAAAGGGAGCTATTAATATTGTTGTAGCACTAGTTGTAAGTTATGCTTTTCTCTGCCTTACTACTAGCCCAGGTGAAAAAAAAAAAAAAAAAAAAAAAAAAAAAGCGCACAAATTCAAGTATAAATAAGTTATAACTTTGGAGGTATTTTTAGAACAGATCAACTGCCACGGTTTTATATCAATTAACTCCCTGTGTTTATTGATTTACTCCATAGGCTTTTACATGATTAATAAGCTGAAATTAGTGTTTATGGACAGGCATACATTGAGTTAAAAAGAAACACTAGAACCAAATGTAAAATTAGACTTCGCAGAATTTATATCTGACTTAAGCTGGTCATTATTTCTGGTATTACAGTTAAGTGGAGAGCTAGCTACACTCTGACATGTCATTCTAAGCAATAAAAGCAGGCTTCAAACTAAGAATCTTAGGTACAGCAATCAAACTGGAAAAAAATACAGATCATTCTAAACATCCAATAAAAGAAGTAAACACTGAAATACTCTCTTTTAGGCTATTAGCCTTCCTGTTAAAGAGGATATTCCATTATCACAAGATTAAAGGGGATGAATATTTTCTGCCTACAGATAAGAATTTAGGGGTTTGTTCTACTCTAAATTATTCTTATTTATTATATACTTAATTACAACAGTCCTTCCTAGCTGTATTCTACTTGGCAAATGTTAACACAAAGACCATAAAGCAGAATCAAATACATTAGGAAGAACCACATATGAAAAAAAAAAAAAAAAAAAAAAAAAAAAAAAAAAAAAAAAAAAAAAAAAAAGGCAATTATATCCTTGAAAATCAGTTAAGGAATATTTTGTTCTCTCAAAAAAAAAAACCCAAAATAGCAGTAAACAAAGTATTCTCCTGTGTCCATGTTTGCCTGAGTTTGTGGGGTTATGTTCAGAACAGCTGAGAACATACTTGAGTCAATTCAGCTACTCTCTCAGAGCAACGGGATGTAATGCTTTTGTCCTCTGTATCACTTCAGCCTTTCGATTCACCACTAGGTGATGGCAGGACCTCCAAACTCACAGCACACTGCACTTCACTGGCAGTCTCACGGCTTCAGTTCTGCCAGTTTCAACTTGCTATTGCCACTAAATCCCAGGGCTCTGTAGGATTGTTTGCATTAACACAGAGTCAAAGAACACTTAGGAAAAATGCCCTCAAATATGTTGACAGAGGTAGAATATTTCTGTTGAAAATGCATCTCACCACATTTTTCAGTTATTGAGGTTGGTTTATTTCCTCTTTAAAAAAAAAAAAAAAACAAACATAAAACAACAAATAATGGTGTTGTGTTAAAGCTAGTGGATAGCAGTGATCTCAGACAAGCACCCCAGCACACCACAGAAGAGGAGGAACACAACAGTACCATTGCAATCAGGTGATGGAGAAACACGCAGACAATAGTTACAATTAGCAGAATACTGAACTAAAGATCTTATGATATCCAATAGCCTATAACTGGATCAAACAAAAAAATGAAACCATTAGCATATAGAGGAACAGTCAAATTCAAGAAAGACCTACTGCACTCTCTAATCATGCTAAATCGACATGCTAATCTCATAAATCATGACACAGAATTACAGGTAAAGTCAGACAGCATGGTGAGCACTGTCAGCTTCCTTCCCCTTTCTAGCAGAAGTGAAATGGAAATTTATTTCACTTGAAAAAAAAGGGCTTTTGATACTTAGCATAAGCATGTAATTATTCCTCAAATTAAAAAAAAAAAAAAGCAATTTGACAAGGGGAAAGGTGGGAAAACCCATACCACATTATTCTACAGCATTTTTGCAGGAAAACATTTTCTCAAATTATTTTGCTGGAATACAAAGGAAAGGTGCATGTTTGTCAGTTGTACTAAGAAATTCCTAAGCTTAATCAAATGGTTATCTCAGAAAAGCTGTTTTACTATATGTAAACTGTAGATGTAGAGTAGGCACTCTGAAAGACTTCTCTAAATATAGAATCAAAATATCTAACATAGAAATAGAACTGTGACCAGATGTAAATACATTGTAGTAAAGTAGAAATTATGAGGATCATATAGGACAGGAAAGGGTGAATATGGTAGATAGAAGAACTATCCCACACTACATTTAACATTCCAGTAATAGAGTCCACTATACATCAGATATCAGTGGTACAAGTGAGTAGGTCTAAATTATGTCATAGTTGGAAAGTATCTCCTGAACTAGGACTCAGGAACTGAAAGCCCTCCAGAGCCTTCTGACAGCAAGAAAAAACCCTGCTGAATGAAAGCCTTTCTGCCAGACACACTAAATTGGTCAGAAGTTGGTGTTAACATTCAAGGTCTAGAAATCAAACTGGACTACTGTTCATAGACACAAAGAGCTTACATATCTGCCACAAAACCAGTGAAAACAAAAGGTTTTACCTGACATCTGTAAAAATAACATACTTACCCTGTCTAGACATGGGTGTAGGAACTCAAACTTGATTAACTAAAGTGAAATGTTGGTTAATGGAGATGTGATTTCATCCCTAGAGTTTTTTTCTTTTCATTTTCATCAAAAATTTTATGAAGCCATTTAACTGGGGGAAATTAGTGATTTCATTATGTAGCATAACTGACTGGATATGATACTGAATCCAGAAAATTATTTTACCAATATCTCCTAACCATCAACTGCAACGAGGATGTACACAGCAGACTACGACATGTAAACAAGATTACTTATGTGAAATAAAGCTGTTGTATAATATTATGAAATATTTTTAGCTCAGCCAGCTGGAATTATACACAAACTATTTGAAATCTGGGTAGTATGATTCAGGGAGTCTGTAACTATGGACAAAATTGTTTCTAAACCAGGAAATGAAGTAATAATTTTTAAAGCAGCCATCATACTCTAAGGACAGTCAACAGTTTATACAAATTTTAAAACTACAAATCTGTAAAAACTGTATCTTGTATCTTTAAAAATACAAATTCTGTATTGTACAAGAATCTTGATGGCAGGCAAAGATGTGACCTTCCGCACAACATCCTTTTTGAAAACATAACTGCTTCCACAGACATGGTGTGAAGTGCTGCTTGTCACGATCTTGGTTTCAACACCATACCATAAATTCTCAATGTCCCATCAGGGGCACTCAATCCATTTTCTTTAAACCAGAATAAAGCAGTTATGACATTAAATCCCTTCATGCTTAAAATGAAAATAAACAAACAGAAAATATTCCTCACTTTTTTTTTTTTTCCTCTCTGGCAAGTACTGCTAAGCCACATGGCCCTACACATGAACTGTTGTCAACAGGCTGCTATGAAGCTGAAGTTCTGGATGACATGCTAGACAAAGTGATCCACAACAAGTATTGGGTACATACTGAATTCATCCTACTCCTCTTCCCTTAATTACTGACATGCTGGAATTGATAGCTTCATAAATAATTCCAATTTACTCTCTTAAGATGTATTAAACAGTGATACAAAGCCTTCAAATATTTTTTTTTAATGTTGTGAATTGTGGAACTGGAGTCACATCTTTCCCTTTAAAAGAGTCCTTTGTATTCCCAAACCCCACAAAGAATAAGGCATCAAATTTAGAAGAACAGCTGAAAAGGTCTTGTCTGATTTACTAAAGTTGTCACTGAAATTCATCAGCATTCCTGAGAACACTGGCTTATAATTTAAAAAACCCTCCAGCAGCACTAAAAAAACACTTCTTGGGTCTCCCTCCCCAACCGAGATATATTGCAGGCTACACAGAAATCCAGCTCTTACAGCAAGCCAGTCACAGTCAACTGTTCCTCCATATTCCCAATGTAATAACAGTCCACAGAAATCAAAAGGAAAACTGACATGGGGACTCTATTTGGAGGAAACAAAACCAAAAAAAACCCCACAAAATAAATGAAAACCCACCTCTCCAAACCTCACTAAACTATACCTAAAATTAAGACAGAATAAACAAAAAAAAAGTCGTTCAAACCTACAAGAAGATGACTGAACAAATCCCTGAGCATGCCTACTCTGCAAGGCAGGCATTAACCCACGCTGGGCTCCTCCAGCAGCTCCCACAGTGGTCTCCAGCCACCCATACAGGGGAAGCCTGGAAGCAGCCCCATACCCTTCTGGGCACCACCCCAGCCTGAGTGTGTGTAGGGGGAGTTGTTCCCACCTGAGAGACACACACACACTGTGCCATGGATACTGCACCGGGTGTAAAAGCAACTATCTTGCCCTGATCACTCCATATGGATTACAAAACCCCAGTTTCAAAATAATGCATGAAACTCCTTTGATTGGCATATTTTAGATGCCTCTAAAACAGGCTGTGAATTTGTAGTACTCAGGGTCAGAAAAACAGATCTAGAAGAATACATTTCCCAATGGCAGTTAACACAAATGAGCTATTTTACAAAAAGGAGTACCAAAATAATATCCCATCACACTGATAGGCAGTAACACAATATTTCAGATTCTTCAGACAATTACCTGCCATACCTCCTTCTCTGCCCAAATTGGTGTGAGCACGTGCAGAAAATTAACTGGCTTGTCTAGGTGCATTGTGGAACAGTGCAAGTGACACTATGCACCTCTCGAGACTATAATGCCATTCTTGGCTTTCATGACAGTATACTAAGTCTGCTAAAGAACTCTGAGTCTGAAGGTAGGGATAAGGTAACTTTATTAAATTAAACTAATAGGAGTAATAACAGATTTTCCAGTATTTTTTACACAGATTTCAGTTTCATACCACAGTGTAGAGCACAATGGGCAATATTGCAGCTCTAATAGGATTTATAAAAGCATATTAATAAATGCTACCCAAAACAGTAGGGTTAAATCCTCTAACTACTCAGCATCTACACAATCTCCCCAACAGAAATGTGGATTTCCTTATAGACAGTAAGAGCTCAGATCTATCTTCAGACTTTAAAAATCCATTACTGGTCCCCAGCGATAAATTGGTAATTGAAACAGTTGGGTTGGCGCACAAATAACACTGATGTTAGATAGTCTCCCAACTCCTGAAAACATGGAAGCCTTTAAGCTTCAGCACTTTAACATGCTCTCTGGAGAGCTGATATAGGAAATCACCAGGAAAAAATCCTGGTACTGGCTTCAATTGCATCTCAGCAGAACTCTTTCAAGCTCCACAGTATGGAAATTGCTTGTGCCTGGTGCTGCTATGGCAGCCTCTCAGGGGTTTGGGGGCATGTTATTAGGTTTAATTTGCCCATGTAGAAAAACTAGTTCTGCAGCTGCTACTATAATTTAAATTTACAGTGTCAGACTTACAGCTTTTGCATTTTAACACTTTCTGCCTGGATTCAGAAAGAGCAAGGAAAAGTGAAAGTCATTGTTTTATTCTGCCTGTCAGTGAGCTAAGCAAACAAAAAAAAAAAAAAAAAAAAAAAAAAAAAAAAGGTGGAGCATTGGAGCATTTGGTACATTCATTTCATTCTCATTCCAATAAATGTAAACCACTCCTAATCTCGACATGTTAAAATAAACTAGTTAAAAATATGTGCCTAAATAATTTCAGTGTCCAGCAATACAAAACAAGCAGTATTTCAAACCTGTATTATTTCCTTTTATTAATTGTTGCATAGTGTGTATTCATATTAAATTTCTGTGAAGTTTCTGCATACTTAAACTTGTTCATATTTCTAAGGAAATAAAAATAGCTTGCTTTGGTTTTGAAATGTAATAGCAAGAGATATTTAGTAGATTTATCTTCAACTGTATCTTTACAGACATGCTGCTTGTCAGCCTCTCCATGCATCTCTTCTCCACATCTGTAATAGAGTGCCCTCTCATGGATACTAAACACGTAACAGGAGAATGATGCCAAACCTGTGCGATCACACAATTTCATCTAAGACATCACAGGTTAGTTAAAAAGCCAAGGGAAGATTTCATAACAGCAGCTGACTGCTAACTGACATCATTCATTACTGTAAGTGTTCAACTGTGTATCCACAGTCATTACTGAACCCACAGAATTTTAGGTAAAGGCAGTGTTTGAAAACTCTTCTGGGTAGTGATCCGTGGCCAGATCTTCCCCTCAGTTCAGTATCAAATTAATCACCACAACTTTCTGAAGCTATCCTATCCTCTTCCAGGAGTGTCTTCAAATCAAGTCACAGCTATTCCACAGTCTCCTTCATTTCATACTCGCGGGTAGTGTAATACAACACAGCACACCCAGGCTGTGTTTTTTTGCTGGGAGACACTACAGTAACCCTTCCAGCTACAAGTTAAATAGCTACAGTTACTTTGAAGAAATAAATAAATTTCCTTTTTTTAAATTCAGCTTCTCAAAGTATTGAAAGGACAAAAAAAAAACAATAGGAAAACAGATTACATTCATCAAAACTATGCAAAGAGTTATGATGGACAAGCAACATATCCAGTTGCATAAATACTATTTTATTCAGAGAAGAGAATATATTCAGTACAATTTTTTAGATCTGTGTATGAAAAAATAAGAAATAATCTACAAATGACAAAACACAACCAAAACATTCACATAAAAGGCTAATGCCTTTAAATAAAATTTAAGATTTAATAGTAATTCTAGAACACAACAAAATTATACCTGTATAAAAGCTAGTAAAGTTGAAGACAAACACTGTCTTGGCCCCTTCCCTAGTATGCATACAATTGTACCTTTCACAAACCACCAGGAGATCAATAGAACAGGGTCACATCTTATAAACATCAAATAAAAGTGTTTAATTGCAGTTTTCACTATAATGGAATAACAATTCTGTGTTTGGAAAAGGAGCATAGGAGTTTGGAAGTACTCAGTTTCTACAAAAACCTAAATTTAGTTACAAAAATTAAAAAAAAAAACCAAACTGAAGCATTTGAGAAAACTAAGGGAAAGCACTAACGTAATTATACACTAAAAATCAAACAAAATGCTTTACGAATCAACTATTACAGATCTTGGGTAAAGTAATAAACCCCTCAATAAGAGTACAAATGATAAAGCACTTTTCTGTAATTCATAATTATTCATGTAATCTGTATTATTATAAAAACGTGAAGAACTGGGTGGCACAACAGGTTGAAAAAAGTGATCTGCTGCTGTTCAATTACAAGTCAGTTATTTGGATCATATTCTCAGTGCAGAATATTTAAAGCAACTCATTATACGCAGAACTGGAAATATTTTTAAAACTCTGTTTTGGTTCTTTTTTGAAATTAAAAGTTTCTGACTTGATAACAGAAATAGATCTAATTACTCCACAAAGACAGAGCATCTGGGATGGGACTGACTAAATTTAAGCCATTTGAGCAGGATGTGAAATGACAAACAGCTGCAAAGGTACAAGATATTTTGATCACAATTTAGACTACTGTCAGGATGTAACATGCAAATTCAGGTACAGTTATTCAGTTTGCTAATTTCTATGTTGTTTTGGAATATTAGACAGTTAAAGCAATACGTATACAGATGTATTCTGCTTTTACATACATATATGTATATGCATATGTGCATGGATATGCATATAAAGTGTGAAATATTGCAGCATTTAGCAAAATTTATAAAAAATGGGAATATATTATTCACAGTTTGGACCAAAAGATCAATTGTCTTCATTCCTAGAGCCAGTTAAAAACAGAGGGATAAATCTCACCTCTAAACCTATTTTCTCAAAGAGAGGAAGCTCTTGATGTTATGTTTCCTTTCAAGATATATTTTTCAAATTCATCAGAGATAGGGAAATATGACTTTCTAGTAAAGAGTTCATATTAAAAATTGTGCTGTAAAACAATTTGAAGATTTATTATACTAAGAAAAAAAAAATGTTAGTAATGAATTTTTGTCTCAAATTTAAGGTGGGGAAAATACAACTCAAGCATGAATATTTTTTTAAATATTTCTATGCATTGATTCTCTTATCTACATTCAAATGCAAAAAGCCTACAGCAGACAGTTAAATATAAAATAAGTAAAAATTAGTGAAGAAGTTAAAATGAAGACTTTCATTTAATTCGTTATTCAGGAGCCAAAACCAGACTCAACATCAGTTACAAGATATCTTTCTACCTTGCATGAAAAAAGTACAGTAAAGGTAGTCAGATTTAGCAGAAACATTTCTAATTCATTGAAAATGTATTAAGACAATTCTCTGCCATACACATGCTTCCAAGACAAAACACACTAGGCATAGATTTCCCATTCATGTATCAAAAATATCAAACGTTCATATGAAATCATGTAAAGCTCTGTAGGTTTAAATTAATTTCCACATACATAAAAACTCAGTACCTCCCTGAAGTTTCACTCATTTGATCTAAGGATGTGCAATTTGCTCTTCAAAAATAATTTGAGGAAGGCCCAATGAATTGCAAGAGGAACCCTATCAGATTTGGAAGACTGCAGAGTATGGGGGAACAGCTGAAAAACATAAAAAGGAGAGGGCAAAGAATGTATTATAATCCAAGTAGGTATGAATTCTGCTCTTTAAGAATCTGCCACTTAAAGTATTTACTCAGAAGCAGCATTTACAGAGATGAGATTTCTAGCACTGGACAACAGATTGCAAGTTGCAGCAGATATTGGAGCTCAGATGGTTCTCCGTAAAACACTAATTCCTAAGGAAAACATTTCCCACAAACAAACAGGAAACCACATCAGACGTCTTATAAGTGACATGTGGGTTCATTGTGTGGGAACAGAGTGCTAAAGTTATTACTCAGTCTTGCACCTGCATTTAATTAAATCTGGAGATGAAGCTAGAGAGAATGGTAAAATTTATGTCAAATGTTGGTCAATCTGCACTTACTAAGTGTAAAACTTAGTTGAGAAACAGAAGTGGACTTTGATTCTAGGTCACAGAAAATTAGTCCAGTAGACTCAACAGGAGACTGCAAACAATTTGTACAACTCCCCAGATTTTAATACAGATTCCCTTAATGTCTCCTTTATGCTGCTTCAAAACTGAATGTCACAGAAAAATATACTGCCCCAAAATTAACATCTTCATCAACTACTGGATGCACTCAAGGTAAATGTTATGCTGTGGCATAAAGAATAACTTTGAAAACGCCTTCAAGTGCACAGAGCAAGTGATACTCCAGCAAAACCTTTCAAGTGTTCCATGGAAAGAAAGTATCAAGTGACTTCTCATAAACCATGACTTAGCCTTCACATGTTCTTCATACTGAAAATGTTCTGAAAAACAAACCAGGCAAGCCTGTTCAGCAGGGAGTTCCTCTTACCTTTCAAAATCAGAGTCCAAGTTCAAGCCTTTTGCCTGCTTCCTTTTCTGTAATGTATCTTACATGGATTGCTGTTGCAGATAATGAAATATTCTGGAAATGTTTGCAGATAACTAGTTTAAATTCCCCAAATAAGGAGCTTTTTTGGTTTTGGAGGGTGGGTTTTGTTTGGGTTTTTGGTTTTTTGGGGTTTTTTTTGTTTGTTTTGGTTTGGGTTTTTTGTTTGTTTGTTTGTTTGTTTTAAACTAAGTGCTGCCTCTTGGAACTTGGACATGCACAATTCTGTTAGCTACACACAAAAAAGAAATTCTTGAATGAATACTTTTGAGAAGGTAGATCTCAAATGTATTAATGGGGATATCAAAGCACAGCAAAAGCAGTCTTTTCTTAAAATAACAATGATTTAAGAATATTAACAAGAGGTTATATGTATGTAGAAGGAACAACAAACTATAAACTGTGAGAGAATCCTCCCAGAAGATTAAAGTATGACAACAGGGAGAGAAATTTTCGTATGTGTCTATGCATCTGTTTCCACAAACCTTACAGCAGCTGTCACACAAAAGTCACTGCACTTCACCAACTGCAATATTTAGTCTTACATCATCACTGAAATTCGGTAATGCAAAGACAAAACGCACTCTGAAACCACGCAAGGCAGATTTTTTTGGAACAGTGCAAAAATGCATGGGATTCCCATGAACCCACCCACTCAGAACTGCTGGTAGAGATCATGGGTGACATGAGAAGACAGTAATCTCTGCCAAGGACGGTTATTAGATTCCTTTGTAATCAGGAGTAATCCTAGCCAGAAAGCATTAGCATAGGGGTCATCAAAGTCTGTCTCTGGAGGGAGGGGCTTAGCATTTTACCTATGTAAAGCCAAAGCTAGCAAAGACAGTATTTTCAAGCTGTTATCTTTTAGTCCAGAAATGCACCTCCTCTTCTACAATTAGGCTGCTGATGCAAGTATTGGAGCAAATTTATTCTGTTTGTTTGATTTCTATAGATAAACAGCTATCAATTACTTAAGCACATTTAAATTCAAATAACATTTCAGCAATCCTTCTTCTCTTCGGTATGGTCTGCACACAAAAAAAATGGACTTCTCTCTTGTTTTGTCACAGAGTAGCTGGTTTTCAGTGGCATGATGTTATCCTTAAAGTGACATAGTGCTAAATTACAGACTATCAAGCTTCTTTTGATCCTTTAAATTGGTAGGACTAGAAAATAGAACTGTTGAGCACTTCACCTGTTTTAAAAAGAAGCAGGGGATAGACTTGTATTTCATTTTAATGTAGTCTGGGTGGTACCTTAATATAATACATCCGTAAATCTGCAAGAAATTCAGGTCAGGCTAGAAGCAGCACTACAATTTAGTATCTAATACAAACAATGCTACAAAGTCATATTGATAAAAACAACTCTTGCTTCAGTGGTGTTGTTCACTAGCTGTAATATGATTATTATGGTAAGAAAAGGAGCAACATCTGATAGTACATTCAACAAGGTATCCTGCCACAATAGCTGCTTGATTTTCAGAGAGATACAAGCTCTCCTGTGGTGAAAAAAGTACAGTTTCAGAGGAAGGACTTGCATTCTTTTCTCTCTTGATTAGTATTTTTAAAAATTTAATTAATAAATCGAGAAGCTTTATTACCAATGGCAATGGAAAAGCAGCAAGAGCAGTTTCCTCAGCTGAAGCAGTACAAATGCCTGTCAGAGTCATGGCTGCATGCTACAAAAAACTGGCTGTAAAACACAGCATTCTCTTCCTCCCCAAACTCTGTAGTTCTGCCATTTAAACCAGTTAGTTACCAGAACATACAGCCCAGAGTATTAAGTTTTGAAATCACTGACCTATCACAGAAATGTCCTATTTGTTTGGAGGTTTTGGATTTGTACACCCACATCACTAAGACTGATTTAGAATTAATCTTACCCAGTGAGCACACTGAAAGCAGCAGAAGAGAAATCCAGCTGTCAAGATAAAATAGAAGCCTATAATGGGAAATGATCCCGGCAACACCATCATCACGTACATTTTCAAAGAACACACCCTCAGTGTTATATTCTGCTCCCCAAACAGAATCTCCACTAAAGGTATCATATACTTAAAAGATAGTTTATCTCCAAATACAAGGTTTACCTTAGATGGCAGGCTAGAAGATGCACAGTCCTGCACTAAAGACAGACTTGTAAAGTTTATTCAGGAAGTGATCTTGCCATATTTCTCACCTTTCCAGAGGAAGGCTTTTGAGAGCAGTGAACTATTTATAAATTCCCAAATGCCAAAAGAAATACACTATGAATATCAGATAATCTGTAAATAATAGCCAGGCCAAGTGGCAAGACATAAAGGAAGAAGGATCAACAACCTTATTGGCAGACTTGCCAAACCTCCTTACAGAACTGAGAAAAGACAGGATTCACTTCATCTCCTATTACTAAATGCTTCACTCACCATCAGTGTGGTTTGTTGGAATAATTGAAACTTTTGTATTATTCCTTACTACAGTACAAATAGAAAATGCATTGATGGAACTATCTAAATATATAACCTGGTAAAAGAGTATATAAAAGATCTTTGTAACTTGCTCGTGATGGTAACCAAGCACTCTTACATCCCCTAGAGCATGCAAATCCTGTTTCAGTCAAACAACAGGAATAACACTTGTGGAACTAAAGTAACTGCTGATGAGATTTTTAATACCCAGAGTCTTTTCTATTCCTTGTGTACTGTGGCTCTAATGACTACAATGAAACCTATTTTTTTCTCTTGTGGACTCCTACCTATAGTTAAAAGCTCATTGACACTGTACCACAATTGTCTGGAAAATCAGTCATTTCAAAGAAAATTACCAAAAGTAATTCTAGAATGTAAAAGGGGCAAATATAATCTATTGCTCCAAATATAAGTAGCATCAAGTAGCATCATTATTTTCAGTCAATTGTTTTCTAAAGAGGTCACTGATTTTTCCTGCATATCCCAAGCTTTAACAACATAAACTGAACATAGTTCCTGTGGAACAGAAGTGGAATTCATTGAGGCAAGTATCTCCTTTTCTTCTCCATGGATGTATAATCTGCAGCAATAATGTCAAATTATTAAAAGATATATGTTTTAAATTTGTATAATCTTCTATTTCATTTGAAGGCTTTTCTACTTCCTGGATATAACCATCACATATCAAACAGTAATCAAGAGTAAGCACACTATACAACCATTGAAGGAATTCCTCAAAATACTTTTACAGTAAGTAATTTCTTTGATTTGCCAGAACACACTTACATATAGTTAAACAATGGAGCTTTATAGCAACACCCAAACTTCTGTTAAGTTATTGCCAGAAATAAAATAAATTATGTTGATTTTAAATTACTGACAAAATTTATACTAAGTACTTTCTTTTTTAAGTTCAAATACCTCACTGGACATTTGAAAAGGCTTTTCTTAAAATTTTATGATTGATATTTTCTGACAGACAAATATTACCTAAAACAAACAGAAAAGGAAATGGTTCTGTAAAATTAGATAAAAAGGAAGCAAATCAAAAAAGGTTTTGCTCAAACAGCTGTTACCAAATGCTTGTCAAAATACACACACTGAAGAATGATTATTAATAGTAGCTGCAAATGGTTTTTAAATCCATCCATCTATTACAGTAAAATGACCCACGCAAAAGGGACGATATGAATAACCATCAAAAAGACAGTGACAGTCACAGAAGCCTACATGCAATATCAGAAGATCCTCAGAGAGCAAAGCTCCATGTGGTTGATGGAAGCAAACAGAACAGCAGCTCATTGGCATGAGCCTGAGTATTTGACCATAATTTCTTGACATGTACAATACAGCATCTGATGAGTTCAACTATATTTCAGGGAGTAAAATAATTTATGTATTTGGCTAAATTTAAAAAACTTGTGTAACTTCCAGTTTATAATTCTATATTTACATCTTTTAAATTAAACATTATGAGAAATGGCGTAGCTGTAAATTTCTATTCTTGTTCTCTATAGACCTTCTTGTTACTTTATGTTATTATAGTTAACCCAATGTACACAGCGTAACATAACATTTATGCTGTAAATTAATCTGGTGTCCTAAAAGGATTAAAATAATTCATCTTTCCAGCTAAAAACTGTCCTGAAGTTTGGGTTGGGTTTTGATTGTTTTGTGGGGTTTTGTTTTTTGTTTTAGTGGCTTTTTGGTTGTTTCATTTTTTGTTGTTGTTGTTGGGGGTTTTTTTAACAAATGAGTAAGAAAATTCTGAAACTAAAATTCACAGGAAAATAAGCTTCAGCAGACATGCAGTTATTCTCATAAACCATTCCTGTGCCAAGATTTGAGGAAAGAAACATAGCTGAATATTCAATTTGCCCTCCTAGAAATATATCAATATAAGCATAGTTCTCTTCAGAATGTTATGACAGCGGGTCTGCTAAGGTGGCAAAGTTTATACTATATTGCAAGCCAAAGAATCAGAAACTATTATCTGAGGGATTTTATTAAAGAACAAAAATCCTTGAACCAAAATAAGTTTTGCAATATTGCTTTTAAAAATATGACATTAAATATATATTTGATTCTGGTTAAGGAGTTGAGGATAAAGAGATGTACCACAGTTTTTGATGGAAATACAAAGACTGGTAAGTGAATTACCTGCCAGATTTGGACTGTGTCAGAAGAAAGGCAAGCCATGAAAACTGAAACATTAAGCAGATATCCTTCATTCTAGTATTGGTTGCCAGAAACTCATGGCAAGATTTTGGGCAAGCCAGGAAACATCCATGTCTCATATTCCACACCTGCATTTGGGCTGGCTGAGATGTGTTATTTAGCTACTGAATTTCCTCATCATTATTACAAGTAGGTGAAAATGCCTGCTGGACTATCAGTTAATTTGCCAGATGAGAAGCTGATATAAACAGATTCACACTGAGTACCTGTGGTCCATACCCCTATGGTGCTTTTCTATGAAAGGGGATGAATAAACAGTTCATAAGCAAACAACTTAAAATGTACATAAGTTTGTAAGTGATTTAACTGTAATCATCGGTGTATTAAAAATGTCAAGACAGCCATAAATTGCCAGTAATTAACCATCAAGACAGGCCTCATTTAAATGCTGTTATTAAGTGTTGGGAAAATTAATTAAGCTCAAACGCCAAATATTAAAACTTAAATCTCTAAGTGACAAACAGAAAATTGTGTTTCAATCTATAAGCTTTACAATGAGACACAGAATTCAGATTTTGAGATTTCAAATCCTGAAGAGCATGGCTATATCTTGCTTCCTTAAAATGTACTTTGCAAAAATTAAAAAAAAAAATGTAAAAATTAAAAAAAAAAAAAAAAAAAAAAAAAAGAAAGAAAAGGCTTTAACATGCAGGTTCCTAAGAAATGAAGAACAAATTCAGAAAGTTGAGTAGGAGGATTCTCAGGGCTCTGGTCCACATGATCATTAAATGTGCCATCAGTCAGCGTAACCCTCTATGACTTGCAAATTGAATGCTATTTCAAACAAGCTTCTTTCATAAACAATTTCACTTTATTGCTATGGTCCACTCTGCTAAGGAATGTTACTCCTAACAAGCATGCATATTCATCAGTAATGAACAGCAATCTACAGCAAACAAGAACTTAGTGTGACCAAACAACTCAATGTTTTTGAAAATAAGCCACTGAACAATAATTTATTAAAGAACAGATTTCCAGATTCAGAAAGCTTCCTCTTTAAACTTAGCCAATTTTTAAACTATTTTTTCAGGTCTCCTCTTTATTTCACCTTGAACATTTTTTTATTTTTAAAAAATTTTAGCTAGGAATCTGCAGTGCAATTATAGGTTGTTGCACACGGGCCAATATAAGATCATCTTGTTTAAATAACATAGTAAGTGTACTTAGTAAGTAAAACTTCCCTAGTTACAAAACCCCCGTGCATTCTCTTACAAGTGTTTGCTTAACTCGGTAAGAAAGCGTAGTTAGACAAGCCACAATTATTAATTCATTGAATCAGAGAGACATTTAGAACTGCTGGTCAAAGCTTTGTTCCCTTAAGAAGGAAAAATAAATACATAAATAAAAAGCCAGTTTCAGGCGCATCACTATTCTCTTCCTAGCACCAGAGGGTTTTAGGCAAGTTTGCTCAAGCAACCATTTACTAAATAGCTGGATAACACTTAATTGGATCATATTATGATCTGTTCTTTAGGTTATGCATATCAATAAATTAAGAAGTCAAACATCAAAGTGGTACAAGTCAGCAACTACTTTCCAATTCCTTTTTTGTGCTACTGTGAGAGGCCAGGATACTTGTGTGAGTCCATCGCTTCCACTCAAGGTACTCCTTGGTCCGAGCTCCTTAACCTAAACTGAAAGAGGTAAGCAGTATCCCACAAGATTTGACCCAAATTTTCTTCCTAATCTCCATCTATCCAGAAATTTACTCATGCTGTGAATAATGATCTGTGTTAGACTTTTCCAGCAGCAGGGAAGAGGGTCTAACTGAATTTGCCAAGGGTTTAATAAGCATCACAGTTTAATTAGCCCATTTATTTTTACTTATAGCTCTACATGAGACCAAGACATGCAATTTCGAAAGATATACAAAGATCTATCTTCTACTGAACAATTCATCATCACTCTGTATGCTTCCTAGTAAGAATATTTTCAAAAGTAAAATCTCAAGTTAAACACATTTACCAGAAGATAATGTTAATAATATAAATATTAGATAAAATCTTTATACTACTAATATTTAAAGTATATCTAATATTATATGCAGGAAAGAAGAAATGCAGCTTGCTATTGTTGACAGAAGGCTATTCAGTTGTCTTGTATGCTTATAAAGCCAAAACAAAGCAAAGCTGAATTAGCACAGAAGCCAGAAAATACAGCGCACAGAAAGTGGAAGGATTTGTATTCTGGGGAAAGATTCACAGAATGGCAATAGAGAAGAGGAATAATGAAGACAATGATGCCAGAAAGCAAAATAGGATGGGAAGAAAACAACAGAATTACTGTTTAAAGGATTTATGTTCATTGGTAATGTCACATATTTTTCCAGATACAGTTTAAGATAGTTTTCAAATTTAGGTTATTGTATATAGGATGGAAATACAGATCTATAAATCTCTTCAACACAGTTTCTTTCAATCTCCTTCACTTACCTATCCTAAATGCACTCTTAATGAAACTGAAACAAATTCTTTGATGCACAGAAGAGAAAATGCCAGAAGGTCCAGATGCAGCTTCATTGTAACTACTTAAAAGAACACTGTGTTTCTGTTTTTTCTTTCACATGATAATATAAATTTAATACTGTTTCTCTTACAAAAATGTGTCATTTAGCATATTAACTGCAAAGCATCTACAAATTAATGAGAAAATATGCTACTGTGAGCTACTGTGTATTTACAGGACAATGTGAAGTTATGAACAATTACATCTAAGAATCTGGTCTACAGTTTCTGTAAGAAACACAAAAAAAAAAGTGCTGAGGGAATTTGACAAAAATCCAGGATATGTTTCAAATCCTCACACCTAATTCTGCAGATACGTTCAACTACGTCCCATTATAAACCTGAAAAACTGATATGCTGGTGTTCTCTATAAAGCCAGAATAAATCCTTTATTGTGGATCCTTCCTGCCCTTCTCTCACCCCCAAATAATTGCTTTCTTTAATGCTCTCTTCACCAAGAATAAATAGAGACTCAGCTTAAGCCGAAATGGAAGCCAAATATGACTGGGCTGGAATCTATTTTTTTTCCAGCTCATCCAGAGTTCCTGTGGCAGAGCCCATTAGGAGTGCATGAAAGCAGATAGCTCAAAGCCCACATAGTTATTGCTGGATTTAAATACAGATTGGAAATGAATGTCCTGTGGATAATGCCTGTGAAAAACCCAGAGGAGAATAAGTGCTGGGGAGATTAAGAGATTTACTGTAACCTCTGTGAAAGCTGAACATTTAAAGGGCAGGAATTCTTCATTTTTCAATCAGCAAATTTAAAGGGGCAGAGATTTATACATTATCTCAGCAACTAATTAAAAGCCCTCTGTACATATATGCACACGCGCATACACATTTATTTTTTTAAATCAGCAGATGTATATTACTAATAGATTATACAACTATTCTGGTCAGCAAAATTAATATAAATGTTAGATGTTGTAATTTTTTTAAATGGTTCTTCAGCTACTTCATAGAACCATTTAGATTGGAAAAGACCTTTAAGATCATTGAGTTCAACAGTTCTCTGTGTTACTCAAGAGCTCTGACTGAACTGAAGGCAAACAGTTCCTTCTTCTAACTAGAATAATACATCCTTAGTGAGAGAAACTTTATATACAATTTGATTTTGTAACTCTCCTCTTTTTCTGCTTGCTTCATCATTTTTACTACCTGTTACTCATGGGAAATGTAAACCTAGACATGTCGAGAAACTGCTGTGACAAATCTGCCAGATTTTACATACCACCTTCTTGCCCAATTCTGCCCTTAAAAGTAGGAAGATTGCAAGAACGCAGAAGTATTCATGCACACAACCAGCAAACATCTGTTTCACACCAAAGGTCAAATATAATAATCACATGCCTGAAGATCTCGCTCTCCAAACAAGCCCACACCATATACAACAACGGCATACACCGAGTCAATTTGTTGAGTTACTAACCCTGCTTATGCTTTGCTCTCTCTGAAATTATGAACATTCAGGAACTGTAATACACAAGCAAACATTTGAAGTGGAAGTGTGACTGAAGATTTTTGCACATTCTCCTAATTTTCTTGAGTGCTATGTATCAGAAAGGGTATCCAGATCTAGAAGACTCTCACCATTCTCTATAGCCAGCCATCAGTTTGCCTACCCTTCATCTGTCCCTGTCCTACATTGCTCCCTTTCAAATGGTAGCCAAGGGCAATATTCTCATAAATATCTTTGATGCAGCAAATCCCTAAGGATTCTACCAGCGGTATTCATGTAAAAAATAAACACAATCACATTCTTACACATCTGATCTCACCTCCCAAAGGCATTTTAAAATCTACAGAGCAAGCCCCCAAGCATTTACTCAGGACAAACCCTTCCAGAGTTTGGCAGTACCAGCTTCAGACACCAATGAATTGACAGATAAAAGAAATAATCCACCAGGGTGTTTTCTTCTAATTGTAAAAAGCCAAAGGTGATCTAATATATCTGTGGGAGTATTAGGTCTTATATGTTAATAACTGTTGAACAATAAAATCTTATTTTGATCTTCACAAAGAAGAGAAAAGGAAAAAACACCTGTAAATTTCTGAGCAATTCTGTAAACATCATGAAAATGCGGCTGCCACCACTTTCAGTATTAATAGGGGGAGTTAGGAATGAAGCTGGAAGTGACCTTCTTGGGGAATTATTTCTTTGCAATTTAACTTGTTAGAAGATAATGTCTGAATGGCAAGTATTGCCAATAAAGAAAGGAGAAAAGATAGCTGCATACTACAAGTATTTTTTTATTCCTTTATAATATTGTTTTTGTGTATACTGAAGTTAACAACATTGCCGCTTGCTTACAGAAGAACAGAGTCAGAATATAAGGAGGTTATGTACTTTCACTTGCAGTGGGTGCTGTACAGGCAAAAAGGAAAGCTTGATACACTTCTTCATTACAGAACAACTATTTAATATTTGGGTTTAAAACAGTAAGATGCTTTAGAGATGTGGGTTAAAATCCCCCAAAAGATGTAAGAGCACTTCACAGTTCAATTACTTGTTTTGGAAGACAAAAAAATCCCACCAAGAACCTGCCTGCTTTTTACTAATGCCACAGAAAGATTGTCCTAAATATTACCATACTGTGTACTCATCAGCATCGTTAATATACAGATACTTCTGTCGTAAAGACAGCATAAGAAACTCCACATAAGCGTGTTCAGATAAGGAGGGAGAAAAAGCCAAGGCCATCCCCATGAAACACTAAATTGACTTCCACAAAATGAAATTAATAATTTAGGCAAAAAAAACTCACAACAAACATTCATTTTAATTTTTGATGCTTTTTATGCTACTGATACTTTGTGCTAGTATTGTTCTAGGTCTTCACATTCTTTCTGCCTCACATAGTGATAAGGGTATCAGAATCCCCATCCTGAAGACCGCCAACATAGCAGATATAATATTACCGTATGGTATTAAATAATTCCACAGGTATTGTGACCTAATTAAACTAGTGGTAGAAGAACTACTGATGAAAGGGCAACATAGCAAATATGCCATTTGCCTTTTCATAGTCCAAAAGAGTTTTCTTCTAGAAGAGTACAAAGAGTTAGGTATGCTTTACATTTCTATGAGGAAAGTTCCAAGGCTCACCCAATTTCATATGCAAGGAAACCTGCATGCCTCAGAAGAAATGTGTGATTCATTGCTCAGTACTTTAGTGCTCAAATGTTATCTAAATTGAGATAAATCCTCCTTGTGATTTTTTTTTTCATTGTATCTTCTTACTAGTAAAAAGTACAATTCAGAAGTGGATTTTCTTGAAACATACTTCCAGCTTTAAGAACTTTATTTTTGTTCCTAAGTTGTGTAGCGTGGAAAAATTATTTTTAAACTCTGGATTAAAAACAAAGCAGATCAAAGTATCATGTAGATTCAAAAAATTGAGAAAATCCACTGTTTAACTCTGAAGTATTTGCTCAAAATCAAGCAGTTCTCATACAAGAATTTCACTTTTCTTCAGATAAGGATTATTTATTCTTTTCCTAGGGTTTCTTGAGGAAGGAGGAAGAAATGAGACACTGGTAGGGATGGGAAGTGTATTGGGTTTTGCATATGTCTTTCACCTTGTCAGCTTGTAATGAAAGAACATTCTAACTTCCACTGGGTAATTTACACCAACCTGCCAGTGCCAGGCAGAAGGAGCCTACCATCTGAGTAGGAAATACAATGCACCAGGCATTCAAGTGAATGTGAAATATAAATTCTATGAAAATTTATTGTAACTTCCTTAACGACTTCAAGATGGTCAGGAAGCAAAAAACATTTTATGTTCTGTCAGGTTTTCAATTATTTTGACATACAAGACAACGTTCCCTCTCCTATCCTGTAGTCTTCCCCACAGTTGCTCATTTACTCATTCTACTCATTTTCTACATGTGTATTTACCTCTGCAAGTTAATCCCATCCTATAAAAATGTATTTTCATGTCTGATTTTCCCACCAAATCATGAAAAAAGCACTGACCTAGCCCCATCTGAATCTGACTATCCCCTCATTAGTCAGTCTCCTCATGCTGTGGCATTGATCCCCTTTTATGCTGCATACAAGCGAGTTTGTTCAGGGGTTTGTGCCACTGTTCACAGGGGGTTGTGAAGCGTATTTTACTACTAGAGAGAGTGCTTCTCCATGGGAACCAAGGCCTTCTAAAGTCTTCCATGAGATTAAACAGTATGAGTCTAACCTCACATTGTTACAGTAAAATGGTCTATTAGGAAGCTGCTGTTGGCCTGATTGCTGCCCTCAGTATGTGTAATATCCTACTTTTCCTATAGGGCTTCTTTGGGTCACAGTAGGTGATCTTGACCTTACACAATGTCAAGAGAAAAGGAGCCTTAAGCACCTCACTTTGTACACAAAATACACAAATGGAGCCCGTTTCAAATTCTATGCTGTACTCTGTGTACATATTTCTGTCTGCTTTAGTCTCAAGAATGTTGTGAATTGCTTTATTATCAAAGGACTCTAAAGGATGAAGCAGGTATCATTTGATACCCTCTCCCCTTTGTCTTCAGAAACTGCACCAGTCCTGCCATTTTGTGTTTGCACATGCTGCCTCAGCCACCACATTTTAGTGGCATCACGTCTATAGCAGCTGAACTGCAGAGCATGGAAAGCTCTGTCAGAACACATTAAGTAGAAATCCTCTGGGTATCCACAAACAGTAAGTCGTGGTGACAACTTCTCTTTCTGGGTAACTTAGAGAATCAGCTGAGCTTGATTACTCAAGCTTTCTATGATGAGACTTAATAAAATATCCACAGTTAATTGGCAAAGAAGAAAGTAAATACTGTGAAGATCATTCTCCAAAGAAATTAAACAAGCGTGGATATAGCAAGGGATATATGTTTTTACCAGAATATACCAGGGGTATCTTAATAGCACTGAAGAGTAATTATACCACTTTGTATTCCCAGTGGGGAAAAAAAAAAAAAAAATCTTGCATAAAGTTATGATGTTTCAGTAATCCTATCAACAGCTAGCATACCTCCTATAGATCTGTCAAAAGTAACACCACCTATTCTTGCTAAGTATTATTTTACATCAGTCATAATGCAATATGAATACTAAAGTGCAAGAAGATTTCTTGAGTGTATTGAATAGAAGAATATAAAGAATTAAGAAAGGGGAGAAAACCTTATGTAAGTTGTAAGAGCACGTTTCCTGGTCTATAAAATCTGCAGCATCAGTGAATAAAACTGAACTAGAAGAAATGCAACTCAGCTTTCTAGAGTGAAATGTTCAGGAAGTTTTATTCCTATGTTCACTTGATGTTCACTTGAAAATATCATCAATGTGACTTCTGATTTGACAAAATAATCACATACTATTTGGAAAATTCCTTTCAAAATAAATTATTGCAGCTCTTCAACCAAAAAAAAAAAAAAAGTCCACTACAATTTTCAAAGATTAAAAACTAACTAGCTGCTAACTACCATACAGGACTAACGCTGAGCAAATAGTGAGATGGTGCAAGTGCTCTCCCTACAAAGAACAACACTGGAATTTTCTTCCAACTACTCCAAGAGCCAACATACTTCTATGCAGACTAAGATTAAACTGTGCCATGATTTGTGTGTGTTTATGAATATATAATCGCTGTACTCACAGCACACATATTCAAATTTAACCTCACTATCTAGTACTCTATTAATGTGTCAATGGATTTTGTAGAATAGGCTGTGTGTGGTATCAGAGGAATCACAAATACAGCAAATTATTTCCCCCACAACAGATTTATGGGTATATAACAGATTAAATTAACCTACAGTCCAAATTTTCAGCCTGTACCAAAAAACAGAAGGTAATTTATGATTTTACACACACATCCAGTCCCACAGAGATAAAATTAAGAGAGTAAATCTGTTGAAATAAACTCTCCTGACCTGCAAAAAAAACTAAAGTGTTTGCAAAATTAAAATGTTTCCTTGTTGAATAGTCCTGAGACTGCTATGCCAGCTATAAAGTTACTTGATTGTTCTTTGTTTACCTATAGCATTGTTTGTTTCCACAATCTTTTAATTTGGAGTGTTCATAAGACCAGAGAGGCTTTCCATTGTTCTTGAAACAATTTATTTCACAGTAGTAAGTCTTTAAATGCCAACACCGCAATTCTGAATAATGTATTTTTCAAAGTTTGGCAGTTCCAGGATCTTTTCTTTGGCTTTCTCAAGCATATTTCAAATGTCTGTGACAAGGGTCACTGACATCAAGTGTCAGTGATAAAATAAAATAAAATACAGTGAATTACTATGACAATGTTGGTTTTTTTTTTAAAGATTCCAACAGTTCAAAACACTGGGAATACTCTGTTACTGATGTGTGGTACTTTTGATACCAGATTACAATGACAATTCTAAATAAATATCTATATGTTTCCCTCAACACACAAAAATTACTTTTTCATTAAGTGCAATTTAATTTCATGATGAGGTTGATCTGTGAGAAAAAATATACCTCACAAAACCAAAACCCAGCAAATATTCAACACAAAATCAAATGGAATAGGGTTTTTTTTAAAATGAGCTGTTTGATTACTCCAGTGTTTACACGGCATGGTCTACTGTTATCTTCAACAGTATTGTATTGATATGTTGATATCTTCAACATCATGTATTTTAAGAAAAATAAGTTAGAATGGCTATTAATATTGGCCTTCCATAAGGACAAGTCTGTCTTAATGGTATCTGTTGTTACTGCATCCTTTAGCATCCATTCTTTCCTCTGTCACCACTAACAACAGAAGAAAGGTCTAAAAACAAGATCCATGTATCCATGTTCCTAGATTTCCTCTTTTAAAGGACAAGAATTTTATTTTTATAATCTTTAACTAGATATACTGTAACATACATCACCAGTAGTTCTGACTATATGCTACAGGCAATTTGATGAAAAAAAGAAAAATACTAACAAAGGCTTCAATAGTTTGTTGTACATCTCAAAGCCTTTCTAAGAATACAGATTTTGCTGTATTTGTTTTGCTTCTGCCAAATAACATCAGCAACGTGACATTCAGAGTTTTCTTGGTGTTTTTTTTTCTTTTTAAACACACATCTATGAAGAAAACCCCAAGCCTTTGGCTGTATATAACTTGCTTCTGATGTAAATTAGATAAGTAGGCCCATGAATCTTTAAAACTGAAGTTTTCCTAGTGTATTTTCTACAGAACCTTAGAATAATTCAGGTGGAAAGGGATCTCTGGAATTCACTTTACACAACTTCCCACTCAAAGCAGAACTAACTTCAAGGTTAGATCAGGTTGAGTTCTTAAAATCTTCAGAGAATAATTTCCACAGCCTCTCTGGGCAACTTATTCCAGTTTTTAGAGTGAGGTTCTGAGAGCTTTCTTCCATGTATCTAATCAGAATTTCCCTTGCTGCAACTTGTGACTACCCCCTCTTGCCCTTTCATTGTAGACATCTGTCTTCTCTCTAAAATCCCTTGAGGAAGTTGTGAACTGCAACAGGATCCCCCATTAGCTTTTCTGTTCTTCACACTAAATAAAACCAGCTTTGTCAACTTCTCCTCATGAGTCATGTGCTCCAGCAATCTGCACATTTTAGCAATGCTCCTCCAGACTCACTCCCTTTTGTTGATGCCTCTCTTATACTGGGGACCCAAAACTGGGCACAGTAATCCACATATGATCTAAAAAAGTACAGAGTGGATAGTAACCGCTTCCCTCAAACTACTACTTATCTTTTTATAAATGCAGTCCAGTGTGCAGTTAAGACTTCATCTCTACAAAAGCTCACGAATCATGTTCAACTTGTCGCCCATGAGGACACCCAAGTCCTTTTTCACAAAGCTGCTCTCCAGTCAGTCAGTCCCCAGACTACACCTGTGTATGCATATTCACATTTTTGCATCTGTTGAACTTCATGAAGTTACTGCTGCACCACTCCTGCAGCTTGAGGTTCCCGTGAACAGTAGCTTTACACTCTATCATACTAATGTTGAGTGTCGTTTGCAGATTTTGTAAGTGTGCACTCCATCCTATCACCAGAGTCATTAATGAAGATGTTAAACGGCACTGGCTCACTATCAATCCTTGGGGAGTGCCATAACCAATCTTCCCTCTGTTAGACTGTGAAAGTTAATCATTACACATTGGATCTGACAGCCTGAGCCAGCTTCTAATCTACTTCGTACTTCACTCATCCAGCCCCTATCTCACCAATTTGGCTATGACAATCCTATGGGTGAAAGCCTTTCTTAAGTCAGAAAATTATATCTCCATGTTCACAAAGCTAGCCATTTCATCACAGAAGGTAACTGGGTTCGTCTTACAAAGTCTGCACATAAATCTGTGCTGGCTCTTCCAGTCACCTTCCTCTACTTCACGTGCCTGCAAATGGCTTTCATAAAGACTTGCTCCATTAACTTCTTGACACTGATAACAGACTGACAGGTTCTCACCTTTTCTGAAGATGGGAGTAACATTCACCTCTTTCCAGACATCACTATGTTATACTCCTCTCATACAGACCCCTTTAAAATGTACTGTCCTGCTTGCCAATGAAAACTTACCAAGTATACAATTTCAAAAGAAAAGCTCCTACAGCCTTGACCATAATGCCCTAAGGGTGTGAGGTCAGAAACTGCTCCAGAAATGCTTCTTTTAATGACTTCTAATTTTTAATACATCACATAGAAAAGTCTCTTCAGAGTATCAGATATCACTACTGAGCTGAGGGACATCCCTGGTAGTATTTCAGTTTGAATTTAACTCCATTTGTCTCAACTACCTTTGATAAGAAGAATGCTCTCATTTTATCAGTAGGATTTTGCTACCTCTTCTAGGAAAAAAAGAAACATTAAAGATACTATTTTTTCAACAATGAAAGGAGAAAAAGGTAGCATTGAAATTGAGAATGACTAGCCATGCATATGTATCCATCTGTGTTTTACTATATAAAAGTTCTATGACTAGTAACATGACTCTGAATCAAAAGTGAGGAAAATGTAGCTAAGTCCAGTCAGAATTATGATCATTTAATCATTGGTTTTCTTCAGTCTGATGATCAAATAAAAACACATAATAAAAAGCAAAACCAAGGAAAACAAAACAACACCCTAGGAAAGACTAGGGCATATTATCAGAATAGTTAAAACTGAGGACCAAGACAAAATTCTACCATCCTTCAGCAGTAAAAAAACATTTCAAGCTGCCAAAGTTCAAACCTCTACTGAATTTGAGGACAGGAATGGAAGTGGAAGGAGGAATTTTTCATCCACTGTTTAATAATACTGCTATTTCTATCAGGATGGAATGAGAATTACTCAGAAGGTAGGAACGGGGTTCTTCTGTCAAAAAAGGGACAGATGAATTAAGTGTTCCCAAGAATGATTACCAATGGAACAGGTTCAACAGAAGAAAATAATTAATACTCAGTTTTCTGAATAATCTTTGACAAAACTGCTAACCAACTGCACTTAGAAATACCAAAGTGAGCCATTTTGACATTTCCAGTTTTACTTTCATTGTACTTAGCTATGAATGAAATTGCTTAAAGATCAGAAAATGTTTGATCACAAATTATTCTTCATTAACTCTCTTTTTTCTTCTACAACATTGTGGAATCCAGCACAAAAGGAGACTATGTCTTGGTTTCGGTTCTAGTCTAATAGTCATTATGCTGCTAAAGCCTATAAAAAGAAACATTCAACATTACTTTCAGGGTCAAAAAGTCACACACTCATGTTACATTCCATATAATAAATTATATACCATCCCCACTAGGAGGCTTGCATTTAAACACATATTACCCTGATGTAGAGTATCTAGAGAAGAAGAATTTTAATTTTTATTATAGGACAAAAAATTAGTTTAGAAAGTGAGTTGCTTTGCTTACAACTACTGTATCTATCCAGCTCTCTAGTCTCATATATATGGAAAAAACATGGAATTTGAATCTTGATTGTGTCTATATCTACAATGCTGTCTGCATGGGGACTCCAGCAGGCTAATCTATAAACGTTAATTTGAGAAACAAAGGAAAGACATAATATAGATTAACTCACTCCTACAATAGCAGTGTGAACTATAGATTAGAATTGGTGCTTCCTCAAAAATGTAAACTGAACTGGCATAAATGTGTACTAACATTAAAGTTCCTCAATAGAGTAAGGAACTTGCCTCCTTCTCTTGAAATCAACAGGAGTTTGTAATTAATTTTGCTGGAGCTGATCTTAAAACTCTGATCTTGAGATATATTTCGCCCTACTGTGAAACACTGTCAGAAGATAAAAACTTAAATAAAGATTTCAGTGACATGACTATCAGGAAGACAGTGTATTTTGAATCAGAGGAATAAAAAGCCATAAATAAGAAAAATTAGCACTACTGGAATGTGTGTCATAATTGATGATATCTGCTTTTTCTTCTACTCAGATATAGCCCAAAAATTCTGCTTTAATTCTGTGATATCCTAAAAATTAAAAAAAATTAATGCCACATGAGATAGACAAAGTTATCCTTTTGCAGCCTCATTGAGGAATACAGACCTACATTTGAAGTAGTGAAAATAACTGAATATGGGAAAAGCTAGCTCTCAGGAAATTAATACCAGGAAATGTTGATAAACTTAGTGTGTTGTCATGACTCATAGAAGATTTGTTGCCTACCAGATGCCAGTGCAGAAAAAAAAACCCACACCATATTAAAAGAATACAAGTTACTGAGAAGGTCTGGAAGGAAGCCATGGTCATCATAATCTATATTGGACCCAGTGATATCAGCAGAACTAAATGGAGATACTGCAAAATAGGTTTCAACAGTTTGTTAGCTGTACATGCAAGTAGAGATTAAATACCAGAGTTCTCAGAAATGAGACTAGTGCCACACTCAGGGAGAAGCAAAGAATGGCAGACCAACCTCTCAGCACAGTTCAGAAACAACACAGATGGACACAGATTGCTCCCAGAGTAACTGAACCTTCTATAGCTAATTTAGTATTGAGTATTGATATTCTTGTTACAGCATAAAACATTAAGACAACACTTACCTAAAACAGTATTAAGGGGGGGAGGAAGAAAAAACAACAAAAGAAAAGTGATTAAAAAGAGTCTATGTTGATGTTTAGCAGAGGTGCAAAGAGAACAAGATGACAGTTAGCTTTCCCACTTTTTGCATGCATATTTTAAGGGCAGTTATTTTTCAACATAGAAGGAAAAGTGCTGTACATCTAGGAGGAACATGAAGCCCTGAAGACATAAGGCCATAAATATATAAAAAAGACAAGCGAACTCCCGAGAATAACTTTTGGAACATACAAATTAAGAACTGTGAGGGTGGAGGAGGATTAAACGTAGCAACCAGGCACAAAACGGGTTTCACCCTTTAACCTGTACATAACAGCAGCTTTTGTGTGCTGTTGAAGACACCTTTAAGTACTTCAGCTTCCACTGCCTTAGCACAGAAATCAGAAACCCCATCCAGGTTTGCTAAAAGGCAGCAAAGTAAGGACCAATTTCTGAACTTGTTTCAGCTGTTGTAGAATTTCTCATGGACAAACATCTGTATCCTTTGGTGGAGACAACTTGCTAAGCACCCTGCTTTGGAGATGGTACCCAAAAGGAGGGCACTCCATACAGCTGGGGATATTAAAAAAGATCCTGTGCAGTTTTCAGGCAGAAAACTAGAATAAACCCAATTCTTTATAAGTTTGTCAACCTGAAGTTAGAGGCTTGTTTAGACCCTGGGCAGATGTTGTTGACAGTTGAGACTCTTCATATACCTTAAACAGTCTGATTCATAATAAACTGCCACAGCAGCTTTTATTTAGTTGTCACCTAAGATGGTAGAAAGGAATTTGCCAGCTGAGACTGAAACCATACTTCAACAAAGGACATAATCACATTCTTAAGTGCACTTGATGAAAAATAAGGAACTTCAAAAATACTTTAAGCATATTTAGCAACAAATTTGTACTTATCCCCCAGGTTCTGAAGTATTAATCATAATTAATAAACACAGTTTTCTAGGCTCCCTTTTTTTTTTTTTTTTTTTTTTTTTTTTTTTTTTTTTTTTTTTTTTTTTCCATTCTGTCATTTCCATTCAGTGGACCAATTACCAGATACACTACATGAAAAATTGTTTAACTACTATGAATTTCTCTTTTTCCAAATCTAAAAGAATGTTTTAGAGATTGCTAAAATATGTATTACCTTTGTAAAAGCATGGCATTATTGAAGAAGTTATTCCAGGTTCACTCATTAACTTTTCTTCCCACAACTTGTTACAACACTAGGGTTTACATATGATTGACCTGTATTAAAATTTAGTAATGTCCCTTTTTATTTATTTGTAATACATAGCAGTCAGCTAACTATAGCAAGTCTACAATGGATATTTGCACATATGTAAAGAGTTTGTCCACAATTACCATCCATCCATCCATCCATCCATCCATCCATTCTCACAAAGCCAAATGGATCCCATTGTGCTTATTAGGTGAAAACTGAAAATCATGCATCTGGCTGGTGTGAGCTGGCTCGCTCTTAAGCTTAATTCACTCAATGATACACAAATTACCTTGTGATAAAATTTAGCGCCGAAATATGTCATATGGTGGTTATTACATTAATAACTACAATTAAAAAAATAAATTCTGCAAACACAAGTACTGCTTTAGAAGCATATTTTGCTTGCAAAAGTGCCCTTTAAAAGCAGAAACTATGTTACTAGTTCACTAACTGCAATAGGAACATGATGAAAACAGACAAGTGCTTTGGAATAAGAACGATTTACATCTGGGAACAGTGGAAGTGACAACACACTGCCCTCAACCAGTCCTACTTGTCCAGAGATCTCCAGCTTTGATGTTTGGGAGGTATTACATGATACCCAGAAGGAACCTGCTGTGCTTCTTTACAAAATATTGGCATTTATGACCCCCAGACTAAAGGCTTAAAACCAGAGGATGACTCACATTGGATTTCCTGTTAACTAGTCATAAGACTTTTCATCAGAACATGACAGTAATTAAAAAAAAAATAATTTTGCAAGAGACATGACTTCCAGAAACATCTCAAGCTGATCTGACAATACTTGCTTCCCAGGAAAATAACAGAAAATCCCCTCCTCTGACGAAGAATATACTTAATCTAAAGATTTCCTCCATTCCTCAATGCCCTATCCAATCCTCTTTGTCTGGAGGAAATAATGAAATGAAAAGAGTAGGTGACACTGTCTCCCTGAAAGCTGTAGCTTAGTAGTTTACCACTCTAAAGTAAGATTCTGTCTGCCTCAAAGCTGCCTGTTTTCATGAACAAAAAAATGTGACAGCGAGGGTGTAAAGCACAGTAGCAGCACAGAAATAGGTAAGAACTGGCAACAGAAGAGTGTAAAGAAGAAGAATCTCCAAGTGTTTTAGGTGAATCTTCTGGATTTCCTACCTGCAGAACTGTAAAGTGGAAGGATTTAGATTTTAAAAAAAAATAGTTATAATAGATTAAATATTTTCTCTGACCAGTGTGCAAAAATTTGCTGCATAGATATTATGGAATTGTAATCGCAAGAGTTGTTGTGGGAAACTACATTCTACCACCAAATGTAGTTGAAAAAAAAAAAAAGTGAAACAAATTTTGATCATCATTTAGTGAATATTTCAGTATAACTGTAATAAGCAAATTGTTATTTATTCTTAATTAATATCTGATGCTGAATTAAGAGGTTTGCTTTTTGCAATTAGCAAGGGATAAAATAGTATTTCTGATCTTTTCCCTTTCTTTTGCATCCATGAACTCACTGTCCTTGTTCAGAGTACAATAAAATTTTACTAAGATGAAATTCCACTGAAAAAAGATTGTAGGCAGGTTTAGGTTAAAAGAAAGTAAATGAAACTTGCTAAACTTAACTGTTTGGTTGAAACTAGATGATCTTTAAGATCCCTTCCAACACAAAGCATTCTGATTCTGTGATTCTAAGCTGGATAGTCTTTTGTCTCAGTTATGAATTCAGAGTTAGATAAAGAAACTACAGACAAATGCTTCACTGGCTCCAAGGTTTCAAAACCATAATGTTTCAGAAATCAGTTTTTAAAGTGAAAGGAGTTCTAAAAATTTTGTGGCATATCTCATCTCCATTATTTTACCACTTGTTATCTAATGTATTGTAGAAAGTATTGCAGAGGAAAGTAGTTTTAGGTTTTGTCCTAACCATGCCTCATTCACTTATGATAATTCAGCAATTTACACAAAGGAAGAATATGGGAAATTCTGGTTTACGTAAAATCTTAGGAATATCAGCTTTCTCACGGGTACTGCTATATGTTTACATCTACAGTTATTTTTCCATTCTGTCAGTAGAAACATAAGTCTTGCTCCTGCTGGTCAGAATAAATGATTTCCCACAAGAGGTCACCTCTTCCCACAGCATCCAGGCTGGTTTTGTGAGAAGTGGTACAATGTTGTCAGACCAGATAGGAAATACAATTTGCCCTCTTTTAAGGCAAAAACAAACTTACTGAAAATCCCCACTGACTTACTTGTGACCTTGCCACTGCATGCACGAGAACAGAATGGCAAAAAATTCACCAGCAAAAAGAATATATTATAGGTTGTAATGAAGAGAGTGTGAAAAGGCTTTTTAAAGACATAAAAGACAATTATTAGAAGGAAAGAACATGGAAACTTGTGTTACTCCCAAGCACGTACAGTTCAGTAACAGAAGTGCTGATGTCTTACTATGTCCTGTTAAGTCAACACAAATTACTGTACCAAGTAATGATACAAGAAACAATGGGTTCACATCATTTTTTTTGACTCTGCAGAGTCTGCTGTTCTGGGGCTGTTCTGTCCCAGAAAGGAACCACGTGGGTATCATACAGTAAAGCTGCCAAGCCTACAGGTAAGCAGCTAGCAAAACTTTAGAGTTGGTGAGTTGTTCAAATTCAGTACAGATACCAATACAGCAGCACAGAAATGCTGCTTTTAACCCCACAATGCACATTATCTATTAATTGTATATTTGCAGAGGTTAATAGGCTTTGTGCTTAAGCAATTTACTTTATGAAATTATGCAGATATATTCAATTATAGTAACATGCTCTGTTATTTACATCCAGCAGATAAAACCTACTTCACACAGTTTGAAGATGATGACTACAGCATGACAGCTTTAATTACACAGCCAAATGCTAATACAGCTGAACCCTACCTCTGTTCAGCAGTCCATTGCAAATTATTTAGGAACGACACATGGGCCATTGCTTCATATAAATCAATCCTCCATTTCTATTACCCCTCATGATATAAAACACACAAACCCAACCTGCTTTGTGGGGATATTTCTCAGATAAATCAAAAGCAGAAGTCACAATTCCAATATTTTGCCCAGTCTTTCCACGTATGCTAGTTCTAAGTGAGCAGACAATTTTGCAGAGACATATACAACCCATAGTACAGTCCATGAATATCTGTATTTGGAAATGGTGTTTTCCTGTGCATAGTGCAAACACTACATTCAACATGAGACATAATGAATAACTAGTGATGATGAAGCCTGGGAAGACAATCTCATAAAGCAGAGCCATTATTTAGTTTTAATTCACAGCAAAATTTAGTCCCAAGAATTATCAGACCATTAACCTGGGCACTGAGAAAAACAGCTGTCTTCTGTGACAATCAGACTTCTACACAAGAAATACCATTCTCATAAATAAAGCAACCTACTGACATACATTGAATAAACAGTACTGTGTACATTTAACGTTTTTTACAGCTACATCAGTGACCTTCAAAAATGTCATTTGTGTGCACATGATAAGCTGAAAGGATCAAGACATAATTTCTTTTAGTCATGGACATATGCCACTTGAGCCTGATGGGGTCTCATCAACAAAACAATCAATAATCCATAAAACATTGACCATATTTCAGATATACTAGTTCTGACACAACCTGTTATTGTGGACGGTCTGTCACATTCCAACTTGTACTTGACTTAGAAAACTGATCTCAAACAGGGTCTCTGTTCAAAGTGCAGGGAGGGTGGTTACTGAAATATTCAGTTTCAACTTCTAGCAAGAAATATTTAATATTCATCTCTATTTCACTCATAATGTTCAGTTTAAAAAACCTGAAATCTCAAAGTTTGGTGATATGGGAAAATCACTTCCTTATGCTCTTCCCTAAGTTATTCTCTCAGTGGAGTGCTACTTTTGATGATACTCAAAGATCTGACAGATTTGAAAAGCCTCAAATTTCAGGCAACACCCCAAAATAACTGCACTTTGAAACAAAGAGCTAGACAGTCAGCTATTTTACTACAAATGACAAATGGATGCAGCTACAAATGACATAGGGATTCTTTTAAGGAGGAAATAAGAAACATGCCACTATACTATGACTTTGATCGTGTCTAGAAGATCAATGCTGAAGCACAACTGAAGCCCTTTGACACTAATTTCAGCATTGCTTAATTACCAATTCTTTCATTACTGTGGATTAACGCAGAAAAATGAACTGCAGAAACACGCTTTCTATCTTTAGCAAAACTGTTGTGCTAATAACAGCAACCCAATTTTACCTTAATTGAAGATAGCAATAACATTAGACTGTGCTTATTTTGTTTTAGAAAGAATGCATTTGTGGATAGCCATATTACATCTTTAATCAATTAGGAAATCAATCTTTCTTTACACATTTTCATAACTCCTACTAACGGTAGTGGTATTCTTCCTAAGCCTGAACTATGAGCAGTGCCAAAAGTTATAGTCCTACCACTTAAAGATAAAACTGTGTTCAGTGTTACGGGGTTTTGGTTTTTTTATTGTTTTGTTTTAAGGAAATGGGCAACACTTTGTACGTAGAAAAGCACTCACGTCCAACACACTTCTGCAACATACCCATATTATTCCCAACTCTTAAAGCCAGGACAAAGCACAGATTATTAAAATACCTCTTAAATCCCACCTAAGGATTAGTGTTCTACATGTCCTTCTGCAAGTGGTGCAGGAAGCAACTCATGGCACAAAATAATAAGTAACGTGTGTAGTCTGAAGAAAGAAAGTCTGAAAGTCCTAAGTACACCACATTAAAGACCATCATTTCTTTGACACTGTGAACAGAAGCAAATAGAACAATACTGTAGAACTCTACCTATAGTACAACAAATTTGGGTACTATCTGTTATGAAATTGAGAAAACTATAACATAGTAATATGATTTTACTTGTCAGGGATCACTGTCTCTAATGTCTGATCTACTTTTGTACATAAATCCATAAACATGTTTTTCATTGAGGCGTACAACTCACTCTGATGATAGGAAAACACGCCACCTACTACAAAATGGTTTTCTCAAAGCTGTCAATGAAGTCAGCTAAAACCAAAATAACTTTCGTTCCATCTCTGACTTCAGTCATGATCTTTAAACAGACTTATGCTAGCTATGGGTTGAACCCTGCATAAGCAAACTAAAGTGAAATGAGTTTGGGAATGTATTTTTTCTGTGTAATGTATTTGTTTCAATTTATTTTGCAACTGTCTCACATTCATTAAAAGTAAACATACCCCTAACAAGTATAACCTTTCTAGTAGACCGTGAAATATGGAATATCACTGATTATGCTGAAAACCATCAAAATGCAAATAGAATGAGAAAGAATCTGAATCAACACCATCATGTAAACAAAATATAAAATGAAAACACTTGTAACAACACAGATGGTATATCCTTAGCTATTTGCCAGATTCTCATGCTAGGGATGACCCCAAGCACTCTGAAGTCATCAAGAGCCTTTGCCTTAACTTCAAAGAATTTGTAGGTTGAATAATAAAAAAAAAAAAAAAAGTTTAGACTCATATATATTGACATTAATGAACATTGTTGCAATTCTCACATCAAAACCTAGCAAAAGGTATATATATTTTAATGCTTACCATTATCACTTTTGAGATTTCCATTGCTGAGCTGTTTTAATCTCTTCTGATGGGATTTGCCATTGTAGTGGATTTGTGCCTGAGCAGCAGAGTTCAGCTGAATGTTACAAACATTACACAAAGTGAAATTGGTGTGTTTCTTTTCTCTCTCCTTCTTTTCTTCAGTGCCATCAGGTGCTAATTCTTTCTCACCTTCCCTTTCTGGGACAGATGTGAAATCTGAATTGTATGAGTGGTTATCAACTGGTAAATCAGGGCTCCAGGGCTTCTTCATATTTTCTGGGGGGAAGAAAAAACATAAGGAAAATTTATGAGTAATGTAAAATAATATACACAAGATTTCTACATCTGCAAACCAGTAAAAGGCAAAAAACCCACATTCTTTGTATTTTCATATTTCAACACTGTATTTCCACTCATGTATTTTGCTATCTATTCATAATTTTTAGTTCTGCTATGTAACTTGAGTAACTTCACAACCACTCAAATGAATGTCTTTACATGTTCAGGGGTACTATTAAGTCTATCACTGGAGTCAACCGGTCAATTTTTAAATTTTTTAAATTATTTATATCTTTATCCTTGGTTAGTTTAATTATTTAACAATTATACTATAAAAAGTAACCTTACAAATGCCAAGTCTCAGCAAAGTCTGGATGAAGCTCATGACAACTGTCATCTTCTGTGGGAAACTGTATTGGGTGCAAGTGTCCAGGTGCTGGCAGTGGGGGCTGGAGGGCAGCCTTTGTGAGTCAAGGCCAGGGGCTGTCCCACGCTGCTCCAAAACTGACCCATCAGCGCCCAAACCTGAGCCCATCAGCCACAGGTGTGGCACCTCTGTGATAACATATTTAAGAAAGATTAAAAGCACTGTGCAGAAGCTGAAAAAAAATGCAGTCCTGTACACAGTGGAAAAGAAGGAGGAGGGGGTGCTCGAGGCACTGGAGCAGAGATTCCCCTGCAGCTCATGGAGGACCATGGTGACACAGGTTTACTCCCGGCAGCCCATGGAGGAGCACAGTAGAGCAGAAATCCACCCTGCAGCCCGTGGAGGACCCCATGCCAAAGCTGGTGGCCATGCCCTGAAGGAAGCTGCAGGCCATGGAGAGCCCATGCATGAGCAGGCTCCCGTCAGGGTCTGCGGTCTGTGGAGCAGTCCTTTCCTGAAGGACTGCATGCCATGGAAAGGCTGGAGCAGTTTTACAAGAATTGCAGTCCATGGGAAGGACCCTCACTGAAACTGTATTCCGTGGAAGGGTGCCCATGCTGGAGCAGAAGAACAGCATAAGGAGGAAGGTGCAGCAGAGATGAAGCGATATGGACTGACCACAACCCCTAATCCCCATCCTCCTGCACTACTCGGGAGGGGGGGAGTAGGACAGAAGAGTCAGGAGAGAAGTTAAGCACAGGAAGAAAGTGGGGGACGGAGGGGCAAAGTGTTCCCCAGGTTGAATCTCTTCTGCCCGTGATGGCAACTGCTCCCTGTCTTCACCTCAACCCATGAGGTTTTCCATCTTGTTTCCTCCCTCTGTGCCCTGGTGTGGAAAGGGAGTGAAAGAGCAGCTGGGTGGGGTTTGGCAGCCAGCCAAGGTCAATCCACCACAGAAATACACGTAGTTATGGCGGCAGAAATATTTTAGAATCCTCTCTACGATTAAATCCATAAATTTCACTTTTTTTTTAGATATAAACTATACAATAAATAGGTCAGATAAACTACACAGACACACTCCTACATGCAAATACTTCACATGACTAATAGCTACAAATCTGTAGCTGTTTTAGCACTTAGAAATGTAAAACACATTTTTTGAGTTGGAAATAAAAAAGAAGGGGGGAGGATTAGTCTGTTTCACATATTTATATATTTTGGTGTACTGCAATTAAAAAAAGAAAAAAATAAATCCCCTATATTTTAGTCAGCTAAGCTTAAATGCATAGACCTCACTCCTGACCTTATTAATTAGGTATTTAGCAACCCCTAGTCATCCCCTCTTCACTTTTTGTGAATGCTTTCAAGCCCAAGTGTAATCATTTTATAACCTGTCTGGCTTAAAATAGTTCAAAGACAAATAATAAACATGTTCTATAAGTTTCTTATTTAAACCTCCCAATATTATGATTCAAGGACAGTTAATTTAGATTCAGCTAATACCAAATTGTAGCAACTACAGAACTGAGAAGATAATCCCATCTGCAGAACTTCAAGTGAAATCAGTGTAAACATGAGCTTCTGCTATTAAAGGTGAGAAGAAATGGCACAGGTGAAGAAGTGTCTGTGCATAGCAAACCTAATTTACTGTTCAAGGAGTGCAAAATGTTATACCAACTTAATATCTTGATGAGACCTTTATATAGTATATAAATCTTTAAACTGCTTTTTCTCCCAGATTTAGTGAATAAACGAAGGTCTAGCCAAAGAATCTAATCTGTGTGACGAAATTACTGCAGCCTTAAATACGACAATACCATTTGGTCTCTAACTGACAAATCGGACAACCTCAAGACAAAAAATACGATTGCAGCAACACAAGCAAATGGACTACAGATGCCTTTAATCCCAGATCCAGACAAGGTTCAGTATCTAAAAATAAGTCTGAACAAGCATTGATTTGGGTCCTGTTACACCAAAATACTGCAAATCATTCTTGAGAGAACTTAAAATATCATAAATTTCATCAGCTAAATGTTTTGCCAGCCATCCCAAGGATTTAAATATATTTACTGTTTCCCAATTAAATCATAAAGATGAATTTATCTAAAGATGCAAATCTAAAAACCTATCAATTGTTCAAAACAGTTTCAATCAGTTTTCAGATGCTTGATATCTAATTACACTGTGTTCTTTTAAGCTAACTAAACCCTCTTTCATTTAAGAAAGCACAGACCGGTTCTGAGAGGAGCTCTGCACTTGCTGTAAATTAAAACCTCACTCAACTAGTTCAGTCAGTATTATGATTTCAGCTTTTGTGTATAGTCAACTCCTATCTAGGATTTTAGCTGTCCAAAGCAAGACATGAGAAAGCAGACTAAACAATTCATTCCAAAGTAAAATTAAAGAGAAAAAAAAAGAAGCAAATTAAATATTCATTAAAATCAAATCGATTATACCAACAGCGTTGATAGAAACATTTATAGACAAATCACAACCATTCCATAAGATATTATGAGACTGTGGAAGCTTAGGAGAACACCTGCAGTTTTTCTAAAGCAGATCTATAGCATATTTCTCCTGATGGAAGGAGAAAGTTTCTCCCGAGGAAGCAGCAGCAATCCATCAACCTCTCAGTCTTTTGGAGTTTGCTGGAGATATTCTTCACTCCAAAGAGAGCTATATTCATCTATCTAAAATACTTTTAAATTAAGAAGGTCAGTCTTTAATCAAAGCATTAAAATGCTAACATGATAACACTAGTTTTACTGAATTGCTCTAGAAGACAGTAACTTTTCAGAAGTCCCAGTTTATATACCTGCTGTACATTAATATATATATTTTGTATTGAAAGCATTCCCCACTAGAGAGCAGTATGAATTTAAATTTACAGATTCAATATATCGCTAGACCTATAGTGCTAGTCATATAGGCATAAGATTACTATAATAAAACAGATCTTCTAACCAAGATGTAAGACTTTGTAAGCAAATATAATCTTGTAAATTAAACAAACATTGTACACTATATGTACACATGTCTAATTCCTTTTGAAACATTTACACAGGTAAGCTGGCAGCCTAATAAACTGTATTAGCATGTTATTACACCCTTCTAATATTCCAGTCAACAAAGCCTAATCTATGTGAGTCTTATTTTTGGCATATATATTACTTCTGTCTTGCATTCTAATATTATTCCAGAAAATAAATTATAAAATGCACACTAGATAAAGGCACAGTAAAATAATAAGGGAAATTCCACCTTGGAAATAAATGAATCAAATATCTACCATTTGATTTGTGCTTTCATTAGAAAGCTGTGATGGCATTAGAGCTGCAATACATTTTTGCCTACTGCTATGTCTCTCAAATCTGGAAGAAGGAGAGGATAATTTATAAGTGCATAGTAGGTGACAATTAGGAAAACAGAAGTCTCAGGATACATAGTACAGTCTGTCACCATTTTCTTTACAGATACACAGTGATTTCTGAGTATGTAATGGCATTACTAAAGGACTAAGGTGAAATATTACATACCTGTGCAAACCACTTGAGCCGATGCTGTAAACCAGCATCACATAGCAATAGTCAGTATGTTGACTAGACACAAATGGTTTGAGAAAAAACATTACAAATATGAAGACAACAAATTTTGTAAATGCAGGAGCAGTTTAGGGTTAAAAAATAGGATTAAAAACTTCTTACTCAATATTCCTTAAAGAACAAGGAAATAAAGACAGCGAAGGGTAACGAAGAGGGAGATATCCAACTGAGTATAACTAGCTCAGATACTTTAAAAATATAATTTACCACTCCAACCATTATTTTAAAAGAAAATTTAAAAAATAATCAAGTTTGTGAAATCTTGTAAAGATCCATCACTGTTTAAACTAACACAGATGAAGACTAATTCTTGCAAAGCAGCAGATTTTCTGTTCATGCCTGCATCATTGCATACTTCAGTTTTCGGGAGTGAAATGTTTAGACAGTAGTTTTGATTGGTGGGGGTAAGGAAAAGAATGCTTAGTTTATTCTTTTGGGGTATTATATAGAATATGGTTAGGAGAAAACATTATAGTCTTAATATTAAAAGCAATTTTTAATTGTTATCAATGTCTTATTGGTTTGAACATGTGGAAATGGATAGGCATTAAATGAACACCCTCTTTCCCTGCCATACAGAGTTCATCTTGACTGTACCAGTTACATTATCTTATAAAGTTATCAGTTTTGCAAATTAATTTTTTCCCCCCTAAAAGAAGCTACATTCTCAACCTTTAGGAGCTCTAATAAAGACAGCAGTGAACTAGAAATGAATGAGGAAGGCAACCAAGAACTCAAAATTTCAAGCCAATTCAAATACCACTGTGGATAAATACTTACATCTATTTTCCCCGGGGCTCTGAACTCAATTTTGGCTCAATGATGCTTACCAGTAAAATGAACTTTGCATGACATTATAGCTTTGTAAAGTAGAAAACTGTCCCATGTGGAAAACCAGCACAACTACAATTTGTGGTGTTTGCTGACTTAGCTAACATAGCTACCGCCTGGGGATTTCTCAACTGAAATGTGCTTGACTGTAAGGGATTAGAAATTACATCCTTCCCATAAAACAATCCTTACCTTCTTAGCTGCAAGAAAATAACATGGTTTCTGTTCAAGGAAATCAAAAGGAAACTCTGCTCATTTGTGTTACAATTAATTGTTCTGCTTCCAGACTGTCCTGTCAGCATAGAACTATCGTAGTCACACTGACTTTCACCCTGTGTACATAACAGTCAAGTATGCTGGGTACACTTAAGAGGTAAATGGAGTATGAGAATCCCAGAGTAAGAGACTGCTATGCAAGTAAGTCAGCTGTATTTGATGCAGGCCACTTGCCACTGATGAATGACAAAGTGTATCTTAAAGAATAGCTCCCTGTCTTCTTCCAACAGGTCACTACAACAAACACATTCCTGTAATAGCTGAAGGACAGAAAATACAGACAGGGCATTAAGGACAAAATTCCACTAATTACCATATTCAAGGATTTCTAATACTTCATTCTAAAACTGTGAAAGACATTTAAGTGACAATCAAAGATGCAGATGCTTGCATCTCAGTCAGTCACCCCAAGACTACACTCACTGTAAATCTCACCAACAGGGCCTATAGAAAGAGTCATCTCACTGCAAAATAGAGGACACAGGTGTTTTGTTCTTAGAAACATATATGCCTCCTCTTTTGCAGATGTCTATGCTGTAGATCTCAAGTTAGATGGGAGGAATCTCACTCTGCTTGCCATAACAGTCTCCTCAAAAGTTAAGAGAACTGAACTTTTGCAGGAAATAATAAAACACAATTTTCAGATCTCAACAGATATCAGTTGCTTCCAAAGAAACTGTTGCTAGCACAAAAACAAAAACAACAAAAAATCACTTATCAAGATCCTATCTTTAATTATCACCTTGTCAGTTTTTACATTTTGGGGGAATGTTACCAACACACTACGCAAAAAAAAACCCTCTGGTAATAACTGGAATCTTAAAATCTTTTCAAACTTCATAAATTGATGCTATGTCTTTCAGGTGATAGGACATTACTGGTTGATGACAGCCATCACAGCAGGATGACCTTTGCATCAGCCTTTTAAGAATCTCTTCCACACTGTGAGCCAATGTACATGACAGGACCTATCCCAAACCCAGTACCTTTATGTGTTACTCAAAAATACCTGCTGTACTTGTGATGCCTTTACTAAGAAGCCAGTGACAGTTAACTTGCCTTTGCAACCTCTAGATTGACCTTACTGAATAAAATGTCAGCTCTAGAAATTTGTTCCTGGGAGAAGCTTAAAGCAAACGTATTGCCATCTATTTCATACATGGATGGAGGGCACAGGACAGACTAGAAAAAGGATCAGGAATAAAAATAAAATAGGTTTTGCTTCTTCCAGCCCCTATTATCACTGGATGATGTGGTCCTGACACTGTAGCCTTCTGGTTTTGATCAGGGTTGCACCTGCTCCTGGTTTTGAGCCCAGAACAATTTAGGTCATGAATGTTCTATTTTACACATTGCTGTATTTTACACGTTGCTGCTGTGGCAGTTACAAACATACAGTGACAAACAATGGGAAAATGGTGAAAGGGCACTCATGGTGAAAGCACTGCATCTCTGAAATGCAGCTCTCTCCCAAATGACCTGGGTAACCTTCAGGATATGGTTCAGGATTCATCTGTTTTCTCTGGATTGAAGAATAAACATCATTTCAGTGGAAGAGCTACTGGAGAATGGGAACCTACTGGGAATGAAAAGGCTTTTTTAAAAAAAAAAAAAATATTATTTTTGAGGACCTCCTTTGTTCTGAGTCAGATTTTGCTGTCTTTCAGATGAAATGAAATACAAAATAGTTTATAATACAATAAATGCTGACATGGAAATCTGGAAGATACATGCATTAAGTATTTTTACACTATTGATAGGTTTTTCTACTAAGAGTTTTAGGACTGCAAGAACAGCCATCACTTGCTTTTAAAAAGCAAGGAAGAGTTTGTCAGGTCACACACCCAAGAGCTAAATTACTAGCCAGTAACTGCAGATAGAAGTCAGTATTTCTTGTTGCTGTGTGCCTCATATAGTGCACACCACATCACATTTGAAGCAACTATTTACCAAATTTTCTCTTCAAAAAATCCACACAAAATACAGTAGAAGAGGTAGCTTAGGAGAAAAAAAAAGTTAAATCAGGGAGACAAACATCTTGTTTTCCTGTTTATTGTTTCTCTGCATCCTTCCACCTCCTCCCAGTTTGATCACTGCTGCTAGCTGTGATACCACTTCAGTCATCCATGTGAATAATAAGAAAATCATAATCATCATCATCTCAGGTGATTTTTGTGAAGTTTAAGAGGAAAATAATCTCTTGAATGAAAATTGCATCAAGTGAAAGAAATAAAGTCAGGTTCTCCCCACGTTTATTGTTGGGGAGGGGGGATGAGGCGGAAGGAGACCAAGGTTATTTGGGGTTGGAGGACTTTATAACTTCATGTTTATGTTCTGGGCGTTCTCCCAGGAAATAAATCTCTGCAAACTGAACCCTGTAAGAGTAGATTTTTATCCATTTTAAATAGGCTTATTGTATATTCATATACCTTGAGCAATAGCACAGAAAATAAAAGCCTGGGCTTTTGTTTTGTTTTGCCTGGAGAGCACTTAAATCTATCAGGAAAGGCTGCATTTCAATACTGCAGCAAATGAACATACTCCAGCCTATCTCCCGTCACAGCCACGTGCACCACGAGTTCCTAAAGGAACTTATAGATGAACTAAACAGAAAAAGTTCATCATTTCTTGGTTCAGCAGATCCCTTGTGTCAGAAGCAACCAACAGACATCTCATAGTCTCAAAATATACTGCAGTCATTTTTATAATTGAGATCTATAAAAAGAGCTAAGCACTAATCAACACCATATGTTATTCAATTAGCTAGTAATACATATCTATTTCTCAAGCCTGTACTAACATAATGGAGAATTCTGGGTGGCTTAGAACTGTTCAAAGGCCAAGTAATTCATTTGCAAACATCAGCTTCTAAAATCTGAGAAGTACTGCTGTAGTGACTTACAGCCAGAGCCAAGCCATGAAAACACCCTCATTTGTTTTTTATTCAATCCATTTTCAGAGATGGTCATTGTGAAGACACAAGATTTCTCCCTAAAGTAAGGGCCAAATGAAAACAAAGGTTTAGCTATGTGTCTGGTACCCAGGCTCTGAGGGATGCTCTTCCCATGCAGGTAAAGCAAGCTGTTTGCCTCATCTCCCTCTTCACCAGCGGTATCTTGTTGTACAGACCTTGTACAGAAGGGAGTAGTTAAAACAGCTAAAGACAGAGCTAGCGAAGCTGTGAAGGCTCGGCATACCAAGAAAAATTTTGCTGCCGTGCACCCTGAAGCACATGAATTTTTTCCACATTCTTAATTTCCACATTTGGGAATTCCACTCACAGCCTCAGAACTCCTGCCAAACAGCACTCTGAGTTGGCAGGACTCAAAAAGAAGGGACGGAAGAGTCCAATTGCAGTCCAGACCACCTCTCCTAGACAAAACCTTAGCACTGTTTATAAGGCGGCAGTCAGTCAGTACAGTTTTTAAAGGTCAGGAAGAAAATTACAGATTTTTCAAGTTATTAACTCTGAGCAAAATATGAATTAGACCATTTAGCAGGGTCCAGAGACAGGTGTAAAGAAAAAAAGGATGTGCAAAGGGAAAAGATGACAACCGACCTTTTTTGACAGAACTACTGAAATTTTGTAGGTATTAGAATTCAAATCATAGGCTTACAGAATAATTTAGGTTAGAAAAGAACTTTAAAATCACTGAGTCCAATCATTATCCTAACATTGCCAAATCCACCACTAAACCATATCCCTAAATGCCATGTCTACACATCTCTTAAATACAGCCAGGAATGGTGACTCCACCAGTTCCCTGGGCAGCCTTTTCCAGCGCCTGACAACGCTTTTAGTGAAGAAGTTTTTCCTAATCCAATCTAAACCACCTCTGGCACAATTTGAATCTGTTTCCTCTCATCCTATCGCTTGTTAGTTGAGAAAAGAGACCAACACCCACCTCACTACAACCTCCTTGAGAGCAATAAGGTCTCCCCTCAGCTTCTTTTTCTCCAGGCTAAAAAAAACCCAATTCCCTCAGCCACTCTTCATAAGACTTGTGCTCTAGATCCTTCACCAGCTTCCCTGCCCTTCTTTGGATGCATTCCAGCACCTCAATGTCTGTCTTGTAGGAAGGGGACCAAAACTAAACATAGTATTCAAGTTGCAGCCTCACCAGTGCAGAGTACAGGGGGATGATCACTGCCCTAGTCCTGCTGGCCACGCTGTTTCTGATCTAAGAATATAACTTTTGATTTCATAGATAAAAAACATTTCTTTCAGCCTCTTTTTATCAATTCCTTGATGCAAAATCAACCTACAAATTGTCACCCAGATATCCTATAAGTGGAATATTCCACCTTAAAGATCTTTACTTTTCCTAGTACCTAAATATCCAGGCAAATCTTTTTATCTCAGCAGAAAGCAAGAGCATGAACATTTGTTTGGGCATAATGAGCAACTCATTTTTGCAGACAAGTTCTGTTCTTAACATTATAATACAACCACTATCTACCAAGTAGGTAATTTTAAAAATTAAGTTTCAATTAGTATTTGTTTCTATTTTGTTGATAGGGTATCTCTTTAGAAACAGTCACTGTTTTTTTTAGCTTTGTGGTTAAGTATTTTACCAATATGCTGATGAAAATACATCTACAAAATGAAACAAATAATTAAAAGGCACATGAATTAACTCTGTGGGAATTCTGCTTAAAAAAAAAAAAACAAACCACCACTACACCCAAAAAACCCATTTCTAAATATTATTTCAGAATAAAGAATGATAATTTTGAGATAGATAGTTCATCCCCTGCAATGTTATGCACATAGAATGCAGCCATCAGACACTGAATAAAATAAAATAAACTGCCAGTAAATGTAGTCGTGGTGGGTAAGAGGAAATAAAGGCCACAAGTAAAGGACTACTAAAAATTTCAGAATTATTTTTTCTTCTTTTCAGTTCAGGAGAAATGTCAGAAGTTTGTGTTTTGTAATTTTTCTTTCATATAAGCAATTTCAAAAATCATTACTTTCTTGCAGTTTGCAAGATAATTTCTCAAGATTGCCAAAATTCTATGATTTGAATTCTCGAACCTTCTCAGGCCATAGGATAGAGCAATGTTTACCACATATAAAAATAGCTAAAACTTAGAAGTCAATCTCCCCTCTCTTTTTGTTATAGTTTTGTCTTAGGGAGATGCTGTGTGGATATTTTTTTAAACAAAAGGCCTTTAAAACAAAAGAACCATAGAAGAGCAAAAGAGCAATTTTAATGCTTCAATCAGTTACCCTTTGGAAGAGATTTACAGATCAAACAAGAAGGTGTACATTCTGTCTCCCTGTAAATGCACTTTTACAAACACCGGTGTTAAAAAAAGCTTGCAGGATTAGGGTTTATATTTGAATATTATCATTCACACTTTCACAAAAGTAATGATTTTTTCAGATTGTCTGCTCATTATAAAATACTCAGGTAGCTCTGGCAGCATTTACAAATGTAGGGATTTTATTATTATTATTTTATTGCTTCATTACACCCACTGGGCTATTTAAAATTGAATTTAATGGAGAGCAGATCATCTTCCAAGCAATGCAAACACATCAAGGTGGAAGTCTGTTGTGCTTGGAAAGGTTAGCAGATGTTTTTTGCAAGCGTATGTGCAAGTTATTGTCATTTATCTTATTCCTGCACCTTTGAATTGCATTCTCGTTTGCAAAGAGCATGCATTTAGTACAGCATTCATGGCAATAGGAACATAACTTCTGTTAGTTTACAGCATGTGTTTTTTGGGGGTATACTGTGCAGTTTTAATTGAGAAGTATAAATACACCATATATAACTTTATAAGTATATACTTTGTCATGTTTTGACATTGTATCTGAGGTCAATATAATTTTCTTTCATGTCAACTACAAATTTACCTCAATCTCTTCATCAATATTAGGGATTTAGAGATAAATGTCTCGCAAACTACTCTCCTTGACACGTATCAGTAAAAAAATCTGAAAGACAAATTGGGAGATTTGGACCTTTTCATGTTTCCTCAGGATGACACAGTACCCTACAGCAGCAACTGAAGTCTTTTGTTACAGCCACACAAGGCCAACATAGGGCTTCACTTATGCAGCTGGGGAATTATTTTAACACAAAGCCTATCTGTCTGTGTCACATTTCTAATAACCTTTTCATCACAGTACCCAGATGTAATGCATTTATAGAAATGCTTATGCATTAAAAATAAAAATGTGCAAAAGGAACCTAATTACTGAAAATGCAAACTGGGATGATTTATTTAGTTATTTAGGATAAATTCAGGTGATTCCCTATTAGTGAATGCAAACATATTTTCAAGCTACGATTGCTATAAACCCACAGGGTGAGTGTATGACCTGGTAATGGATCACAGAATACCAGGACCTCAGAGGACCTACTGGGCAATGAGATATTTATTGCAGTAACTTATTCCTTGCATTACTTTCCCACAAGTACAATTCACTCCTTTATTGACTCTTGTGTGGAAAATTAGGGTAGGGGACACTGAGGAGAATCTGCTTATATTTTTTACAAGTTACACACATGAAAATATCTTTTAGGGCAAGCATAAGGGGAGGGTTTGAAATTATTTCTGTAAGTTTTTCTTGATCCAAGATCTCTGAAATATGTTACCTATTTACTATTTGGATATATAGAGCTCAATAATAAAAATATGGAAATACAGGAAAACATGGACAAACAAGAGACTTCAAGCCCATACCTGCCCCCAGCACAAGGTCTGCTGCTTCATTTTGCTTGCTTGTTAGAAATTGCAGATTTTACAAGATATTCCAGCAATATCTTCCAAAAATCTAAAAAATTACCAAAGAGGCCCAGGAGCTTACTGGACATATTAATCAATGATGGTGCCTTAATATTGCTAAAATACAAAACAGGCTTCTAAAATAAGAAACATTGTTCTGTTTTGCAGAAATATATATATATTCATATATGTTTTCTGTGCAAAGTTGTCTTGAACCACCACCTTCAGGATTCCACCATCATATTTTTGGCTAGACTTTATACAGCATACGTTGCTATTAATTAAAAGGCATCGGTGCTTACTTCTGAAACACCCTCACACGACTGGAAGTCACTTTTTGTCCTTAAAAAAATGTATTTCTGAAAAAGAATAATGAAAAGTATACACACACAGAGGAAGTAGAATAGCTGATGCCTTCCAGCCTTCTGCAGAAGACCTTCACAGCAGTATTTCTCCTGCTGCACTTTGCGGCAAATGCTCATAGAGCAAGCCCAAAACTGCTGCTCTTGGGAAGCCTGAGCACTTTGCTCAGCCACTGTGATCTGTAAAAACTGTTGCTGCTGACTCCGTAAAATATTTCCAGCTCTGTTAGCCATCTGCAATCTTTCTCGACCTGTCAGGGTAGACTCAAGCTGTTGAAAACCTCTGATAAGTCATCCATGGCAGAATTTAAAGCTCTGTAAAACCTATGAAGTTTCTTCCTTCAGCCATGCTGATTCAGATGAAGCAGCATATAAACTCTATCAAATATAGGACAAGTTTTTAAACCCCTGGGACTTGACCGACTACTTAATTTTGCAGAATTACAAATCCACTATGCATTAAAATATCTGTTAGCATTAAAGGTCATTCAAGACTACCAAATAAAATAGATATTAAATTTTCAGAATTAACTCAGTTTGAATCATGATTTTATGACAAAAGGTTAGAAGACTTCACAAAATATTAAATGGCCCAGTATTTCAAGGCTTTTTATCTCAGAATTACCTTCTCTGATTAACTTCATCATTTAAAACATTTCACCTCACTGGACATGTATAAGACTTCAACCTAAATGAAATTTTTTTGAGAACTTTAAGTGTTAAACACAAAGATAGTAGTGACCCTTAGCTATTGACAGACCTTTACGATACGGTGCTCCTTCCACTAAAAAAACAGACATTTATCTGAATCCCTTTTCCTAAAATGGCAAGATAAACATATCCCTATACAAGTGCAAGTCAGTAGCATTACTCTGGCACAAAAACAGTGCAAGAAAAGCAGAATCAGGTCCCCATTTTCCTCTGCCTAGAAATTCACACAGTGATTTCAGCATCTTGGGGCAGTCACCATAATTTGTACTGTTCTTGATATGCACTACAGAAACTGTCACTTTTAAAATTTATGTTATCTTTTACAGCTTGTGTTAAAGCACACTTACAGTACTTTCAGTGTTTGATATACCTTTACCCTAGAAATAAAATTTATTATTATTTAATAATAATAATATAATAATATTTTTAATTATTATTATTAATTTAGACCCAGACTACCAGACTATTCACACTCAGGGAACTTTAATGGGATTACCTGCATGCGTAAGAACTTCTTATATGACAAAAGCTTTGCAAAGCTTTTCTAATCAGAATAAGTTTAACATTTAATGATTAAAAAGTACTTATTACTCAAGACTGCAAAATATTCACTATTCATTTAATGAGTATCTGCTCAATCAGTTGGTTGTAGTTTCATGAGAAGACCTGTAAAGTAATAAAAAAATCCAACAATGTCAAATTACTATTATTATTGTAAACATTGATATTGTCAGGTTTGTTTCTTCCCCAAAAAATGTAATCTTTAACAGAAAAAAACTATGGGCAATCAAGGTAAAAAAAATACCCTTCTCAATACACATACATTCACTTTTGTTTCATTTTGATGGAAATCCATTTGAAATCTTTGTCACATTTTCATTTTGTTTGTCAGAGGTATATGAAGAGTAAACACTGCATGTAAACAAACCCATCAAAAGCACAACCTAAAACCAAACTGAGTAAGCGACCTTCCCCTAAGCCACTGTACACAAGAGACTATTCCACCCTACCTCTCATTTCCCTCATTTAGACAAAAATCATCATTCTTTTACTTATCAGTGTTTAATTCTGGCCCAATAATATAATTTGCAATCAACACGCACTGTCAGGAAGCAAATGGGAATGCCTTACCTTGCAGTATAACATTGTTACCCACTTCAGCATGCCTTGCTCCTACAGTACATACACATCTGGAGCCAACACATACTCACTGTCATCAACTGCTTTTCACAAACCACTTGGTTATTGATCACTACACTTATCGTCCTTCATTGACTGAAACTCATTCCACATTACTGCTCTCCTGCTGCTTCAGCAAACTCTGAAACTTTATTACAAGGAGAATTCTCTCCAAACCAGGGCAGTGATCCTTTACACTAGATACTTACTACACCAACAATATTTGCAGTCATATGCACTTATTTAAGAAAAAATAACTTGTTCATCACAGTTGCACAGTCTTTACCCAGAAGCAAGAGGGGGTGTTTTTACCCTCTTGTAGTGCACTATGATTTATATCTTTACTATAACAGACATGTTTTTTTCAGTACTGAAGAATTCAAAGATCTATAACACACAAATAACTAATCACATGGCTTAGGAAGGTAATTGTCTGAATGGCTATCAAGCACCTGGGAGACTACAAGGACTTTTTTCCAAACTTTGTCTGCCACTAATCATAATTCTTTCTGTCCTGCCAGCTAACTTCAACACTTGTGTGCAATGAATAACTTCAAAGACCGCAAAATTTCATTTATTGTATGTACTTATGTATATTTAAAGCATATATATGTATACACATACAGTTTATATACATATATACACATACAGTTATACATATCTGAGGCTTTTGAAAGAGATCTCATATGGTCATTTGAGCAAATCATTTGGGGTCAAAACCAGGGGGAGTTTGCTCTCAGAAAACTTGTCTAAAGTTAACATTTTTCACACAAGTAGGGTAACACTGTTTCTTCAACTTTCCTTGCACAAACTTTAAAATTTAATGAGAAAGAAGACCAAAAGCTTCTGGTTCCTCTGGCCCAACAAAAAACAAGTCATTATGTTTCAAATTTTGTTCTGTATAAGAATGTGCTCATTTTACAGCTAATTAGTGCAGCCAGTATCACAATTATCTACTAACAGGTGTCCAACACTATTATGGATTTAAGATAGGAGACAAAGCAGCAACCGCCCTTTTTGCTGTCACCATTTCAACCATCAAAAGAGGTACCAGAAAGTGGGTGAATTTTCTCTGAGAGCAAGCCTACCAGAAGCACAAGTGCTCCAGTGTCAAAGTATGAAATGAAAGAAAGCAGCCAACAGCCTACATATGGGTAAGTTTCACAGAAACACAATATTTTGTCACACCTGTGAACATAGCTCAGGATTTCCTTCTACTGAGTGAGCATTTTGTCAACAAAGGGATTAGCACTGACAAATGGTGACTCAAGATCCTTTTATTTCTGCCTGCAGGAGTCTTTTGCTCACCTTAGAGATGAAAACCAGCAGCCTTGACAAATGCACAATCAAACATGGTAAATTCTGGGATAAAACAATGTCATGAAACCAAGCCACTCCATCCCTGAGCTTTCCTCTTGCACTGACTTTGTAGAGTTCACCCTTCAGATCAAATTTTGGGCTCAACCAATTTGCAGGAGTAAGAAAAAAGCAGAGAACCCTAGATGCAGCCACTTGATAATGTGAACTACCTCCATAACCAGTCACATTTCTGAGCATGCATGCAAGGACTTTCTGTTTTCACCATTGGAACAAGAACCCACTCTAACAGTTTCATCAGTGAAGACAAAAGAGGAAAAAAAAAAAAAAGTGTGTTTGTATGTGTATATATATATATATAACACAACTTGAGGAAATCCACTTTGCTATTATAGATGTTACCTTGGTAAGGTTTGGTATCCACTTTAATTACAGTAACTCTGTAAACTGTGGAACACTCAGATCTTCGAATTGCACTTCAGGATGATGCCAAGGAACAAATAGAGGGAGAGCACAATAAGGCTGACCTTTAGGAAACTCATGAAGTCAAAACTCATATTTTCTTGACAGTCCCATGGGCTGTCTCCTTGCAGATACTCAATTTGATTCTGATTTATTCTTTATAAGCAATTAAACTTGGCCAGAACATGCAATCCATGTTTCTAACAAATGTAATGTCCTTGGCTACGTGACACACCAAAGCTTATTAGTTTTTCATGTTTGTTTATACATTCACTCTCACATTTGTTCCTCACTCTACTCTTATTTCCGCAAAGATGATTTGTTTGCCCCGACTCAGTGTTGCTAATCACTCACATAAGCTTCCCCAAAAAATACTGCAGACAGTCTAATTCTTGGCGCACTTATATTTTATACTTCCTCCCAGTTCCTCATTTCATATAGCTGCATCTGGAGCTGACCATTTACATTAGGCTGCAGAACAGTCCTGTCCCACCTCGCTTCAAATTACTTAAACAGCCCCAACTGCTTCCATACTGTGAAATACAATCCCCCTTTTCCAAAGTGGATTCATTATACAGAACTCTTTGTCATAGAAACTCTTCATCCCACAAAACAAGTACTTCCTTTAGAGAATAACAGTCTTAAGACATACTCATAAGTTTTTTAATCTTCTATCAGCATGAAAGCCACAGCTTAGAAGCAGAAAAAGAACATGCAGTCTAGAATTACATTATTCGAAGCCCAAGGATTTCTCATTGTCATTGCTAAAGGTATTATTTCCTCAAAGCATACTGAAGGAAACACGTACCATCTAAAAAAAAATAAATGGGTCAGAGAGAGTTCCTACAGGGACATAACAGGCACAAAACCTTTCTCAACTCACAAATATAGCAGAAGTGTCTTTAAATTAAATGCATTATTAGAATATAAGCCTAAGAGCAGATAACATTATGAAGTACTATAATATTTTAGCACTGGAAGTAGCTGTGAAGTTGGGAAAATTAGATACATGCACTATCACATTTTCTTCATTACCTGTAGGAGCTTGAGGAAAATACTTACAGAACAACACTCAGTGCTGCCAGCAGTGACCTTGTTGAAAGCTTTTTACTGTATCTGTAAATCTTGTACAATTCCTATCTGCATCCAGACAAAAACCCTCCAGTCAGTCATGGAATTGCCAAGTGCAGTAGGAGGTGAAACTTAAATTCATGCTTTCAAGGCTCCTAACTTAGCACAGTTTCTAACACTAATGGACAATTTCTCTACTTTCCTTTCAACCCCCCTCTGCTCTGCTCTCTTCATTTTCTATCCAACTTTATTTTTTAAAGATTATTATGCTTTTAAGGAAAACTGACAAATAACTTTTCTCATTTGAATGTCAGAGTATTTTTTTGCTAGCACGATAGTATGACTAGCATGAAGAGTAGTTCAACAGAATGTTTCATAGCCCCCTGTTCCCTTTCATTTGCTATTTAAAGGGAAAATACATTACAAGACTATTCAATTTTCTGCCACTTGGGAATTCAGTAGGAAAAAATACCACAAATTCCCCAGACAAATAGCAGGTAAATTCATGATCACTGCGATCTAGTACTTTCTATCTAGGCAGAACAACAAATCCTAGGAATGCCTCAAACACAAGCGGCATAGGTAAGAGTTGATGTTTGAATTTTGGATACATACTTTAGAAACGGAATGTATACCACAGGAGAAAACTCTTTTGTCTGCAAAGATGATTTACTCTTCAATTTCAGTGGTCTTCCCCAGGAAACTGCTGAATAATTGCTATGATTAGGATTATTCAGTACAGTGTCTGTATCTGCTGAAGTACAGTTTTTTAGGCCACTAATAAAGCTTTCACAGGATAGTTGTATTTTTTGTACTATCTATTCTTAAGGGATAAGATTTTCAAAGTTATGCCCAAACTGAGCCTAAAAACAAAACAAACCAGAAAACCTGCAATTAGTACACTCGTTGATTGTATTAGTCTAATTTATATGGGTATTTCCTCAATTTCTTATAAAAAAAATCACTATATAATAACTAAAAGACCATTTAATTTTAAAAACTACATTACATGCAAATACTTCTCTGCAGTCACATGGACTTTTTCTAAAAAAAAATACATTGTATTTGGCCATTTTGCGGCATAAAGTTTTGAGTGACTATAAATGTGAAATTACCAGATTAAGACACTTATCCAAATGTATTCACCAGACGACAGTACATTGTGTCTCCTAAATCTGTTAAAGAGATTTGGAATCCATTTATTGGTACTGTAATGCGTGCTAAGCACATTCTTCTGCATTACTGGAAGAATACTTTGTTCTTTAAGTTAACAAATACTAGCTAATTAATTGATGGAGTGCTTCAAACATGCAACATTCTCCAGAACAGCTGAGTGTTGTTACCAAAACAGTGTGGAAAGGACCTTTGTAGACTGCAGTAGATGAGCCTTTTCAGACATTTAAGGATTATCCAACAACTGAGAAGTTAGTTGTAGGTGAGCAATAGGGTATAGGTACTTGACAGGATGTATTTTTTCCATGAGAATTATGGACCAAAATTCAAAAACTATTAGAAAGCTAATATATTTGTTTCTTCTACACTGTTTCCCTGAATTTTGTTTCACTGGTTAAATTAGGTTAAATATTGTATCATCTCTTTTGAATGGACTTAACTAAATTCTTACAACATGCCTCAACCCAGTTGAGGAACAACTATACCCCCTTCTTGTGCAAGCACAGAAAACACAGAAATTTTGACTGACTGGCCTTTACAGGAACCCAAGTTAAGATCAGAATTTTGTAGGCTCAGGCAGCCCCACAAAGACGAAAGCATTGATAATATTTGAAAACTAAAACCAATGCACACAGGGACTAACCAAAACTGCTGCTGGAACAAAGAGGTGACTAGCCACACAAAAGGATCTATGGTGCCCATGCATTTCATGCCTTACCTGCCATGCACCATGCTGCCTCAGGGTGGGCAGCTACGAGTGGACGGGCTGGCGGATGAATCATTCCCTGACCTTCTCTCACTCAATTATATCATAGAGTAAACTCTGCTCACAGTCTTGTCAATACCATCTGCCAAAGACCAACATATACAGAGCAAACTAATCTTCTCCTAGTAATAACACCACTATCGGGAGTTCCTCCAGTCTGAATTACTTTAAGCCTTCAATAGAAATAAAGTTATTTTTATAAATGATTGTTTATTGTTTCTACTGTAGTGAAGAATTTGAATTAAGCTCATCTTAATTGTATTTGCATGCAGTATTTCCAGCGTGTGTTATCTGAACTCTGCATAAATCAATACTGCCATTGAGCTTAGCATCATCTTCTACAGAAATAGAAATTCTGCTTGCTTCTAGAGAGACAGTTTCAAATGCGGTTACGTGACAGAAGAGGATGACATAGAGGTTTCCCAAGACAGGCACGAAGTCCAAATCTCCTGGGGAAGGGTGAGAAGATAGACATGGATAGACAAATAATCGGAGATGCCAGTTTCCTAACTCTGCTTTTTTGTAACAGAAATACAGGTCGGAGACAAAGATTGAGGTGTAAGAGCACTCAAACAGCTCACTCTGAAAGTTTATTTGGTTCTTCACCTAGAATTCAGTATCAAATTTTACTGAATATGTGAAAATCTCCAAATCAGTGGGGAAAACCCCAGAACTGGTGAACACCAATCTCCTTCAGAAACTGAAACTCAGGAGTCTGGGATCCAGCATACATTTAGCTTTAATTTCACTTGTTTCACATCTTCATAGTTATGACATGATTCAGGAATTCTTTCCAAATCAAAAACATGAAAAAGAACAGAGTGAGAGTATATTAAATCCAGTTCAGATTCATAAACCTTAGCGAACTTGGTCTTGGCTTCTTTCATATTGAAACACAACTCAATTAGTCTAGCATTTCATTATAAAGTCTTTTAAGAGCTTGCTCTGAATGCAGTAATTTGATTTAAAATACATTATACATACACACCAGAAGCTGACAAAAAGGATCAAAAGAAATTTAAGTCATATTATTCAAATTTTAGAGACATTCAATATATCCCAGTAAATATCAGTTTTCAATGTCAGCACTTAACAATTTTAACACTTGTTTTGTGAACACACACAATATTCTAGCAGGAAGTTTCAAGGACAGGCATTTCATTCTCTGCCTTGGTGTTATAGATTAAAACATCCCAAAGAGTAAGGGGCTTTTTTTTTTGCCTTTTCAGAATACATTTCCACTAATTATTTACCAACCAATCAAAAAAACAAGAAGGGTTATTCCCACAAATCATAAATTCTGATAACATCATATTAAATCTGTGACAAAAGAAAGCTATAAGAGAAAATGAGTAAGCTTTAGACATATTTAACTGTACACTACAATACGGTCTTGCAGATACAGATGTGATATGAGTTCTGAAACCACAGATTTGGTTGGATATTTCGTTCCTCAAGTTCTTTCTTATTTTACTGAAAATACAGTCCCTTAAGGCACAGGTTTGGGTTGCAGTGTTCCTTTTTCTGGCAACTATTTATTGTTCTTCCTCTTTTTGTAAGGATATGAAGCGACATTAAAGTGTGAATAGTGATGCAGAGAGTACAGTATTAGCCATGTTCCCAAAAACCACACTCACATAAGGAGTATAATGTTTGTACTAGCACAAAGCCTTTTGAAGTGTGTTACACTCCATACATTTTTGGTAAAACCAGTGATTGCATGTAACATTTAATCAAAGATCCACTCTACTGTAAAAGAGCAATTTCTCTTCAATTTTCCACTTAGCAATTCAAAAACACTTTTGAATGTCAACTGCTGGCAATTTTTGTTCTGGCTACAACTTGGTCAGAATAAAAAAAATCATTAACATATTAATAACTTTGTGTCTCCAAGGGGTAGTTAGTTGATCCTACATCAGAAGCAGCAGCTTCTTTTTCAGCTCTATTCTTAACTGTAAAGTGATTACCCCAATTTTCTAGTTTCCTGCATTTTAGTTTGTGGAGAAGGATTTCTCAACAGGTAGTGTGCTGTCCTGTCACAATTCCAGTGACAACAGCTCACTGAGAAACTTTCACATCCATTAAGATGTAGAAAGAAAAGCAAAGAACTTAAACATGCAAATAAGAAAGTGGACAGCCTCTAAAAAAAAAAATTCAGGAGGAAGTTACATAGGCAAAATTTGGTTGCCTGTATTAAAATACAGGCAGGTACCTGCGAGTAGCTTTCTACACTTAATAATATAATCAAATCAGCTTATACATCAGATTTCACGCAGTATCTTGATCCTTTTTTAATCTGTGCAGTGTAAGTGGTTTAAGATATGAAAAAAAGTTATGTCCACATCCTTATACAATACAGTTATTGTTCATATATATAATCTCACACATGCCACTTGTCCACAAGGAAATGAAAGGCAAGTTCACAATAAAGGTTTTGTTATTACAGGTATTTGTTATTTCATACTATTAAGAAATGGATACAAAGATTCCATATAATAGAAGAAAGTGGGTATTTAGGATAGACATTGAAAACACCATTATGTATTGTTTTACTTGAAGGAACTACATATAAATGCAGTTTTGGACAAAACTTCTAACAAGACATTTTAATGTGTTCTGTTTCTTTTTTTTTTTTTTTTTGATCATTCAAAAGGAATTTTCAGTAACGTGTATTTTTTGGACAGAAGCAAGGTACTCAAAGGAGACTTTCAAAGGCATAGACAACATTCAACCTGTCACTATGAATAGGAACAGTACAGTGCACCTGCTTCAGTAGAGTATTCATAAATTCATCTAATATGTGGAGTATAGAACACTCAGATGTTCGTTGCTATGGCCCATGCTTCACCATGGCCTTACCCAATGGCATGTTCCTGTATTCATATAATTTGCACAGTTTACCTAACAAATTGCACCAGTCATAGAGTTTTGACTCACCTTAGTATCTTAACTTTATCTTACAAGAAAATAAACTGCTTCTTGTGAACTTGCTGACAAGGAAAAATTTAAATCCTAAGCATAAACATATACCGTCTTTTGAAGAAACTAATAAAAACAGAATTGAAAAAGAGAAACGGCCAGAAAGGAAGAGTTATGGTACTACACTGAACAAATGTCTCCAGTTAAACAAACACTCCGCTCATTTTCTTTAATAATTGATCTAATTCGCATGGAAAAATTAACAACTGGAGAGAAAGGAATTACCTAACATGCTTTGCAACCTGAATTTTATGTGTCCTTTTGTACAGTGGGACATTCGAATAGGACTCTGGAAACAGCAGACCTTGTTCCCAGAGCATAGTTAGCAGGCTATGAAGCCTATGATGGGACAGGGCTTTGTGAAACAGGTTCTAGTCTGAAGCAAGGAATAATTTCCAGATAAGAAAGACAGCCCAGGCACAGCAAAAACTTACAGGTATACAGTGCAGAGGTGCTCAGGTCAGTTTATATACTGATACTAGTTTGCTTATAACACTTGTATCACTTGCTCCAAGCTCTCAATGTTCAGAAAGGACTGCAGAACTGAGACAAGCCACCACTTCTCCCTGGAGGATCTTCAACACATTCATGCACCAACCACCAAGGCACACTTGAAAGGAAATTAAATAGACCCGTGGGAATTTCTCCATAGTGATTGCATTGCCATGACACAGGAGGCACAAATAAGCTTTAATCAGCCTCAATCTATGGAGAGAATATCTATACAGTAAAAAATATAATTACTAATGTTCATAACACTACTGTGTCTGTGCCTTGATTTGAGAACTCCTTGTTAGCAAGAGCACAACAAAATGCTCCTTCACTCACTGAATGACTATGAAAGATTTGTCAGAGGCTGAGCTCTGAAAACCAGACACTAACTCTTGACCTAAAGTCATTTGATTCCATTTTCCATTATTTTTCACAGTTAAATTTTGAAAACACTTTAAATGAAACATCTATGAGATTAATACTAAAGTTATGAGGAAAGAGTGACCAAGTTGCAACTGTCAACAATTTCTCCAAATGAGAAAGATGTATTAGCAGGCTCTTCTGGGATGTGTTCTCTGTCCAATATTACTCATTAATTTCATTAATAACCAGATGATAGAATGCAGTATATACTTATTAAACTGGTAGATTACATCAAGGACAAAGAGATGGAAAGCACATCAGAGGCAAAGATTAAATTAAATTGACAAGGTGGAGAAAAGCCCTGTTAAGAAGTAGATCCTGTAAGACAGGAATGGAAATCACCCACACAAATACAAAGGGAAAAGCTAGTTAAGCTGAAGTTTTAGAGTAAAGAATATGAAAGTTAGAATAGATCACAAGCTGAACATGCAATTAGCACACTAAATGAACGGTACTGTCTGAAAGACTATCCTATGATGAAAGGCTAAACCATAGCTAAGTAAGAAACATATTTTTTGACATCTGCTAAGAAAAAGTATTTCCTTCTCTGGGGACAGAAAATATATTTGTAGGAATTCCTCACATGACAGTGCAAGGGCTTTTTCTTCTATTTCTGTTCCAGCTCGGGGTCACTTAAGCCTCCTTTCTTCATACTTCTGTCAGCATTAGAACTAGGTTGTACTATGTGCTATCTTGAATCCACATGGTTTTCCTGCCATACTATTAGAGCAGTGCATTCATTCTCTATTTGCGTAACAAATTTACCTCCCTTTTGTCTTGACGTTTACTCAACAGACATGACATCACCTATCACAAATCCCTCCTATTTCCCTGTTATATTTTTGTGAAAAATGAGGTTAACATTGCACTGAAAACAGACAGAATTTGGAAAATAAGAACTCATTCACAGAGTGCATGAATGTAATATCTCTCCCAACACGTATTCAACTTAGGACTGTGACACTGAAACAAATTCCTGAAGATTTTGACAGTGAAAGTCAAATGTAAAAAAAAAAAAAAAAACCAAAAAACCCAAACCCACAACACAAAACCCCCCACCCAACTAAAATGTTGTTGATGACTGCACAAAGGTATTTCTTTTTGTATAATGTTTCTGTTTTTTCAATGGTTTGCCCCAGCAAGGAAGCCTCACCTTTCTTCTGTATCTTAATAGCACATGTTTTCAACACAGCTGGGTACAAAAATTATACACAGGTATTCAACAGCGATAAAGATTTTGGAAAACATTAAGTCTCTGCATGACAACTCCAGAATCAGGATAGAATAGGATGAAAAACAGAGGAGAAAAGAACAAATTAAAAAAATCAATGCAAAATGTAAGTGACAAGTACTGTGGAGTGCTGCATCAGCCACAGACAACACCATTCTCCCCACTGCGTGTTACAGTACTCTGTGCATGAAGCACCGTGTTTGAACTACACAAAAGGATGTGAGAGTGATAACCAGGGATTATGGTTCAATTTAAATTCACAGCCAAGTTATTGGTTTATTGTTTTAAAATTTAACACTTTTTTTCTTTTTTTTTGGACATACTTGTAGATTTTCTGCAAGTCACCTTGTTTAGTGACTATCTGTATACTTGCTCAGAAGTATTAAATATGAAAGACAAAGAATTTGGAAACTAAAGGCTATTCGGGTTTTGGTTTACCTGAGACAAGTTTTCCAGTGGAAATTCCAACCCATGAAAAAAAAAAATTCAAAAAATTATTTCACATTCTGAATCTGAGGAGGAAAACCACGCAAAAATAAATTAAACACATTTTCACAGGAATTAATTAGTAAGAGTCTGGTGTAAAATACACATACATGCTTGATTATACAGATGTTGTCACAGATAAGCCATGCAGCACCTATGCTGTAAATTCTATGAACTGAAGTTGCATTGGACTTTAACTTGCTCATGTTGCACAGAACAGTGAGTGCAGAGGAAAACAGAGTATTATAAGAGCAACTATTGGTTTTGGAAAAATCTCCATAATTATAATAGCAGAAGAGCTGGCAAGAAACAGTTACACAGTTCACAGATTTATGATAAAAAACAAATTAGTATCCATGGTATCATCCTGTTTTACACATCTTCAGTTGAACTAATGAGTAAAAAAAAAAAAAAAGACAAATTATTTATGAATTCCTTAAGATCTCTACATAAAGAGATAAGAAAAAGAGATAAGAAAAATCATTATATTTGAAGTTTGGTCGGTTTGGGGGTTTCTGCGTTTTGGGGTTTTTTCAAGAAAATTATTAAGCAAATCCCATCAGTTTGGTGGACACATGTCACAATCTCTGCAAGAGATTTGTCCAACACAATGCTCATGGTACACTGCTCCAATATTATGTTCATGCAAAAAAAAAAAAAACAAAAAAAAAACAAACACACAACTAATTAAATTCTAACAAGGTACAATTAATATATCCAAGAATCAAGCCCAGTCTTTGAAAGGTTAATCTTTGTACTTATTTCTTCAGGGTTTGGGGAGTTGATGGAATAAGTACATCAAGGTGGTCATGACACAGCTTGCAAGAATAGCATGTGTTAGGCATTTATTCTTTCTCTAGCCAACGATACGAACTTTCTGTCTTATAAAATACCAATAGCAGCAGATATACTGTATGTGAAATTTTCAAACTGCACACATATCGGAAAGTCCGAAGGGCAATTAGGAAGATTAGTTTGTGTTGAGAACACCAAGACAGATTTTTGTGATAAACTACTATAGTTTCCAAAGGCAAAAAGTGGGAACATCAAAATGTAAGTCTAGTAAATAAAACTGAATCACATCAAACCTTTTAGATCTTGGTGAAAAATCATTAAAGTTTTATTTTAAAATAAACTCTCAAATATCTGTGCTTCCTAGAGATATGTCCATATTGAGTAACTTTCCAACGGATTGTTTTCCTGCAAAAATCTGCACTCAGAAATAAAGAATACCTGAAAGTAAGCTTATAATGCTAAAGAGAAAGATATAATACAAAATAAGTATTTTGCTTTTTCCATTTTTCTATTGTTAATGAAACATATATAGCTGTATTTGAAAGTGCATCCTTGCTAAATCAATTACATCCCTTCACTCACAAACCACTTGAGTGATACAGGTAGGTAAAGGACATCTCCAAGTACAATACTGCTTTACTTAGTGAACAAACTGAAGAGCCAACTGTATTATCTCACAACTGTAACTGTTCCAGACCAAGTGAATGGCACTTACTCTCTTTATCCTAAAAGATATCAAGGGGACAGGGGAAAGAAGATAAAAAAGAGTTTATTAATGCACCTTCACTATCATCTATTAACTAATAAAATCACTTATGCAATTTCGTCGAATTTTCAAAGCAAGTTTGAAATCTCCTTTATGCCTGAGCTGAAGGCTGTATCCAGTTCTCCTCTCCACATGAAACTGCCAAGTGTGGTCACGCAAAGGCCACAAATTACTGCTCTGAGGGAAAAGCAACACCACCAAAACAAGAGCAGAAACAGATAAGTATTACTCCCATACACAGCATGAGCTCATGCTTCATTTTAAGAACTGAGCTATAGAAATTGATGCAGTTTTCAATCTGACCCTTTTCCTCATCTTCCTAATCCTACTGCAAATAATCATGATTTCAAAGATTCAGAATGACTATGTCGTCCCTCAGTGGTCACCGACCCCAAAGCTGGCATGAAGCGGAACCAGCACAGATGTTAAGTACAGCTGCTTCAAAGGCACCACCTTGAATCAGTCTCCCCTAAAATATGCCTATATATGTATGTCTCCATCACCATTTTCCAGTAAAGAAGGCCAATACTTGCAAAGGAGTATTTGCTTTCTTCATATATAAACACCATTCATTTAAAAAAAGAAAATCAAACCCACACAACAGTATTGCTCCAGTGCACTGTATTTGAACTCACAGTACAGGGTTTGTGCAGGAGGACAGGAGGGGAAGGAGAGGAAAACGGGAGTGGGTGTGTATATACATGAAAATTTATTTTTTAACCACTGTGCATTTTAACCAGTCAATGTGTGTCTGTGCCCCACATTTCCTTCCTTTGTCTAAACCATGTATTGTCCATTACATACAAAAGGAAATTTTCTAAGGTAGCTAGTATTGCAGTACCTTAATTTCAGAATGGAGTATTTAACTCTCCTTTAAAGGAAATTAATCTTTGGAAAGTCACTGTGTGGATATTTATAAATCAATAAATCCAGAAATCTGTTTCCCCAAATATTAACTAAACAAGACACAGCTATTAAAAATTTTAGTCGGTAGAAGATTCATGTCTACAATAAGAGCTGGAGAACAATTCAGCACAGAAATACAGAGAACTTCATGAACACCACGTATCTGGTTTGTCAGTGTTTAGTAAGCAATGTATCAAAATTTATAAAAAATTATAAATGCCCGATAAAAGTCTTTCTACCCTCTTAAGACTCTCCCTCCGCCCACCATATTTGTATCTACCACTTCTTGATAATAGTTCAGTAACACATAAAGAGCTTTAAATCTAAACCCAGAAGTGTTACTTCTGAAACTTTCAGCAGACAGGTTTCAGCCTTTCCTTTCGCTCAATCAAAACTGGCAGAGATCATTCATATGTAAACATATAGATGGAAAGTATGAAAATGGAAAAAAATCAAGATTTACTGAATATCCGATATTCAGCTGACACTAGTGTAAAAGCCTCAATCACCTCCCTGATACTCATTCACACAGAAACTTCAGGGTAAAAAAAAAAAAAAAGATCATAAAAACAGAGACAGAAAAAAAAAAGCATTAATGCGACCTTTAAAATGATGTAAAAATATGGAATTCTACATTATTCAAAAAGAACAGTGGAAGAATTAAAATGATTTTCTTTTTCATCCTAATACAATAAGCAGAATCTCAATCATGTATCTCTGCATGTATCAATGCAGTTACCTGGAGAAACAGTGCCAAACAGGAATTTGAAAAAAGTCAAAACCAAGGAATTGGTAAAATGAGGGCATAGAAATGCAGCATTAATGATGATCTATTAAAAAAAAAAATAAAAAAAAATCAAGGCTTTCCTGAAGAAGGCATCCAATACGCATAGGATGGATGACTACCATTCCTAATTCTATACGCTGCACATTAGAATTTGCATACAAGTGTGAAAACACAAAACATACGCTGCTACCTCAAGAGGCAGAAAATGGGAAATTCCAAGAGAAGACAGTAGCCAGCTATGGTTTTCCAGAAATCTTCCTCTCCACCCCATGGGAAGGGATACGTACACAAGCCCAAGTCAACATGCCAGATGGTTGGCCTCAGGAAGCCCTGTTGGCTCTCCTCCCTCATGCAGGGATTCACGGACAAGATAACTCCTGTGCCAGATCTCCTCCTAGTGATGTGACACAGCCCCAGCAGCCTACTCACTTAATGTTTTTGCAAGTTGTAGATCCATGCATGTATACACTAAAGAAAATCTTTTCTGACATGCCCTTCCAGTTACCAGCTTTCCAAGATTAAAAGAAGGCAAACTCATGAATTATCCAAACTGGAGTTAGCTAAACCACACCAAACAATACAAAACTCTCAATAAATCTAACTAAACAAGAACTGGTAGTTAAGCGTGTTGATAATGTAGATGGAAATGTGATTACTACATGGTCACTTTTCAAGATTCTAAATTAATGGCAACTGCTCACAAAAGAAACCTGAAGAGAAACACCTGGAAATTAGAATTCCTACTCTATGCAAAGTCCTGAAATTTAAAAACAATATTCACACATAATCTGCAAATGAGATTCTTCTTTTATTTACATTCATTGCTTCATCATAATGTTATTAATTTTATTAATTTTATGAAAGTACAGTGAGGAAAAAAAAAAAATTTACTTCAAACTGAATGCACCTTCCTGTGTTCATATCATACCAGTAAACCCTCTCTCTAGTTTTGTGTTAAAAATAGTAAAATATCTATTTTGAACCCAAAAAATTAGATTATCTTTTCAGAAAGGACACTGAAATTCAGCGAAGGGTTGAAGCCTGATCTTTCAGGGCAAACAATACAGATGATCTAGTGGAAGAGCTTACAGCAAGAAGAGGCAAAGCTGGCAAAAAGCGATAGTCAGGCCTGTCATCTATAAATCCAAGCACAATGTACTCTGAGCATGGCACAGGAATTTATTACTGGTGTGATTATAGGTTTAAAAGTGAAACATACTTCTAATTTCAGTATAGCAAATTCAAAATAACCTAGTATTTGCTACAATCAGCTCTTCTGTTTATAATCAATAGGATGAATATCCAACTCAGTCATACTACACTTTTGATGCATTTAAAATTTCATTATTACAGAATGCCTATTTGTATTTAAACGAGCTTGTGACACACAAAACAGATTTGACGCACATAACAGTCTACCTTATAAAAACAGAAGGTGGAAAGGGTATTTAACTTTTAGCTGCTTAGTGCTATTGCATTAGATGGACACATTTGCAGAGCTACTCTGAGGGATTTTGTTACAGCTTGTAAAGGGAGATTACCAAACTGTTCTTTCCAATTTATGTGAAAAACACTCAGTTGCACACCAAAATCCATCAGCATGATAAGCTCTGACTCCGACACATATAGGGCCAATTCATGATTGAAACTGACACAGAGAACTACTTTAATCAACTAATAATCACGCAAAATTACCTCCAGGAAAATCCCTGTAGCCTCAGTATTTAGATTAAGTGTCAAGGCTGTTTGAACTTCTTATGAAAGAGGCAGCTTCTCTTACAACAAATCTCTGTTAAGTTGACAAGAGTTAATGTACCTGGCAGCTCCTCAGCAGATGGCAGGTTTAGGTGCAGAATGCTGATGACACTGGAGCTTTGTGCTACCAACAGAAGTCATGAAAGTGAAGAACTTGGACATGAATCACTTTCATAAATTATTAAAAGAAAAATCACTCTTAGGAAAAAATTTCATAGCTCAAGAATTAATTTACTTAGAGGATGCTTGATAGAGCTCCTTTTGTTTGTTTCCAACATATGTGAAATGCATTATAGAGCATTAATCACCATGCACTAGATTATTTTTTACAAATCTTTGTACACAGATAACCCCAAATACACACTGTGAAACAAGAAGCTTTACATTGGCCAGCTCTCAGCCAGACTGAACGCCTGGCCAGTTAGCAATTTGATTAATTGAGCAAACTTTTGGCTTCAAGTGCATACACATAAACCTACAGTTATCGATAGATATTGAAAAAACAAAGCAATGAAGAATGCCTAGTTTCAAACAGGAAATGAAAACATTTCTTTGCCAGCTGACCTGCAGAGAAGCCTGCGGAGATGCCACCTTGAAGGGGAAGAGCAGCCTAAATACTGCAGGGTGTAGGGCTAAATTATACAACTGGCGCCAGGTTTGTGGGCATCCACTGTAACAATTCACCCGCGGACACTTGCTGACTGCCTGACAATCCTGCCCTCTGCTACTGGCTAAAAGACTTGCTAATAATAGCCCTACAGGATTTTTTGTCCTGTAGGGCCTGCCTTTAAAACTACATTCTTATTACAGAGCCACACTGTGTCCTTTGTGAATCTGAAGGATGTTTGTTTATTAAATAAAGCACACAAAGTCTCCAAGAGTGCAAATACACCATGTTTCTTGCTTTTAAAACATTTTTTGTTTTAATTTAGCCAGGTAAGTAAAAACGTATTATACTTAAGATGCTGTTTCTGCAGTCACTCACTCCATGCTGATTATATCCTACTTCGAAAGGGTTCACATTGTTTTGGGAAAGTTTCAGATATGCCGATACCTAACTTTCCAAACCTGCAGTTCTCTCTCAAGCAAGCTAAGTATATACTCCTACCATCATTTCCAAGATTTTATAGTAATCCTGGATGAAAAGATTTCTGATACAGATTTTCTGAGAAAAAGATTCATACCCTCCTGCCAACATAGATAATCTGGAACAACTGTTCATTTAGATTCAACTAAATTAACTCTAGAGCATTTGTGTGTTGTACTAATTGATCTCACCTAAGAAAATAATGTCACTGTGCCAACAGAAAACCTGTTACTGGAATATGCTGCAACAGCCTAACACTGTGGAGCTGCAGAATATCTATAGCATACATTTTATAATTATATAAAGGTGAATTACATCAAGTCAAAATATGCCCTAAGGATTAAAAAAACAAAGTAACTTCATTCTGCTTAGTTTGCACTGAAGGTCTGATGAGTGACCCTCTCTTAGTCAGGACTCCTGCACAATTTCAACACCTGACACTGTCCCCGTTCAGATTAAAATAATCTTTGAGGAGAGAGATTTCAGACTGAAGGTATTGGTTTCCCACCATACTTATTTCAGCAACATTAAACTACTGCTGAGGAAATTGTAACACAATTACAACCTTAACAAAGTCCAAAGCAGTATATTAGAGAGGCAGTGGTCCAACCAGAGAAACAACATCAAGTGTTTAACATGACACAAATGTTTACAGAGGGTAACAGAAAATAGTACAAGAAAGAGGACAAGTTATGATAGTTACAGGAATCATTATTCTGAGTTTCCTGACTTTACATGTGTAAATTTCAGCAATAAAGTCACATTAATGTAGTTATTTGCATTTAACACATTCATGTTGATATCAAGTCACAGAATCATCTAGGTTGGAAAGGACCCTGGAGATCATCTAGTCCAACTGTTCGCCTAGCACAGTTCCCACCTACAGCATATCCTTAAGCTCTAAACCGACCCGACTCTTGAACACCTCCAGGGATGGGGACTCCACCACCTCCCTGGGCAGCCCATTCCAACCCCTAACAACCCCTTCTGGAAAGAAATGCTTCCTAATATCTAGTCTAAGCTTTCCCCGGTGCAACTTGAGGCCATTCCCTCTTGTCCTATCACTTGTTACTTGGTTAAAGAGACTCATCCCCAGCTCTCTGCACCCTCCTTTCAGGGAGCTGTAGAGGGCGATGAGGTCTCCCCTCAGCCTCCTCTTCTCTAGACTAAAACACTCCCAGTTCCCTCAGCTGCTCCTCATACGACCTGTGCTCCAGACCCTGCACCGGCTCCGTTGCCCTTCCCTGGACATGCTCGAGTAACTCTATGTCCTTTTTGTAGTGAGGGGCCCAAAACTGTACACAGTATTCAAGGTGCAGCCTGACCAGCGCCAAGGACAGGGGCAAGATCCCTTCCCTGTCTCTGCTGGCCACACTAATCCTGATACAAGCCAGGATGCCATTGGCCTTCTTGGCCACCTGAGCCACCACAATGACAAACCATTCTCTGAGATTCAATCTGGGTAAGTAAATGTCAAGCAGCAGGAGAAACTGAAGTTACACAATATCATCACAGGCATGCACTATAAGAGAATTATTTTTTTCCTTCTTTTGAGTTGTACCATGAAGAAGCCTCTTAGGAAGGAATTGGTCCTTTTTATAGCAAAGATGATTTCTATGTGCATAACTCAAGACACTCAGTAGGAGTTTATAAATAACTAAAACACAAAAGCAGGACCCACCAACAAATTTTAATCTTAAACTATAAAAAAATACTGTTCTTTTTTTAAAACTTGCAAGGGTGATTTAGATAAACTGTTTCAGTAAATCATGCAGGATTCTATGCTTTTCACAGGCAAAGTACACAATGTCTTCATGTCCTTTTATTATCACTAGAAGGTGACTGGGAGACTGTCTTTTGCACAACCTGTTAGGCTGCCTACCTGATAAATAGTCCTTGCACTGGAGCTCTGCAAATAGGTAGGTTTCAACAACTCCTTGAATTGTGTTGCTCACACCTGCACATGTGCAGCACTGTCCCTTAAAAAAACATCCATGAGATGTTTAGGGTTTCCTTGCTTCATGCCTGTATGACTTTTCTGAGTGAAACAGAGACAAGGCTTTCTTTTTCCCAGTAACAATATAAGTGCTACTAAAGAGATTTCTTTAATATATAAAGTGACAGAATATGCCAGAAAAAGAAAATAAAAAGACACTATTAAACTCTTCCACCAAGTGTTAAAGGCAGGGGTAATACAAATGGAATTCGTGGAACAACTCCATGTTCTCAAAACACATATGCTCTTTGAGATGTATTTGCTATGTACCACCAAATTTATAGTTTTTACTCCAGAATGTATACATAAAAAAATTAAACCGTGAAGCTTTAAAAGAAATGCTATAAAGCCCAAAACAGATTTATATATATTTTCATGAGTAGTGAGAATTTTATCACTGCTACCAGTGCAGAATTTGGGAAACCAGCTTCCTATCCTAGCACACTACTTAGAACTGCATTAGTTGTGTTGGACGTATTTTTAGGTATCCTTAGACATGTATATACACAAACGCTTCACAAAGTGTTATATTAAGATAAAGCATATGGAAAAATAACTTTATGCTAATCCGCTGGTAGACCACAAGAGTATCAGAGATAACACAAGTCCATCTAGCATATCTACAACAACAAAGGTTGATTGGAGGTGTGGAGGAGCTTCAAAACAGAGCAAGTATCTAGCACATATGCCTAGAATATTCTCCCTGCCTCTAATGGTCTGGATTTCCAAGACCAAAATGTTGGGGGTTTCTTTAGAAGATTTTTTTGTTTGCTTCATTGTTTGGCCAGTTTGTGTGGGCTTTGTTTTTGTTTTGAAAGAGTGCATCATGGATTTCTTTCCTTTGAAATTCTCCAATCATACCTTAAACCTGTGTCAGCTTTTATTAGCTACAGATTCCTGCACTGGAGTTTATGAACTGAACTTCTTTTTGTTTGCTTTAAGGCAGCTCTTGCAAGTTTCATGTATTTCTTCTTGTTCTTTTCTTAGATGAGACAGCGAACATTTCTTCCTTATTCATTTTCTCCATGCCACTTACAATTTTATAGCATTCTAAAATAAGCTCCCTCTTTTTCAGGATAAAGAGTCCTAGCCAATTTAGTCCCTCTTTGCGCAGAAGTCATTGCATACCCTTGATCATACTTGCTGCCCTTTTTAGAATCCACCCCATCTCTACTACATGTTTTTT
>NW_020799095.1:12390075-12407892 GCF_003259725.1 Athene cunicularia | reverse complement strand
AGCATAGGGAGGACATAGAGCTGCTGGAGCAAGTCTAGAGGAGGGCCACAAAGATGATCGGGGCAGCCGGAGCACCTCCCCTGTGATGACAGGCTGAGAGAGTTGGGGCTGTTCAGCCTGGAGAAGAGAAGGCTCCAGGGAGACCGTATAGCAGCCTTCCAGTACTTAAAGGGGGCTACAGCAGAGATGGGGAAGGACTCTGTACTAGGGCATGTGGAAAGTGTCCCTGCCCATGACAGAGGGGTTGGAACTACCTTCCAATCCAAACCATTCTATGATTCTAAGATTTTTATGACGATATTCATGACAAAAAAACTTGTAGAATTTCTTACAGGCAGAATTTCATGGAATAATACAGTATATAGCACCAATGAACAGGTTATAGGAGATGTTTTGTACAAAGATAACACAATACCCCAAAGATGTTTTCTTGAAAAGCATAATGGTTAAAGTTTTGAGAGACACTGAAGATATTTTTCTGTAAGAATTAAGCGGGGGGGGGGGGCATATGCAGAGTCTCAAAAAATACATAGGGACAAAGCATTACGATATAAAATCTCTCCAATTCACGTTCCAGTAACACTATCTAAACACACAACATCCTGGCAACATGAATGTAAAAAGACTGAAGGGATGCTGTTACATACCTGTCAATTAAGGAAGTTCCATGCACTACTTGTATCAATGATATATAAATAATATATTACTGAAATAATAAAAAATTTGCACTGTAGCTTCCTGTATCTGTATTCTCAACAGTTAAATTAGTACTATACAGAAGGATGTTTTCAGCAGAAGAGTGAACAAAAAATGGGGTAAGGATGACTGCAGAGCAAGTTTTTTAACACAACAGCACTTCAGAACAATGGGTAGACAATCAGGGGACTCAAATGATACCATGCCATGTAGGAACCTGAGAGTGCCACTATAATCAATATAGGCTCAGCTCTATTTCATGGACAGTTAAACCTAATTCCCAAAACAAATTTTATTTCTTGACTGCTGTTCTTATCATTGTTCTTCTCCAAATTTTCAGCATCATTCTCCTTTCTAGCTTTTATTCATGGAATTAAAATATTTATATTTAATAAATACAAAGACAAAAATACTGTCTCACCTTTTATCTGATTTAATATCTAGCATTTTTCCTGAATGTAGCACTGAAAAAGATAACAAAAGTATTGAATAGGGGCAGTCCTGAGCAAAACAGGTCATATTGTATTACCTAAGAGGGAAAAAACATAAATATATATGGATATATAATTTTTCTTGCTGTCCAAACAAAATGCACATCTCAAGATGAGAAGGTCTGAATAGTAACCATCTGATTCATTTCAAAAATATTCCTCTGCTATTTGATATGCTGTTAAAAATAATTAAAACTCTACCTTGTTAAATATATATAAATCTAAGTCTATACCTATAGAAGTAGTAAATATATGATTTTTTTAGAAGTTGTTAGGATACATATTTATATACATATTTTACATGCAAGATGTATGTATAGAAAGATAAGAAAGTCCTGGAATTTTTCTCAAAAGGTACCAGTGCTTATGTACATATGTCAAGGCTTTGAAAAGGGTCTGTCTTTGGGAGCTACTATTCCACAGGAATATGGATCAGAACCGCTGAGAAACAAAATGTAAAGCCACAAGTAAATAAAAGCTATTTCCCCTTTGGAAAACTTTAAAAGTCCTGTATGGACATTTGCAAGACTTTGGTTTTACAAAACACAGGAAAGTTTGTAAATGAGATAGGAATAATAAAAAAAAAAATAGGCAGACAATTTTTAAGACAAGTGATCACAAGAGTATCTATATGTTTAAGCACATTTTTCTGGGATGTAAAGTTAAATCTTAGTCTCTTGTAATATGGTAGAAGCTATACTCTCCAGAATGAGCCACAGGTCAGAAGGCAATTTGAAACTAGAATTCACCACCACCACCATTTATCTGTATTTATTGTGAGGGTGGTATTTTTCCTCAAAGATTAGCTATTAAAAAAAAAAAAACCACCACACCTCATATAAATGTTTATTAGCTGTATTTCTCACTGCAAATTGAAGTTTCAGCAAGCTTGAAACTGTTTTCCACTCAATTGTTATATAACATTCAACATGTATTAAAGGATACTTCCCAGAAAATTCCCATTACAAAATGAACAACAAAACCAAAATGTTTTCCCTCATTTTATTAAAACAGATGTAGCCTACAATTCTTCACACTAACTCCAACTACAATGCAGTCCTTGGTTTCTCTTAATTTTCCCAGAATCAGATATTACTGTAGCCAGACGCTTTTTACCCCTATATACATTTCCCATCCCATTATGATGCGTTAAGTATATTCCATCTAGCATTGGGGAGGGGGAAGTCACTGTTTTTCTCTAACACTCTTATCTACCTTTCTTCAGTTACCTTCTACAATATACTCTCTGCCACTTATTTACAAAGAAATAAATTATGTGATGATAAAAATACTGTAGATTTTAAAAATTAATTTATATTTACCTACCTTCAATTCATTTTTCCTACATAACTTATTTTTTGAGGGGGTAAAATTCGAAGGCACTTCAGCTTCCATTACTACATGCAATATTTTGCCAGGAAAATAAAATACATACATACCATCAAATAGTCATTAAAATAGCCCACATAATCAGCTTGCTTGAAGCATGCTAACATTTTCTTAATTTAATTAGCAAAGATTTGTCACTTTCACCACAGCTGCTGACTAAATTTGGGATATGATGAGAACATGGGAGTTTAAAAATGTCAGGTTTGTTAACAGGCACATAAAATTTACATTTTCTTAACTGTTACAATTAATAGTTGTAAATCTGACATTATTTGTCTAAAAGCCCCAAATCAGAATTGAAGATGAAATTATATGGAGCTGTTCATGAACAACACTAAAGATTAGACACCTTCCAGAGAGCCGATTATGCAAATCCATACATGCACTTTAAAAAGAATTCAGTTTTACCAGGTGAACCAAAAAATCTCTTGAAACAGCTACATGCAAGACGTCCGAGGAAGCTTTCAGAGAATTTTAAGTGCAGAAACAAACATAATGGCGCTAAAAAGGAAAACACTGATAGCAGTTCTAGGCACACATACTCAAATAGCAGAGAAACAAGTGCAAGTCTTGTCATAAAACTTAATTACAGACAAAAAAAAACCCAAACCTGAACATTTACAAATGCCAGGAAAAGTTTTTTTCTAATCAAATATAAAGAAAGTCAAAGCCCATTTAATAAAGTCAGTCAAAATGAAACCTGGGGATAACTAATGGCAGAGTCATTTAATGAAATCACCAGAAAATCTCAGGAAGCATCCCAAAGGCATCTTGATGAAATGTATTTAAAAATTACTGAAATCTCAGCTGCCCAAAGATGGTATTAGAGCAGAAAACAGCTGAAATATTGAAAGAGACTAAATCTTTACCATAATAATCTTGCTTCAAGCCATAGTTCAAGAACACTCACAGCCTTCCTTTTTTAGGGTGCCCTTGAACAGACCAGAAGAAACACATTACGTGAGCAACGCTCCCCCATTCCCAAGCACCAACTAGAGAGAGCACTCTGGAAGATGCCGTCTGTCATTTCTCTTCTTCAGTCTCCAGTTTTCATCAGACCTTTTAAGTTTACCTCCTACAGCAATGCACCACAGCGGAGCACAGCAGGCAATAGGCTGAAGGCAGATATAAGAGGGTACATGCTAGCTGAAGGGCCATGGATGCAGGTGGCAGCTTGATGCAAACCTCCAGCAGCACCCAGCTCCCTCAGCCTCTCCCCAAGTTGATATGGGCCTCCAGAGGGGACGCTGCAGTACCCAGCCAGAGAGAAGAGCCATTCAGTGCCCCCCTCACAGACACGTTGCTGTATTTCCAAGCTCTTATCTCACTTGGAAGGGGGAACCACCCAGTCTGACACGGGTTGAGTGAGCCCAACTGAGACAGGAATCAGGCTGCACTGGCAAGATCGTCCTGTGGGCTGCCCTGGACACCTCTGAATCCCTTGCTACAACCAAGCTGCATGGCCAGAAAACACCATTCAAGAGGGAGAAAGCCCTGTAGTAGGCCTGTGCAACCTTTTTGTCCAGTCAGAACTAAATCAATAGTAAATCTGCCACATAACTATGACCATATTTTTATTATAGGCACAGGCAAGAAAACAGAGCAAACATACAGAAGTACTAGAATTTTACAATGCAATTACCTGGAAATATGTTGCAAATATATCCACTGCATTTATTAGTGATTCAAACCCATATAGATATCCCTAATTACTCTGACATCACCTGAAACCAAGCTCCAGACCTAGAAGTTTGAAGGATTCATCTTCTTATGGCAGGTTGAGAGATCTGACACGCACGTTAAGAACTCTGTCTTGACCTAGTTCCAGTTGCACTATCAAAAAACACCAATAGCTAGAACTTTATGTAGATTTGGGAGGTGGAAAAAAAGTTCAAGATTACATTAGCCTAAGAAATAATTTTATTCCTCTCACCTTTTAGCACCAGCCTTCAAATGACAACAGCACAGAAATGCAGAATAGCAGAAGCTTACAAGAGGCACTAAACATTCACATTTCTATTTCTACATGCTTCTATTATTTGGCAGTATTTATAAAAAAAAAAAAAGCTTTTTTTTTGTTATTATTATTTGTAATAACATCTCCCTTTTGCCATTTATCTCGATTCCCGTGTTTCATTTTTTTTTCCTCGTAGTCAAGCAATTGAAAAAAATCAATCCACATACATCTAGATGATCCTAGATCCACGTGGTACACCATGCAGTGGCATTTAAGAGATAACACTCTCCAGCCAGAGAAGGCAACTGGTCATGACTTCGTATAATATAGCCATTACCCATGGTCAGCCTGTGATAAATGCTGCCATCTTCCTGTACCTCTAGAGGCAGGTGTTGGTTGCTGAGGGCTTCTATACAGTTAGTCTCCACTTCAGCTGAGGCAGAAAGCTCAAAGCTACTGAAAGGAAAAGCTTGGAAGAAGGCCACTATATAGAAGTCAATCTTTTTGATAGATCCTTGGCTTTTAGCAGAGTATCATGGATAAAATTCATAATTATATTCATCACTTAGGTCTGTTTTCAGAATTCAGTTTCTCAGGTTACTCAAGATCTCAGTAATTTAGATCCCTGTTCCATTTACTTAGAGGGGTTTAACACCTTTGGTGTAAGTCAACATCAATGCAATAACTCTATTCACTACATGTTGAAATCTAATGCACTTTATTTGCTCCAATTATGAAGTCATTACTAGCATGCAGAAAAGCATGCAATCGATTAGAAACAACACACTTGCCCATAAATAATGTACTTGAGAGGCATACCTTAGATGGTAACCCAGTAACACACTATTTAAAAAAAAGTTTATTAGTCTGTGAATGCCTATCTCGGAAAAAACACAAATTCATGATGTTAAATGGTTACAGCTCAAGAAGTCAAAATATCTAAAAATAAATTCCAATTATTCTGTGCAAGGAAATATTTATCAATGCATAATTTAGCTGTAATAAACAGCAACCCTTTTCAGGTCTTCCTGGCTTTTGCTAAAGATCAGACTGACAAGGCCGAACTATTTCAATCCTGTGAATTGCACACCATTAGCAAGCCCACAATCCCAAGTCAGCAATAACATGCAGCCTTCACCACAGAGGACCAAACTTAAGTAAATTGTTTCTTATATTTATTTCATAGGAAATTAAGTTTTCTAGGGTTTTTAATGGGGGGAAAAAAAAAAAAAACTTCCTTGCCCCACACCTACCAAGTATTGTCACTGACTGGTGAAGCAACAGTGCGACAGACCTCAGGCTCTCCCAGTTTTTCTCTACATGGCTGCCTTGTCCCCATGGAGAACAGCTCCAGGTCTTCACTCCATGCTGAGGGTCACAGTCTGAGGATAATCTATCTCCCTTATTTCCCTAAATGTGACCCTCTTGAAAAGCGAGTCAATCTCAGGCTAACCAATTAAAATTTAGAGAGGTTCGATTGCCACGATGATACAGGTGCCTGACCCATGTTGTGCTTTCCCTTTCCTCTGTGTTACACTAAAATGCCATCTCTTTCCAGAAACGCCCAGGAGCTTTCTGAAGTCTGCCTGCTTGCTAATGGAGCATCTTAAGGATGAATGCAGCTGAAGACAATTGTACATAATTTAATAGCAAATGTTAATAATCTAATTACTGTGAATCACAGTTCAGGGATAGATTCAAATTGTGGTTGAATCTACCATCTCTCTCATATGCACTTGCCTCAGAATGAGCCACTCCAAATTAATATCCAAACCCAAAACATTCAGCTTGGCAACCTTTACAACCTGATTTGCACTCACTTGTCGCTGTAAACAGAATATTTTAATGCTGCAGTTCATTTTGTTAACAATTAGCAAATGCACGTTAAATCTTTTCTCCCCAATATGAAACTTCCCATGAATGAAATTCAACTTTGAAAGTCTTAACAGAAAAATCACAGAAACATTCCAAGTGTAAATTTTAAGCATCGACAATATAGTGGTTATCAAAGGAAGCATTTATAATTACTGTCATTCTCCTCATCTGTTTCACATTAGATTGCCTCAGAAAGATAAAAGCATTCTCATTACCTCTCCCAGAGGAAAACAGAGCAACCAATGCTGCATATTAAGGCACCCAGGAACAAAAAAGGTCTCTCTAAACAACAACAACAACAACAAAAAAGCAGCTCATTTAGACTAGAACTAAGCAGCATACAAAACATTCGTGTAGGCCTTGCCTCAACTTTTAAGAGCTATCCACTCGGCCACAACAGACAGCTGGGCTGCAGGTGGGACCTGTAGCCTAGACACTGAGTGCACACAGCAGAGCCTACACAATGCTACCATAAAGATCATGTGAATTCATCTCAAAAAAGCCACTACCAGTCTGACTCCTGTTTAAATAGAAGGAGCTTCATCTGGAGAGAAATTATCGCTGGCAGCTGCTTCAGGCACAAACTCCTGCAGCTTTAGCCTGGGCTGGGTAATAAACTCCCAGACTTTCAAGCAGCTCTGTCAAGATGCACTTTACAAATCAATAAGAGCCCCCACTACCTATCTATTAGTCCGAGAGGACCTATCTGAGCACGCAGCATCCTGCTTCTTCTATCCCAGCCTGTGAACACCAGTAATCGCTGAAACCTGAAGTATCAGAAAGACAGGGGTGTAGTTTTTGTACATTTTTCCACATTTATCTTTCTTCACTGATGAACCATCTCAGCCTTTTTTTGTTCAGTTTCTTCATTCTACAAAGACATAATTAGTCCCCCCATTTATCTACCATCAGTCTATGTGCTGAAAAAAGGCTGCAGGTGACTGCAGCAGCTCTCAGTCCCACCCAGGCAGCACATATTCCCACTCTGAGGTCCCTGTGCAGACCACTGTGTATGCCTAGATCAGTCAAACCAGATGATGAGCTGATTCGGGAGCCCTAGATTTAAGATCTTCCCCACTCTCAGAGGACTAAGATCTACAGCTAACCCCAAAGAAGTTTGAAGGATTCATCTTCTTGTGGTAGGTTGAGAGGTTTGACATGCACGTTAAAACTTCTGTCTTGACCTGGTCCTTTGAACCACAGGAAATATCTGTCTTATTCTACATAGCCAGGAGCATGTTAGTATTATTAAAAGCTACCCCTTTACTAAGAAGGCTGCTAAGTTTAAAGAAGGCCTGCTAGTTGGTTTTTTTTTTTTAATGCTGCTTTTTTTCTCTCTCTCTTTCTTGCCTGAAAGTCAAATGCAAAAGAAAAATTACTATAAAGCAAAAGCCATAACACAGATCAAGGATTTCACAGAATCACAGAATGGTTAAAGTTGAAAGGGGCCTCTGGAGGTCATCTGGTCCAAACCCCCTGCTCAAGCAGGGCCACCTACAGCCCGTTGCCCAGGACCACATCCAGATGACTTTTAAATATCTTAAGGATGGAGGCTCCACAACCTCCCTGTGCAACCTGTGTCAGTGCTCAGTCACCCTCACAGCAAAAAAAAAAAAAAAAAAAAGTATTTCCTGGTGTTCAAAGGGCCTCCTGTGTTTCAGTTTGTACCCACTGCCTCTTGTCTTGTCTCTGGGCACCACTGAAAAGAGCCTGTCTCCATCTTCTCTACACCCTTTAGGTATTTGTACACATTGATAAGATCCCACTTGAGTCTTCTCCAGACTGAACAGTTCTAGCTCTCCCAAACCTTCCCTCATAGGAGATGCTTGTCAGCCAGCAAAATGCCCTGTGTCTGAGAAGAGTGCCTGAAAAAAAGTGACCTTGTACTATCCCATTTAATACATAGTGTGGCATCAATGTTTGACAATGCAGGACTATGATACTGGGTCAACAAGAAAAGCTCTGCAATTCTGTTGCTACCAGTGTTGGCTTAGATGAACCAAACCACAGAGATGTAAAAATAAAATTTAAAAAAAAAGAGCCATATGGTGTAAATTAGGAATAGTGTTTCCCACTGAGGGAGTTTGTTAAAGATAAACATTATCCTTTACTCGGTACAGTCATCTTCAGGATTTGCCAGAGCCACACTACATACATCTCTCCAGCATGTTTCCATTGGATAATAAGGTGTCTGGAGTGCCCTCCCTCAACTGTCCAGCAAAGGACAGGTGAGGAGGGAGGGTGTCCCAATAGGGCCAGGTTTCTCATAGCCCCTAGGACCCCCACCGGTCACATTGAGCTCTTTCAGAAGCACACAGGCTCAAAGATGACAGCTAAGCACACAGAGCAGGGCTCACATCACTGCTTATAAACCTTCGCCATATTTTACCTTTAGTTCAACACAACTAATGCTGCATTTTAAAGCTATGTAAAAATCAATCCACACAGATTTGTAATTAATTGATTTTTTTTTTTTTAATTTACTGAATGAGGAATTTCACACAGCCTTCACTGTGTATGTTCAATTAATAAAAACAGCCACAGGAGTTCCACACCTAAGGACCCAGGAAAGTGTTTTCGTATTCATACATTCCTTTCTGCATAAAAAGGTGATATCTTTGATGGAATATTGTTAAATATTGCATGCAGGAGTCCTTAATGTTTAAAACCAGTACCTTATTTATATTTCATTTTCATTTAAAGGCTTCAAATAATGTTAGCAGTTGAAATAATGCAAACAGACCATCCTCTTGGAATCATTTTCCTTTCTGTGTTCCCATATTCCCTCTAAGTAAGAAACTCAACAACAGACAAGTCATATGTAAATTTATTTTGCAGTTTGGGATTGTTCTAAATAATTACTAACAAAAATGTATTATTTAGCTCCAGGCTATGTCGCCGCATTAGAATTAAATGGCAACTATTTGCTCTTTCAGTGGTGGCAAGAACCACTGGGCTGATGTCAGCATCATTTTGAATGCCATTATCACAGTCTCTGGCTCTTTAGGAGCAGGCAGATTTATTTACAACCTAGTGAAAGTCTCACATTTCTTTGAGCCACAGGAAATATCTCTTATTCTAAATCACCAGGAGTATATATACACTATTATTAAAAGCTACCCCTTTATTAAGAAGGCTGCTATGACATTCCCATTTCTCTGAGTAAATTCATTATCACATACCATTTGAGCACCAGTAGGCAATTGTGCATATTTATTGTGAGGGAAATGCTAGAAAACAGAATACTCTTTTGAGTGCTTGCCAGAGAGCCATGTGACACATGCCCAGATCTGGTGTTAAGGGTTGCAGGGTTTTTTGTTTTTTTGTTTTTTTTTTTTTCCTCCTCCAGAAATACTAATGAAAGAGTAACAGGAGACCGAACAAGTCTGAATCCCAGCTGTTACACTCTTTGGAAAGATACCAGAAGCGTCAGCACTCTACACTTTTACTGACAGGCAGAATAAGCTGAAGAAATAGGAGGACTGAACCACAGGATTGTTTGTTTTTCATGGTTAGGGACACTGCAGTTAAAAAGGTATGGGAGTTACCACACTGCAGGCACTACCGAATCACAGTGGGAATATCCTGTCCTCGTCTTTCCTTCCAAGGAGAAAGTGCTTGTAGCCTCAGCCATTTGGGCAGAATCTTTCCACAATGCCTTATCCCATCTGTGTGTATCAGTGCCACAATCTCACCATAAATTAGTAGTTTCTAAGACTAATTGAGCATATATAGTCACACACTGCCCTGTCTGTCTTAACTGATACCATCCTTTTTTTTTCTTTGTTAATGGAGATATTTCAGATGCAAATATTGTAACAATACATTCAAAACACATTTCAAACTAAATATTCATGAAGTTAAACAAATACCCCCAGAGGAATATCCTCTTATGGATTCACAGCAAAGATGGGTTTGCTTTCAGTGCTTGGCAATACTTTTTCCACAAGCAAAACACCGCTCAGCCAGCCCTTGATGCAGCCTTGGCCCTAGCCACAGGCTCGCTCCCCTCTTTCCTTAGGTTTGTGTTGACACAGACAGATCCTGAAAACCCTTTGGCCTAACCCTGTCATAAAACCAAATCATCCAAACTTTGTTCTAACATAAGTATGTAATCCTTTGTGGACATTGAGGCAAAAAATAATCAAAGCATGAATGTGAGCAAAGTCTTCCTCAATTACAGAGCAGAACAAGATCAGGCTGCTTCTGGAAATTTCATTAATAGTTTTGTCATGCATTTCTACCTCTGCCCTCTTCAACTTGGGAGAGTCATCCAACTCTAAAATAGAGAATGAAATACAAATACTCCCAGACTTCTTGAATCTCAGTTCAAGGTAAAATTTAGACTCACTCTTCTATCTAGACACATAATCTCAAAAGACGGGAAAAAAACTGAGGGCTGTTCAATGACCATCAAATATTTATTAAAATGTATCCTTGTATTCTGCATGCCCACTCCCTCAAGAAGGCCTGCAAACAATGTAATATTTAACTTAAACTACTTCAGGCAGAGGCAGTTGAGGACTACCATTACTTCAGGATTGATCTTCCTACATTTTAAAATTGCATTTTTCTGTCATCCACAGTCCAAACACATACTGCCTTATAGAAGGCTGCATACAAAAAAACATAATCAAAATATTTATCATTCAGTTCCCAGGCTTTTTACTATTTTGATAAATAAACGGTGAGCACGTGTTGGGTTTTAGTCAAATACAAATTAAATGCACATTTTTTTGCTACTGCTAATATTAAACCTACTTGAAGCAGATGGGGATACATGCAATCCCCTACTCAGTATATACAGATAAACAAAGGAAACACATTCAAGGGGCTATATATCACTACCATCCTGATTATGCCTTCAGCCTCCAACTACAAACACCCTCTTCTTACTTGGGCCAATATTCAGCCAGTTACCACTGCAAATATTGTCAGGCAATGGACAAGTGAAGAGATGGAGCCATCTAAGAGGTGAAGGCACAAAACTGTTTAACAGTAAACTCAATATTGATTAAATAATTAAAATGCTATTTTATGTTGTTAAAATTGAACCAAAAAGAAAATAAAACCCATTAAATTCTCTATTTTAACAAGTCCTCTGACAAAGGCATACTCTTTGGTCTTTTATGTTCACAACAGATGGCTCATCTGACTGGTTTTATTAATCTATACAACATTATGAATGGGAAGCATATAGACAGTATAGCTTGCTCCCTAGTTTATCCCCCTGTCTGGGTTTAAATACAACCATCATGGTCTAGCAGAAAGATTCTTATAGATTTGTAACACAGAGATAAGTATTACTAAAGCTGCATATAAGCACCTAATTCTAACTTTCAGCATCACAGAATCATAGAATGGTTTGGGTTGGAAGGCACCTTAAAGATCATAGTTCCATAGTTCCAGCCCCCTGCCATGGGCAGGGACACCTTCCACTAGCCCAGGTTGCTCAAAGCCCCGTCCAACCTGGCCTTGAACACTGCCAGGGAGGGGGCAGCCACAGCTTCTCTGAGTAACTGGTTCCAGTGTCTCACCACCCTCACAGGGAAGAATTTCTTCCCTATATCTAATCTAAGTCAACCTTCTGTGAGTTTAAAACCATTACCCCTCATCCTATCACAACAGTCCCATATACAGAGTCCCTCCCCTTCTTTCCTGTAGCCCCCTTTAAGTACTGGAAGGCCGCTATAAGGTCTCCCCGGAGCCTTCTCTTCTCCAAGCTGAACAACCCCAATTCTCTCAGCCTTGCACTTGGCCTTGTTGAACTTCATGAGGCTTGCACAGTCCCACCTCTCCAGCCTGTCCAGATCCTTCTGGATGGCACATCCCTTCCCTCCAGTGTGTGAACCACAATGCACAGCTTGCTGTCATCGGCAAGCTTGCTGAGCGTGCCCTCAATCCCACCGTCCAACAAAGATGTTAAACAGCACCAGCCCCAGTATGGACCCACAAGGAACGCCATTCATCACTGCTCTCCCCTTGGACATTGAGCTGTTGACCACAACTCTTGAAGTGAGACCGTCCAGCCAAATTTTTATCCACTGAGTAGTCCAGCCATCAAATCCATGTCTCTCCAGTTTAGAGACAAGGATGTTGTGCAGAGCAGAGTCAAAAACTTTGCACAAGTCCAGGTAGATGTTGTCAGTTGCTCTTCCCTTATTTACCAATGCTGTACCTCCTTATTTTCCATGTGCCCTAGCATACATTCCAGGAGGATCCACTCTGTTATCATGCTGGGCACATATGCTTATAAAGGCTCAAATACAACTCCTCTTGCTATCCATTTTAATGGAGTCCAGTCTCAATAACACATCTTGAGCATCAGCAAATGAGAAAACATAAATGAAACAACTTCTATATAATGGAAGTAGTGGTAAAACACTGTCCACTTCTCATCAGGAGAAGGACAAACAAGGAAAAAACAACACACGAAGCAAGTTTTGACAATTTCATTAGGAGAGAGTGTTTTATAACCTACAGAAAAAGGAAACACAAGATGGCCAGCAAAAGCTTCTCCTGTGAAGACAACAGAAACAGTCCCATTGCTCCAAGTAGCAGTGTCTGTCAACAGTGCAAAGAAAAAGCCCTACACCACTTGTGGCACTATTTCACATATTGTCACCTTCTCAGTGAGACCTGTCATGAAGCAAAATGAAACATTAAAAATAAGGTTTTCCATAGTCAGGATATGTTAAAAAAAAAAAAATACAAAAAGGGAAATCCCACTGAAATCCCAAGAGTGAGAACAGAAGTAATCAGCTGAGCAACGAGGACATTGCTTTCTCACTTTCACTCTTGACTAGCTAAAGGAGCTCTTGACTAGGAGAAGCAGCAGGCACCAGGGACACAAGTTCAAGTGCATCCTGTAACAAGAAGTCCTGCAGCATCTGCTTCTGAGCTTTTTCTCCTCTCTGGTACTCTTGGAGAGGCTACAGCTGCCTCAGACTTAAAGCCGCATCAAACTGGTAGTACTAAGTGGATCTGCCTACCTGCCCACCCTCAAAGATGGTTGTAACTTTAAGTCAAAAACCTTAAACATATGTCACATTTTATTTTCTTAAGTGATTAATCAAATTGAGAAGCTGATTAGCAAATTGAATATCTGATTAGCTCCTTCCATGATGCAAAGAATTAGATCTTAATCAAAGCTTGTAGAAGATAAGCACCACTACCCTCACACTCAAACCAAGCACCTGCATTTCACAAGGGGAAAAATAATGATTATTAAACCCAGTGAATTGTAGCTCTTTGATTAGTTCCAAGCACCTTTTTTCTCATCTAATCAAGGTAATTATACAATAACTTTTTGAAAAATATATTCTGCACATAACAAAGCAGGCCTGACACATTGGTGCTCAACAAAGATTGCTCCCTCACTGTTCCTCCAGCTAGCTAATACCCTGGTCTGTAAGATGACCTACTACAACAAAATTCCATTCCAGCAGCTGCAGGCTGCTTTACTGGTTTTAACATAAACAAGTCACTTGCGCCATCATACCAACACCAAGTTTGTTCCACAGATAACAGAAGACAGTTAACAAGATTTTCAGTGGCTTAAAATGTATAGGGTTTTTTTTTTTAAAAAAAAAAGGGGGAAAAAAAAGCATCTGCTGGTGTCAAGACAATTTCTTGGCAGAACTCAGCAAGACGACAGCTTTCAGCTGATTAGCTGTGCCCGCATAATTAAAGAGTCATCACAGTCACTGGGAATTCCTTCATGCTGGTTTACAAGTTAGATTTATCAATAATAAACTTAAAATACATTCCACCCAGAGCGATCCAAATGTAGGGCTAGATTGTGTATGCTTAATTGTTTTGGGTTATTTTTTAATTTAAACCTCAGAAGTAAGCACCTGACTCCTTAAACCTGTGTATTTCTACAGTATTTTTATCCAACTAATGTTCCAAAAACTATAAACAAAGAATTCAGCTTTTTGTTTCTTAAATGCTTCAAGTAAGCATACTCCAACAGTTTCCTGCTTGTCATATGATTTTCAAAGAAAATTATAGTTAACTTTAACCATGCTATAAATTCCAAGGTATAAATTCTCACTCAGATGACAATTAAAAATCTTAATTAATTCTTCTCTGCCTACAGCCAGGAAATCTATTTCAACCAGCTTTATCATCCCCTGCATCAGCTATTGGATAAAACACATTAGCCATTACCCACCTGCTGTATCTCTCCTGCCAAGGCGATCCAAAGGAATCCATTTAGGTCTCACTTAATAAGCTGAGCTATCCAAAAAACTAAATGTTAGTCCTCAAACTTGACCTTCAACTACCATCAATACTGAACTCTCTGCCATTACACCATTTTCTTTTCCAGTCTCTCTCTATTCTTTTGTACTTGTGGCACTAGGAAAACCCAAACCCATTAAACTGTGATCACTCATCAATTTTCCCATATTGTCATAAGTGAATTTGTTTCTGAATGGCTCAAAGCCTTACTGTGAGAATCTTTAGAAAATATATCTTGACTCTATTAGATCAAGTGGTACAATCCTTTCCATCCTGAACAAACAAAAGAAAAAGGAAGATTGACTAGGAAGTGTTCACCTAATACCATAACAAAAATCACCATATTTGTATTCAACCATGACAATAACATAAATAATTGAACACAAATATGTTGACTTGCAAAAGATATAATATAGAGGGTCAGTAATTATGTTTCATACACAATTTTATACATAAGGAAGACAAAAATTTCAGTCAAGATCACTGTCAAATTATCAGAACAGCAAACTTCTACATAGTCTTTGGGTGTTTCACTAGGCACCAAATTATTACATTTTCCTTTTGAAAGAGAAACAGAAGTTTGAAAGCCTGTTTAAAAATTTTTTTAAAAAAAGGAGAAAAACAAAATGCCATCCAAGTGGTGTCTATTAGTTTTTAAACATGTTACATATGTGATATCAAAATCTATAGCTAGCTATACACACCCTGAACAGTGCCTCAGGGAAAAGAATCCACAATTTTCAGTTCCAAAATACAGAAATCTTCACTACTAGGACAAAGTAAATAGCTCATCATCCACCAGTGAAGAACAAGAATGCATACATGTAATTCATGCATTTGTCATAGAAAATACACTGTTACATAGGGATACAAATCTGGAACTCTTCAAATACAGTTATTATCAGAAACATTTCTATATAACCAGACTGCAGCAGCTTTTGTATTCTGCCTTCCAAAATTTGCCTGGATTAGTTTCACTCCTAAAGCAAAATGCTGTGGGAGTGCTGCACGTAACAATTCTGAAGCAAATTGAAACAGTTGGTGAGGTACTGCAATTCAAATTGACTGGAGGCATTAAAAAAATTCATAGGAAGCAGCAAATGCAAAATTTCTCCACTATCTTGTGCTATTACACAACAGCCAAACAGAATTCCAGTATCTGCACTCATAAAACACAAGGATATCTCCACTTAGTGCCACAGAGCAGAAAACATTTTACACTCTTTAAGAGGGTCCACAGCAGGTTACACGCTTACTGATACTTCCCCAACCACTTAATGTACTTGGCCCAGTTTTGATGCAGTGCCTCCCAGATGTCCTGTTAAAAAAACCTGTGAATTTCAGCATCCTTAAACCAGCTGCCCCCACCGTATAAACTAGCCCAAATGTGGTTCCCATTCAAAACTGTGTCTTTTTTTGCTGTTGAACAGACTTCAGTGTATTATACAGCCTGCATTGTGTTGAGATGAAGGATGCTCAAGGAACACTGGATATCCCATTGGGACTCCCAAGAAAACAAGTTTCCCACCTCAGGAGGCTACTCCTGAGAGAAGATTTCAAATACACCTCAAAATTATGTCACACCTGTGCAAGTACCTTAACACTATGAACAAACTGGAAGACCAGAGAAAGATTACAGGAGCAAAGCCTTGTTATCCAACTGTTCTGTGAAAAGCAGGCTTTTGCTGTACTCTTCCCCTGGCTTTTTGGAGTTCATACACTTAATACTACACATTTAATGGTCTTTTGGGAGCCTTAGCTTATGTTATTTTAAGCTACCGTAAGAAAATATCAATACAAAAATAGAACACAACTAGCATGCCTCCTGATAGCAATTTGAACTTTGTAGAGTTTCTACCTGGTAATCTTGAACACCGCATTTTTTAGGTAAGGTACAATTTTGCCCTCCACTCCCTTTTTGCCAATGGAGAGAGCAACACACCTGTGGGAAGCAGATGCACCATCCCACTGCCTCATTTTTCTCCTCTAATAAGCAAAAGCTGTTAAACTTCTAGCAGTTTGAACAGCCAGTCTGGATACCTTCTGGAGCTTACAGGATACATCCCAACAAGCACCAAGGTCCATTTCTCATGGACCACACAGCCTCAAGTCATCTTCCTAAATATTTAATGAAGGGATGTGGGTGACAGGAAATGTTAATTTTCTCAGTTATTTTGTCCATTACTCACTGCCTGTGTAAATTTATTCTGGTATACATAGTACTAAGTTTTTGATTTTGACCACTCCAATAACATTTAATGCACTGGATAAAGCACCATATGCTGAAATTTGCACATAAATAATTGTCAGAAAACAAGGACTCCATGCAAGATTGCAGATGCAGAGACATCTCACAGCTGTTAGTTCGAAGGAAGTTTTCAATTTTGGATCAGTTTGCAAATGTTAGGGAACAGGAGGTTGACTAAAGACTGATGGAAATAAAGTGAGGGAAAGTGAGGAAAGGAAGTTGGAAGTGTTTTTGAAGAAACAATCTCTGTTAGCAGAAGACAAGTAGCCTACGATATGTTGTGTGTATAATATAGCATGTAACAATATCTGGGGAAAAAGAAAAAAAAAAAAAAAGCCCAACAAAAAAATACTTAAACTGGGTTGTTTCTTTCTTGTATCCATAGTAGATACACTGATCACATTACTCTTTTGAAGACAGAGCCTTTGATTGCTGAGGGCCATCCTTAGACCAGTAAGGTAAATGTTATGTCTCCTCAGATCACATACATATAAATTTGAGTCTTCATTTCAGCTTTCTAATGGCTTGAATATGTGTAATAAAATAAATCAGAAAATGCAACTGATACAAAAGCCCTCAAAGCTAAATCCAAAAGATATCATCACATTCTGTGGAAATTATACTGCATACAGCCAGAACAAGCTTGATAGCACGTCACATAAAATTAGATCAGTAAGTGACAATTACCTTCTGTTCATATATATCAAAAACAGTGGATGTCAAGCATCTATCACAGAAAACAAAAATATTCTGAGCTTGTATTTTCTTTTTCTCTTTTTATAGGAACTGCAATTTTAGTAACATTTCATTCAGAAAGATATGATTACAATAGCCGTCAATTTAGAAGTAGTAGTAAAACAGCAAGAAGAATTATTGTACATTAATAATTCTTTTAGGTTTTTGGCATTTTCAATTGC
>NW_020799095.1:12355028-12390025 GCF_003259725.1 Athene cunicularia | reverse complement strand
GAAAAAAAAAAAAAAAAAGATGATTAAAACATCATTAACTCTTTACCTAACAAACGCTCTGAAATTCACTTCATTCAGAGAAACACTATCAGGTATCATTCCCAGTCATTCTCTTAGCACTCCTTGAGACCTGGATTTTGCTTTGCTACCCAGTCCTCGTTGCTCTGCTGCTTTTTCACTTATTTATTTCCTAGAAAAATAGAGCTAGGTTTCTAACCCTCCTGCTTGGAAGTAAAACCAGTGCAACATAGTATAACTCAGTCCTCAGAGCACTGGGAAAGCCTGCAACATGGTATGAATTGCTTCAATTGTTTCAGTGTCTTAGTCTAACACCTAAAGACAACAATGGAAAATGTCAGCACTGTTAACTATAACTGCCCATCATCTCTGCAGAAACATTCAGCTAATAGGCTTATTCTAACACTCCCAAACCTTCCCAAAACTTCCTATGTACCAGAAACTCTTACTGTTTTCTTCCAAAAGCTCCAAGTTCACTATTGTTAGTATCTAGGATACACTTAGGTATTGTCAACAGAAAAACTATCAAAAATTCCAAGCCTGAAAATGAATGGGGAACATAAAATAGGATTCAATATCAAAATACGTAACAGCCTTAGTGCCTGGCTTTATTCTCATTTTGCCTATTTAATTAAAAGCCTACAATTAGAAATAAAAAAATAAAGCTGCTGCAACAGAGTTTCTACTCTGTCAAACAATATTCTGCACACAGAAGTTTTGCTCACCTTCATAAAGTTTCAGCTACACCAAGAGAACTGAAGTACCAAATTATCAAAATAACTGTTTGTTTTATTTTAATATAATTTAACAAGAAATTAATACTCAGATAGAAGAGAGAGATCTAACTGCAGCCTCCACTGAATGAAAGGTTGCAGACTGATATCAACTATTGTCTGCTCTTACTGGTGCAACTGCCAGGACTTGAAGTGCACCTGCATATGCAGTAACTGCCCTGACCAGCCTCACCTGGCATGCCCATCCAACCCATTCCTCCCTCAGGATGAAGAAAAGCCTAGCAAATGAAGCTTTCAAATACAGAACAGCTCTAAATACTTTCAGTTTCTGCAGCCATGAATCAAAAATTAAAGAAGTCTTTGTTTAGACAAAAAGGTGTAAAAAATAATAATGCTTTTTTTCCCTTTAATTATCTGTGCAAGCAACATTTCTAAGGCAAAATATTTCTTCTAAAGCATGCTACTTGCAAATGTAAGATTTAAAATTACACAGATTCAAATCCTAACACTTTGATTACATGCACCTACAATGCATCTTTTCTCTAGGTAGAGATACACATGTGTTTAGATGCATCAGGATTCCAAAATGGAAACCCTATTTAATACTAAAGAATTCTACTGATATATCAAGATCACTGCACTGGGAAAAGGTAATTTGCAAACTCATACATTCACTGTGTATCAGAATATCATAAACCCCGCTGACTACAAGTGATATTTTATATTAGGAAAAATGCATAATAGGGTGGATGTCCAGTGCTTGAAACAGGTTTTCTAAACAGCTCTGGCTTGCTTTTCATCCTTCCTCAACCAACAACATGCCTACATGATGAGACAGAGAGAAAAGGCAATGGGTAAGGGAATGCTCCTAAATGTTGTTTTATTCCCTACCAGAAGGGCTAAGTATTAATGATGCATAAATGTTTCCAGAAAAAAAAATCTTAAAAGCTTGGAGGCCATATGTTATCATCACAGCTACACTATGGAACAGAAATATGTCTTGATTTGTGTGTTTACAGGAGTAACAGAAGACTCCACACCTAATTAAGGTTTTATTAGTATTTTCTCAAACTACAAAATCTGTATAAGGATACTTCTCCTATGCCTAAGCCTCCCAGCTGAAGTCATGATAGTACCTCTCTATGTCCATATACCCCTGTTTATCACCAGCATAACTATAAATATATGTACCTACCATTTTCTGGCACCAAGAAAACTTCAAATTCTGTCTTAAGTGTCACAGCTTGAAACTACAATGTTCGTGACAGAGAAAGCTCAAGTAGTCTCTTCATGTGATTAGCCCCCAACTGTTACTGAGTGAAGTAATGATTCATCCCAAAGCCCAAAGCGGGCTGAGAGAAAAGACAATAAAGAAGAGGAAAGACTTCAGTGGGAGCACAAACTCCAGATATCCCCTGTTCAACTACCAGCTTTATTTCAGATTTGAATCTGACTGCTTATCAATGAGCTTTAACAATCCTAAGAGAAAAAGAAAACATCAAATTGGTCACAAAATAAAATTAACTGTATCTGCCTAAAAATAGAGCATAAAGAACCCCAGTCCTTTTTATTGTATTCAATTAACTCAAACTAAAAAAAGAAAAAAAAAAAAAAACTCTAAAATAAAGATACAGTAGACATCAGTCTGTTCATTCAGGGGAAATGGAACTCTGATAAATTATGAAAGTTCTGACTACATCACAAGTTCTGCAATATTTAATATTTACTTAAAATCTATTTTTCATCATATTTTCTTAAAATCACTGAAATCTGAAGCTCTTGGGTAAATTAAACATACCCAGGTCACTGGACATGATTGCAAGTGTAGCCTTGTTCACAGAGCTTGAAGTTTGAAGTTCACGGTTCATAGAGCCTGAAGTATTACCCAAGAAAATGGTTAGGTGATATTGTTTATCGGCTTCACTACATGTTACTGAGATTTGTTTGGTTGTTTTCAAGCTAGTGAATAAAGTTTAGTTCATTAAGATCTTATTGATTTTAAAAAGCGTTTGAGAAGGGAGAAGGAGCAACATTATTTTCTTCTTCCCCAAGTAACTGTCATGCCCAAGCGGCATCCATACAGTCATGCAATCTGACGAGTGGCGGTACTGTCAAAACCTTCTGGTAGAGTAAGCTCTCACACACGAACAGACACCAAGTAGCAGAGAACGTCTGTGTGCCCACTGGCAGGAACACACACAGCGACCTCATCAGGAAACAAAAGCCTACGGTTCACAGAAGCACAAATAGCTATGTGACGGCCTTGGAGAGCTCTAACTTTCCAAAGAACTCAGCTAGCATCACCTGGAAACCCACAGTGCAGCCCCACTGTACTACAGCAGGCTGCCAGTAAAACTGGTCTGAGATGAGCTAAATACAGAAGAGAAAGAACACTCTTTGAACTCTTGGTATATAAAAACAAAATTGAGAAAAATGTTCCAAGAAAAAATTAAGAAATTAAATAATCAGTTATGATACATGAAACAGCACTAGGCAGACTTATTTATCCCTTTGAAATACCATGGGATGCAGTGAAATCAGAGTAGCGCTATGCCAAGAGGAAATAAGCAGCATGAGATGTTCACGTCACATGCTCAGTGGGCCATGTGCCACAGAGAGGCAACACTCTGTGTGTGTGTGCACGAATGTATGAAAAAATTTGGTCCACAATCACCTACAGCAGACATTTGGCACATATGAAATTTTCTCTGTGCATGGACATGAAAGGAAAATCTCTCTCCTCTTCGCTGGTCCATAGTATTGCCACAGAAACATTAGCAACCTTAATTAGTCATCTAGCTTGCACGTCACTTGAAATAAACTTTTTAAACTTACAAGTGTTTTAGAATCACAGAATCATTCAGGTTGGAAAAGACCCTTGGGATCATTGAGTCCAACCATCAGCCCTACTCTACAAAGTTCTCCCCCACACCGTACCTGCCAACATCTCATCTAAACAACCCTTGTTTTGTTACAAAGCCTCTGATCTAATAACCCAAATAAAGCCTGGCTATTAATTCAAGGCCACATTATATAAGTGATGACAACTAAACTGTGACAATGGATTTGAGTGGTTATCTAAATGTTTCCATTTTTGTGCTTTCCACAAATGCTAACAAAATGCAAATAGACAATACAGTACAATAGAACATCACAGAACACTGGAATTGTGAGCAGCACAAGTTGCCCTCCTAATTGACTTGGAAAATGTTTCAAGAGAGGTAAGCAAGTACTGTATTACTTCCAGGTTTCTCTCTTCAGCGCACATCCAAAGCCCATTGTGCAAAGGGAATTTTGCTTTTGACTTCGTTGATCTTTAAATCTGGTTACTCTTCATTGCTCAGTCACACAGAGTCAAAAGACTACAGAGACCATTCAAATTTTTTGACTTGAGTGCCAAAAAGTAATCTTTGATTAATTTTCTGCAATCAATCAATCAATCAATCAATCAGAAAATAATTTCTCTAATCATTTATTAAAATCCTATCATAAAACACCTATTTGCAATTATTATTATTATTATTATTATTTTTACAGGATGGAGGGAGACAACACTAATTCACAAATGCAATGAACAAAACCCTCACAAAGAGGTAATGAAAGCAGCAAGTGTGCAGCCCAAAAAATAGCTTGGCTTTAACTGAGAGTTTCATGGGCCTTGAAGTTGTACCAATGGACCAAGTTACCTTCACTTTGCTAACCAACTGCCGAGGCATAAACATGCAAAATCTTAGCTGTGGATCTTTGAATGCATTCTTAGTCACTGCAGAACTAACTAAATTTCAAAACGAATACATGGCCAACTGCCCAGTTACCATGAAATGCTTTTATACAGGGTGTAGAATTTTAATAAATTTAAACACAGATATGTTGAACAGAGAGGCATGTCACCAAACTAACCCCTTTCCAGTGTGTTTACTGACTCAAAGATAGTTCATCTTGCTTGACCTTCCTGGAGGAGATGAATAAATAACAGACATAAATGGAAGGACAGTTTTAAAGAATCATATGCTATACTGTCTAGGAACACCGTATCTCAAACACGATTATTTTCTACTTCATTTAATCTAAATGTTATGACTAGTAATAGACCATCTAAACCATTTACTTTTTATTTCAATGAAAGAGTGAATATGAGACCATAAGATTTAAATCCCTCCCTCCCAAGAATTTCTATAAAATAACAGTAATTCAAACTGTAACACCTATTTACACTGGTGTATAAAAGAAGCAGATAAACAAGCACTTTCATGACAAGATCTTCCTATCTCCCAAATCAGATATAAAACAAAACCCAACAGTTTTTCAAGGCAAATATGCAAGTCCAATATAAGACATCACTGTAAATCAGAGGAAAAAATATGCTGAACACAGTGTTAATAACCCTAAATTAAATTCTAGAGTCACAGGAAATAGAATTTTTAATCTTGCATTTTATCAACTTCCAAATACAACAGCTCCGGCAGATTGAAATCTCTGAAGTTTCCAAAATGTTATCAGCTAAAAGCATAGGCCTAAATTTATCAGTTAAATCTTTTCTACCTCTTACCAAGAATACAAGAATATTTGCAGCTTTCTAAATTACATAGATGGGTCTAAATTTGCAGATCAACTTATACCATCAATCAGGTCCATATTATGTACAAATTGCATAGTGCATACACAGTTAGGATGTGTGTTTGTAGGCCAAAACATTTAATTTCTGTACTTGAAAGTGTATGAATTTAAAGGTATTTAAAACAATTTCATAGTTATATGTAGCTCAGCTATAACGTTTAGAAAAGATATAATAGTTTTATGGCAGTCTTAGAACTTCTAATATTTACTTGCTAAAATTACTTGCAATTGCTACTGCCTCTTAGTACTCCTTTGTGGATGGACTTGCATTATTAGGAAAGCAAGCCTAGAAATTTAATAATTTGTAACTAAAATATCTCAATTCTCTGCAGCATTTCAGAAAGTACATCACATTTAGTTTGATTTACTGTCCTGTCTTTCTTTCTGTGATGGTACTCAATACCACATCTTTAGTTTTTGCTTTGTTATTACAAGAAAGTACATTCCAACAATAACCAGGAAAACAGGCACTTTTTTTTTTTTTCCAGTAAAAACACACAGCTTAGATGCACATCATTCACAAACAGATGTTAATGCACAGTATAGGAAGTTCAGCAAACACTGGTAAATCTTAACATGTATATTTTATTATATTCTTTCTTTCCCTTCGAAAATTAATTTATTCAAATTTTAATCTCCACACGTGTATTCTTGAGGCTCCAGGTAAAAACATATGCAGAGAGGAACGAACAGGTCTCACTTTGAAACCTGTTAAAACAGAGCTTTAGTTCATTTAATGGAGTTTAGAAACTAGAGATACCCTGGACTACTGCATTTGAAAGAAGTCTGCCTACCACAATAATTACCAAATACATTCCAAATTGTGTAAAAGTCCTTTGAACTTCATTTTAATGTTAGTATCAAAATATGTTTGTGTTTTATTTAGAGAGAAAAAGAGAACTGCCACATTTAAATGTCAGACTAAGAGGTTAGTTAAAATACTCCACTACAGAAATTGAAATGTAATTCAGTTTTGGAAAGCATACAAAAGTCTCAAAAGATTAATAATGGGAGGTTAAGTGCACCATTTTTCACTCAAAATTATATGTCAGCCACATAAAGCAAATAATATTAGTATGTGAAGTCCACTGTAATAGAGTATTAAAGAGTCAGATACAAAGTGCAATTTAGACAGTAAAATTGCTCTTTTAATGGCATTTTGTTCTGCATAGAGATTATCAAATATCAGCATCCTAATCCTAAATCCTTGAGAATAATTAGTTCTCTATCACCTCTTTCCTATACTTAAATTTCCTCACCTGAACAGCATCATAGAAATCAGTGGGCCTTCCCCCTATTATGGTTTTGTTAAACTATCAGGTCCTGGCTGTATCCTGGAGATCTGGGAATAAACACACCTCCAGAAACAGACTTTTTTCAAGGGAAAAGTGGGAATGGCAACTAGGTGGATTATGATAGGTTAAAGCTTTGGTTTTCTTCTCCCACTTTGTTCCTGTTTTCCTACAATAGGGTAAGTAATAAAAGAACTTAATTATCTTTTACTTGTGCCTATTTCTCTACTGCAGAGAAAGCTTAGTTGGCTAATTCAACCCACATGCTAAAATTTTAACCACATCAAGGGTGGATGAAATTAAAACTCTCCCTAACTCATCTGTCTTTACAACCTTTAAAAACTTTACAACCTCCAACTACTGACCAGGTGAGACAAGGACAAGCAATAACAGTGTGTTAAGAACAGCTGAAGTAGCATTTGTAGAGACAGTATCTTTTTCTTACATCAGCAGATAAAGAGATACCGAAGGAAACAAAAGCTTTTTGACACTCAGAGCCTTTATCAGAATTGAAAAAAATAGAGCAAACATCGAGCTAAGTAAAAATCTGAAAACACTAAATTTATATAATTAATTTAGACCCAGAACAATTAGTCAGTCTTTAGAAAAGGGGAGCTAGACGTCTATAGAGCAGAAAAATCTTCTGGCAGGTCTAGGAGCACTAACTCAAAATATATTTCCCACGCATAAAGAATAAATACTTAGTACCTAGAGAACGGCTGGGAGTAAGGAACTGTTACTCAGGAGAAATTATAATCTGCCATAGCACCAATGTCTCTGTTGCACTTAGCATCTAACGAGATTTTACTTTTAGCACTGACATTCATTTTTAAAGGTTTTCAGCAGTTTCTCTTGAAGAACAAGACTCTGAAATCAGAGAAGCTTCTTCTTTTTTTTTTTTTAATGAAAGGAAATGTTAATTTTCTCAGTTATTTTGTCCATTACTCACTGCCTGTGTAAATTTATTCTGGTATACATAGTACTAAGTTTTTGATTTTGACCACTCCAATAACATTTAATGCACTGGATAAAGCACCATATGCTGAAATTTGCACATAAATAATTGTCAGAAAACAAGGACTCCATGCAAGATTGCAGATGCAGAGACATCTCACAGCTGTTAGTTCGAAGGAAGTTTTCAATTTTGGATCAGTTTGCAGATGTTAGGGAACAGGAGGTTGACTAAAGACTGATGGAAATAAAGTGAGGGAAAGTGAGGAAAGGAAGTTGGAAGTGTTTTTGAAGAAACAATCTCTGTTAGCAGAAGACAAGTAGCCTACGATATGTTGTGTGTATAATATAGCATGTAACAATATCTGGGGAAAAAGAAAAAAAAAAAAAAAGCCCAACAAAAAAATACTTAAACTGGGTTGTTTCTTTCTTGTATCCATAGTAGATACACTGATCACATTACTCTTTTGAAGACAGAGCCTTTGATTGCTGAGGGCCATCCTTAGACCAGTAAGGTAAATGTTATGTCTCCTCAGATCACATACATATAAATTTGAGTCTTCATTTCAGCTTTCTAATGGCTTGAATATGTGTAATAAAATAAATCAGAAAATGCAACTGATACAAAAGCCCTCAAAGCTAAATCCAAAAGATATCATCACATTCTGTGGAAATTATACTGCATACAGCCAGAACAAGCTTGATAGCACGTCACATAAAATTAGATCAGTAAGTGACAATTACCTTCTGTTCATATATATCAAAAACAGTGGATGTCAAGCATCTATCACAGAAAACAAAAATATTCTGAGCTTGTATTTTCTTTTTCTCTTTTTATAGGAACTGCAATTTTAGTAACATTTCATTCAGAAAGATATGATTACAATAGCCGTCAATTTAGAAGTAGTAGTAAAACAGCAAGAAGAATTATTGTACATTAATAATTCTTTTAGGTTTTTGGCATTTTCAATTGCTACTATAAAGTCCTTTGATTCAATGTAGAAAATATTACAGATATGAAAGATATTTCTCTTTTTAAAAAATCTCCTTGGGATATATACTACTTCAATAGTAGATACGCGTGTTTTGGCAGTTATTTATAATTATTTTCATGAAGACAACCCTACTGTTTCATTGCTGAGAAACTCATAGGGTAAAACATGGCTTGCCAAGTCACAGATTCTCCAAAACAGATAAATATTATGCAATGTCCAATGTCACACATATACATTACATCTGAAACCAAATCTAACACCACTACAGATGAGTTACAAGCAAGAAAAAATTAGTATCTAAGCTCTTCACAGAATTCAGAATGAAGTAGCACAGTCCCCCCTGCAAGAATCTTAACTCAGATATTCATTATTTCAGCATTTCCAACTAAACAAACTATTCTCCTGCTTCTCAAATCAAAAAGTGTGGCATTTATTGCATGGAAGATATAAACAGACAGGCTGTGAACCCACAATCTTTCCACAGAGTTACATGCCTAATGGCCTCTTCTTATGACTGACAGCTCTGATAGACTCAGCTGAAGGCTGATTTTAATGAAACCCCATTTTCCAAAGGGAGACCATTGTGCTAGAATTATTTTTGTCCTAATCATAACTTTCAGCACAAAAAGGTCTCTCCTTTTCTCCTCCATCCTCAATATAATTTTAAATTGAAATACCAAACCTTTTTTTACACAATTTAGTCTACTGACTTTCAGTCAGCTTTGCAAAAAAAGTATTTTCTTAAGCTTATATAAAGCCAGAACGATAGCTCATTTGAACAAAATAGGCCTTGGACAATTTATATAATAGACTGCTCTGTTCAGATGAATAGAATATGTCAGTCAGAAGACCAGCAGTCTAGAAGTATTGACTCAGTCCATGGGATCCAAACAGACATTCAAATTCCAGTAAATCCCAGTTTTCCTCTTTAGAGTGAAGATAAAATTTAGAATATGACTGCTTAGAAAACAAACTCAAAAATCTTTTTAAACCTGCATGAAGTGTTAATCAAGAGGGTATTCCATTTCTGAGCCTTCAGACAGCAATTTGAACCAACACTATTGAGGTCACACCTATACACTAAAAAGCCCAGCATCAGCTAGTTGAGTCCTGAGCTCTTTAGATGATGCGGCTATAATACATCTGTCAAGATTTAGGTGGGAAACAAAGGAAGAGCTGTGTATCTGGAGTGAGGAAACTGGACACAAACCCATGCTGAAATTCCAGATTAGAGAGACCAGGAGATGACCATCAGCTACTGGGGGGGGTGAGAACTCATGCAAGAGAGTGCTCGCTCCCAGGCGCTCAGGCTTTCTGCCGCCTCTGCTGACTGAAAAATTATTTCATCCCAGTGAGCTAAATGACTATTTCAGCAACATGGCAAATAATATATTAAAATTCATCAAAGGAAGAATAAAGGCACAATGTGTGCAGCGGCTTAAGGTAAATGAGCTTGCTGCTCACCTCTCAGAAGTAATCTTGAAGGAGTCCACAAGAAAATACAGCTGTCTCTTGTTATTTAAGGTGAAAGATGACTCCAACGTCAATGAAACACAAGGACTAAGACACACAACTAAGCTTTAAGAAACTATTTACAAAGTCCTGTTTCTTTATTTCCTCCTCATCAAATAGCCCTCCTTGAAGTTAACCATTTCCTCCAAATCCTCAAGAAATCCAGTACTGCAGGTCCAAGTCTGTCTGTGCACTGCTTTCTGCAGAGTAAAACTTTAAAACAAAAGTGGAAAAATCTGCACTATAGCTGCATATTGGGCACCAACAGAATTTTGGTGGTCCGGGGCTTTTGCCTCCTGTGAAGGAGGCAGCCCTGAGCCAGTCACAGCTGGTTCCAGCCACCTTCGAAACCAGCACCAACAGCCTATCACCCTCAAAAACCTCAAGCGGGTTTGAGAGGTTTAAGCGAGCCAGTGGCAGCCGCAAGGAGCAGGATACATGGTGCTGGACATGTGGCTGGAGACATGCTCCAGGCAGAAGGTGCTCCATGCAAAACGGAGCCGCCCTGAGGGACTGCAGCCATGGGTGACCCGCAGAGGGGCAGGGACACCCCTGAGACACTGCAGCTGTGGGCAACCCATGCTGAGCCAACAACACCCCCAAGGTGCTGCAGCTGTGGAGAACCCATACCAGGGCAGGGACACCCCCAAGGGGACTCTGGCCTGCAGATGTCACTCTAAAGCAGGCACATTGAGAATGGCAGGAAAAACACTAAACCAAAGAAAAGCACAAATATACCATTATGGCATATGAAACCCTCTTCTGCCCTTCTCTTCATCTCACCAAAGGAGCTGGGGCATACTGAACCTCACCTGCAGTGAAAATAGGGAAAGCAAAGATTAGGATGGGTTTAGGATAGGTGTTTGGGTTAAACTGAGCCTAGGGAAGGGAAATGAGTTGACTGCTTTGATTGTTTATTGCGGGAGCTATGGACATGCACACGACCAGTATGATCAAGCAGTGCCCATTTATTGAAGGTAAGCAAGCCCTTTTATAGGTTTCTCCTGTGCACGCGAACGGTACGTGGTACAATCCTTATGATTGGACAGTTAGCTTTGTCCACGTGCTTCAAGCCTTCTCGCGGTTGGATAATAAGCACCACACTCAATGTCTTTCTCCACCCAACCCAACTCCTGGAGTTGGTTGCTGAGTTCTTTGTTCTATGTCCTTGTCATGTCCTTGCCGAGGCATGCACATGTGTAGGATTGCTCACATGTCCATTATCTTCCAACAGTTTATGTTCTTTCTTTTTTCTTCCCGCTCAATCCCTAATTCCATGATGAGAAGTTTCTGTTATTTTGTAAATAATTAAATTCAACAAAGGTTCCCACATCAGTGATAAAAGGAAGCCTAGGGAAAATGTGGCTCCTCTCCGAAAGGAAACAGGAGGCCTGGTTACCCAGACAAGAAGGCTGAGGTACTCAATGACTTTTTTGCCTCAGTCTTCAGTGGGAAGTGACCCAGCCACACAATCCAAGACGCAGGAGGCAAAGCTAGGGACTCAGAGAAGATCAGGTTTGAGGCTATCTAAGGAACCTGAAGGCGCGCAAGACCATGGGACCTGAAGACATGCAGCTGCAGGTCCTGAGGGAAATGGTGGATGAAGTGGCTCAGCCACTATCCATCATATCTGAGAAGTTATGGCAGTCCAGTGAAGTTCCTGCTGGGAACTGGGAAAGGGAAAAAATAAGCCCCATTTTTTAAAAGGGATAAAAAGAAGACCCAGGGAACTACAGGCCAGTCAGTCTCACCTTTGTATCCCACAAGATCATGGACCTGATCCTCCTGGAAAATACGCTAGAGCACATGGAAAATAAGGAGGTCATGGGTGACAGCCAACATGGCTTCACTAAGGGCAAACTGTATCTGATGAATTTGGCACAATTTGCCCTTAGTGACACATTTGTGGCCTTCTGTGACAGGGTTACAGCATTGGTGGATAAGGGAAGAGCAACTGACATAATCTACCTGGACTTGTGCAAAATTTTTGACTCTACCCTGCACAACATCCTTGTCTCTAAGCAGGAGAGATATGGATTTGATGGCTGGACCACTCAGTGGATAAAAATTTGGCTGGATGGTCGCACTCTAAGAGTTGTGGTCAACAGCTCAGTGTCCAAGGGGAGAGCAGTGACAAGTGACATTCCTTGCGGGTCCATACTGAGGCTGGTGCTGTTTAACATCTTTCTTGGTGACACGGACAGTAGGATTGAGGGCACCCTCAGCAAGTCTGCTGATGACACCGAGCTGTGCATTGTGGTCGACACACTGGAGGGAGGGATGTGCCATCCAGAGGGACCTGGACAGGCTGGAGAGGTGGGACTGTGCAAACCTCATGAAGTTCAACAAGGCCAAGTGCAAGGTCCTGCACATGGGTTGGGGGCAGTCCCAAGCACAGATACAGGCTGGGAGATGAGTGGACTGAGAGCAGCCCTGCAGAGAAGGGCTTGGGGGTATAGGTGGATGAAAAACTGACTGTGAGCCAGTAATGTGCACTCATAGCCCAGAAAGCCAACCATATCCTGGGCTGCATCAAGAGAAGTGTGGCCAGCAGGTCAAAGGAAGTGATTCTTTCCCTCTACTCTGCTCTCCTGAGACTCCATCTGGAGCACTGTGTCCAGCTCTGGGGCCCCAGGCATAAGGACATGAACCTGCTCAAGTGGACCCACAGGAAGCCACAAAGATGATCAGGGGGCTGGAGCACCTTCTCTATGAGAACAGGCTGAGAGTTGGGGTTGTTGAGCCTGGAGAAGAGAAGGCTCCGAGGAGACCTTATAGCGGCCTTCCAGTACTTAAAGGGGGCTACAGGCAAGGTGGGGAGGGACTCTGTATCAGGGATTGTTGTGATAGGACGAGGGGTAATGGTTTTAAATGAAAGATGGTAAATTTAGATTAGACATTAGGAAGAAATTCTTCCCTGTGAGGGTGATGAGACACTGGAACAGGTTACCCAGAAATGTTCTGGATGCCTCATCCCTGGCAGTCTTCAAGGCCAGGCTGGACAGGACTTTAAGCAATTTCATCTAGAGGAAGGTGTCCCTGCCTGTGACAAGGGGGTTGGAACTAGATGATCTTTAAGGTGCCTTCCAACCCAAACAATTCTATGATTCTAGAGTCAAGACTGTTTTGCTCAAAACAAACCACAATACCTAGGTGACATAGTATGAAGCCTAAATAAATAATCTAAGTAGAAAAAGAATAGGCTTTAGCCTTTTTCAGTGCTTGTACAGGGGTTTTTTATGCCATCATTGGTATAATTATCACACCAGTGTATTCAATAGCTTGGGGAAATACAGATTGCAGTAGCATCCCACTAGGTTATCTTTCAACATACTTCTGAGCTAAACAGAGTTGAAAGGAATTTCATCAAAATAGATTTCTCCAGACTTATCAGAAATAGATCCATATCGTTACCCTCCTTGGGAAGCACTGACATTGCAATCACTTAAGGCTCCCAGCTGGCACAAATCGCATTATTTCATTTCAGATGGTCTCAGACATTAACTTTGTTTTCTTCTCAGTTAGACCGTGTCATGAACATGTGAATCATGTCATTTACAACAGGAAAGCAAACAGTGATTTCTACCTCATGATCCTGAAAAGGTCTGGCAATTCCTAATGGAGAGAGATTTACTTTAAGGTTCAAATCATGTTTCAGCTGACAGTGAACTGAACCTGTAATTCTTTTTCTGTTCAATAACCTCATTCTCCTTCACAGATGTTTCATATTTTTTGGTAATAACTAGCATACTCTTTGGTAGATACTAAATACTGATAGAATTAACTCCAAGAAGTTGTAGTTCTTAATTTTCTAAATAGGTCAAACAACCTGAAAGAGTTTAGTGCATTTCACTTTTTGTATATTTTAAAGTTTTGCCACAAAGAGATTATTACTTTTTTTGTTGTTGTTGTTCTGAAAACAAACAAAAAACCCAACAAAGAAGCCCAAATAAATCTTGCATTATGAACTCTCTAAGGAAAATTCAGCTATGTTGGTCTTAATCAGACACATAGATCACATTTATTCATTAACTTAAGGGTTATAACTAGCAAAGCCAGCTGTAATGCACAAAATATGCAAGGTTACAATTTAAAATTATTTTCCTCTGAATTTTATCCAGTTTTTATTCATAAGAGCTAATTCTCTGACAATTTGTGACAGTAAACCCATACCCTAGATTTTTGAAAAAGCAAACAGACAATTACTGCACGTTCATTTAAAATTTAGAAGGACAAGTTTATTTTAAAAGTTACATATACAGATATGTATCTCAGGTACATAGCAAAAAAATACAAAAGGAGGTTAAGAGAATTAATTTGTGTGAAGATATTCAGTGACACAGGTTATATATCAGATATCTTTAAAAGACTTCACTTTTTCTTACCACATAGACTTCTTCAAAATTAACAGATTACTATACACCAGCTTTCAAGACAGCCTATAAGACATGAAAACCTTTTCCACACGTTAGTACAGTGCTCAAATGAAATTCTGAGACTTGGAATGAAACTGAAGATTTTAGCATGGAATTCAATTAATAATCTCAATTTTTTGTAAAGCAATACCATTGCAATGTACCTCCCAATGTTGACCATCATTAAGGCAGTAAATTAGTTTCTGTTCTTCACTGTTATGCAGCTACATTGTGTTATGAACTAGGAAATTATTACAAGAAGGAACGTGTATTTTCCAGAACTTTTCCTAGACCAGCTTCATCAGCCATCAATACTTTGAGGCTTGATAATTAGAAAGGGTTTGTTGGTCAAATTAACATTCTAAAGCTGTGACTGCCCATGGTAACATAAAACCTCCTGTGGAAAGTTTGAAATGATTTTCAGTGCTACTCCATCAACATGAGAGCTGTTTCTTAACTTTGTGCTAAGCTTGGTCATTGCCATCTCGAAATTCACCATTTCAATTCCTATTGATATGCAGCTAACTAGTTTTGTTCTGACACATCAATTCATGTAGCCCATCTCACAAAGGCAACAGCCACCTGCTGGCAATTTCCAGTTTTGTTTGAACACTAAGAGCATTCATCAGCTTGTTCCATGATCTTCTTAAGCCATCAAGAGAAATGAGGTCTTGGTCTTCCCCAGTGCACTTCACAGACTAGCTAAATACCATGTATTAAGATGGAAGAGGGCACTAAGGTCATTTAGGCCAGGCTCTTTGGAAACTCAGCTCTGTTTATTCCAATGACAGAGAACTAGTTACTTTTAAGACTGAAGTAACCACTAATGTGTAAGACAAAGTAGAGTGACAAGACTGGGTGCTTGTGAGCAATAGCTGTGTCTGTCATACATATCTGCTGTGTTTTGCTCATGATCTGTGCAGTTATATCCGAGAACTCCTTTAATGGATTGGGGGGAAAGAGCTTTTATGGATGCTACAAACAAGGAAAAAGGGTATTTCTAAAAGGTAGTCCAGATGGTAGGTGAATGTGGGTCAGCTGCCTCATATGCTCCCACCTGAAATCTAGAGGACAGAAGGCAGGAAAAATTATTCCTTACTGTAAGAAAGAATATGAATGCTCTGTCTTTGCATAAACAAGTTATTAGGAATTGATGTTATTAGAAGGAAGCTGCATACAGAGAGATAGTTTTGACATTTTTTCACAATTAAAAAAAAATGTTTATTAATTGAATATAAACAACAAAATGTAAAACCGCACAAGAGCTGTAGCAGAACATGCCCGACTGCTTATATGTTAGCGTCAACAGGTTATATATCATGAAGGTAAGTCCTCCCTTTCCTAGGTGGTAAAATGCTACAGGACACATGTGGTAGTTGAGTGGTCTCCGACTGGCCTCCTGTCCTCATCACAGCACACAGTGCTTGGTTTTCTAGGAATTCATTATCAACAGTACAGTCTCCTGAAGAGTTGCTTATTTCTGTGTTTGTCCACATGCCCTTCCTGCATGACCTTGCCTTTTCCAGGTGCTTTACCAAGCTAATCTGCTTTCTTGGCCTTCTGCTGGCATTTACTCTACAGATCAAACCCACACCTTCTCTGCCCTCTTTCATTCTTTACAGAGATGTCTCAGATCCTCAGCAGCTATTTAAGCTTTTCTCCATAAAGCTATGCTACCCTGACCTCTTTGGAACACACTCTACACAAGACTATAGTTTCACTACAAGCCTCCATACCATCATCAGTAAAATGTGTATGTATTCTTCCTCCCTTTTGGTACCTGAATGACATTCCCATCTTATGTTACTAGCACTTGGGTGATAAGGCCTTTTCATACAAAGCTCTTGTACAATAACTGGTACATTCTGGATTGGAAGAGTGGATAATAGAGCCAGTAATATAATGTACAACTCCGCAGACTATCAGCACGTTGCCCTGAGGCGTGCCTTCAAGAAGCTTAAATAGCAATGGAGTAAAACAAAGTGATATGGTGGCAAGGGAAGGAAAGCATGGCCTAAACACTCCCTAGTGCTGTTGCCCTGTTTGTAGCTCCAGGAGAGTGATTTTCACCTAATGTTGTACACCTAAAGCAGCTTGAGTGAGTCCAACTGCTGGATACTGATCCTGCATTTTCTTCTCAACCATGCACTCCCATACCCTCCATGGCACACATCTGACCATGGCACGAACCATTTCAGACTGCCAGACCAGCAGAAAAACAGGGCACCCAGGACACCTTACTTCCTAAGAGTCCTTTTTCATCTACAATTTCAGTTATTCTCCACTCAGCCTCTGTGAAAGCTCTCCAGTGCTAGGGGGCGGGTGTCACAGTACTGGCCCAGCTTACCTTGGTACCCATTTTCAGTTTTGTTCCCACATGCTCCAAACTGTAAATTATCCCAGCCCAGGCTACTGTTTCAGTCATTCCTGGAAAACTTCACTCTACTTTTTAATGCAAGTGCATGGAACAAAATAACAGGGAACAAATTCTAAGCTTGCTCTCCTCCATGCCTGTGGACTAGGAATGCCCACTCACCCCACCATCTTTATAAGAATGCCTTAGAACAGTGACAGATATTACGCATAACAGGTATGTTTGAGCTCCTTCCAGCGGCACATCTACCACCAATGGGATACACCATACTACCAATGGGAAGTGAAGATGCTCAACCCAAATCTGCCTTTAGAACACAATGGGCTTGCTGCATCCGACACACAGATGTTTCAGGGCAGTGTAGGAGCATGGCACATTCATCACATCAGCCTGCTTTTAGCCCTGCACTTCATCAAATATCATAGACACTGAGGCAGCTTGTATTCCTACAGTCTTCCCAAGGCACTTGCTTTGCTTGCTCCCTTGATTGACTGTTTTGAAGCAGCTCTGGTCCTGTTCTGCATTTCTCCATTCATGCTTCCAGATATGCCAGGAATTTTGCATTTCAGCATTCACACTGCTGGGACACATTTCCTCACTCTGAAGAGAGTGTAGGACCCCTGGACTACTGTACACGTAAACCTGGGTAAAACAGAGTAACAAAGCACAGCAATTTAAAAACTGTGTGATTCCAGCTGCATTACCTTCACATGAATAGCAAGGGGACAAAACTGGCTGTGTACAAGAACTGAAATGGTGAATGACATCAGGAGAAATAAAGGGCACACACACAAACTACTTCAGATGTAAAGCTATCTCCATCTTGGGGAAGAGCAAGGCTGCCTGAAGTGGGAGACTTGTTCTGGATATAAACTTTCCACTGAAAATAGGAACTACTTCTAGAAGACAGTTATTCTACTCTCAGGCATGATTAGTTTGAAATAAAAAGGCAAATGTAATATATATTAATTTTTTCCAAGTCCAATTGTGTATGGAATTGAAATACCTTATACAATAAAAAGCTATTCAGAGAAAATACTGGTTTTTAAAGAAGGTCTTAAGAAAATTTATTTCATTCAGTTAAAGACAGAGGTCCAAATAAGACCATAAAATACGGCTTCTTCAATTCACTGCTGATTTTCTCTGCAATTGATTTTAATCAGAGTAAAAAGGAAATTTAATGCATGTTGCATTCTTTTTTCAAGTTACACAATGTGGCAACTGAATTTTTAAAATTAGTACTGCACAAGATCTTCACAAATCCCACAAAGCACTATCAAACACACAATACATTAAAGACAAAAAATAATGCACTTACTCCTTCAGTCATGGTATCCTTGACTGCTACATCTAAGAACACTAGCTAACACTGTCAGACAGAGGTATATTTTTAATTCCCATCTAACTTCATAAATCCCTTTCAAATGCCTCCTATTACTCTGAGGTGTGAATGTTAGGCATAATTTGTTCTGTCAAACTTTTGACAATTTTTTTTTAGTCAATCTATATGTGAAAAACTGTAATTACAGGGAGAACTGATAGCATTGCACATTAACACGGCTATCACTTGCTATCGGGAAGATCCTATTTTCAGTTGCTTTGTCAAACTTTAATTGCAGTAGCATTTTTATTGTTCAATGTCTGTCCCAAGTGGAATTTTGGGGGGAACATGGCTAAAGACTTTTTAGGAAAATTAGGTTCGGGAAGCATACTGTTTGCCCATAACACTGGAAAAGATTACTGGATGTGAATGGTTTAGAAGACAGAGGAGAGAGCTAAGAAAAGACAGGGGGCAACTGAGTGTGTTAAGGAGCCTGGGATTGCCTGGAGAAGGAAATTTGTACTGGGAACCAGGAAAAGCAGAACAAAAGAGGTCGAGACATAGTCATAGAAGACTGGAATTACTTCCCTCCATGCCCCAAGGAGTTGCTACCACCCAATATCACAGAATTCTATTGCCTCTTCCCTGACATTTCTTTTCCTTGCAACATTACCAGCAACAATTTCAACATCTAAAAGTTCCCCTCCTGCCTGGTTTTGTTTCATCTGAAACATCCCAAACACCAGGCTAACTCTTATTTAGTGGTATCTTCTGACAAATAACAAAAAGTTCTAGGTCCAGTCCAACTATATGTGCTCTGGATTCATATTTCTGGACTCACAGGGGTAAAAGAGGGGAAAACCAAACAAATAAAACCCACACAAACAAACCCCACACACAGCTCTTTGAGCCTGGAATGATTGGTTGCTATATCCTCGATATTTGATGAGAACTGGGAGTCACTATCCATTCACTACTAGCTCTTTGTTAACTGGCTTATTGAAAGATGCAGATCTTCTAAGATTTTCTGTCTTCTTATAGACGTTACTAAAACAAGTAGCTCATCTAGTTATTCCAATAGCTTACCTAGTGATTTGATCTTTACACAGGAAAGCTGCATTCACTGTTTTCCTCCAGAAAAGAAAACAAACAAAAAAAAAAATCAGACAAATTCCAGACATATAAACTGCAACAGTCTCACTGTATGAATTATGTATCTCACAAATATCTTTCTACTTGGAGAACTGTAAGTTTCCATAGGCAAGGCACAGATACCAGAAGACTTTCAGTTCAGGATTCATGTTTGCTTCCTGGCTCCAATTAAAACAGCATCTCTGTACTGGTTTATTCTGTTTATTACTAGGACATTTGTCAAACACCCTTTTCAGATGTTGAACTGATCATTATTGCTGACCACTGTATACCATACTGCTCTTTGCTTTCGTTAACCAGTTAAATACTTCTACACACCTCTCTTTATATCCTCTGTATTCACCTCTATGCAAGCTCAGTTGTAGAATGCCCTTTATCCGGAAATGAAGTCTTCCATGTGAGGCTTTACTGTCCTGCTTCTATTATTCTATCTCCTCTTTAATCATACTCTTTGCTATTGCCCTCCTTACCACTGCTATAATATTCCATCATTCAAAAATATTCCACACTTGTAAAATTAAATTGTTTACTCAAGAAGCTATTGATGAGCAATTTTGCAAAGTGCCAACAACATTCAAGCTCTATGCATGCAGATTTGGCCAGATGCTAGCTTTCCCCAGTAAATGCATCTTTCTCCACACTCAAAAAACTACTAAATTGCCTTAGTAAATTCTGCGGATACCTGTTCCCATTTCTCAAATGCAAACAGCCGCTGTGCAGACAGTTCCTATATACCCCTATAGGTTCAGGTCATTAAATACAGCTCCTCACTCAAGGCCAGGAAACCACCTATAACCGGTTGAAAGAGTCAGGCAAAGCTGTGTCCTTCTCATATGGAGTTTTGCATACTCTTTCCTCAACAGGGCACTCTATTCTTATATATCAATATATAACTTAATACGTTGATATAACATATGTTAAATATAAATAAATTATATATTATAGAGAATTCATGTTTTGCTAGGAATGTTTTGGTTTCACTAATCAGTAAAAAAAAATCAATGAATTGTTTTCAGCAATAATCACTCCAAAACCATCAGGCGATTTGCTTTCAGTTCACAGAATCTTTATCATCTTTCACCTAAAGTTGCAAACTTTATAATTCTGAGATAATTAAAGGCCAACTTACATGCTGGCACAAACAACAATGGTTATCCCTTTTGACTAAATGTTGTATTATTTGCAACTTGTTCCCATTTATTGAACTCTCTATCAGCTTTGTTGTGCCCATACACATTGCAATTACCTCCTACCAGTAGGTTCTCTTCTGGCTCACGGTCAGTTGGACACTACTGTGTGCTGGTAGGACCAGCTCAGGCCAAGTATTTAACTCCAGTGACTGCCATATGCAGTGTTTTACTCCTACTTCAAATAACTTGGCTGTCAAGGCATACAAAATTCATTCTAAGTGCAGGAGAAGAAATACACTCTCTGAAGCTGAAAAGCTTGCCAAAGGGAAAAGTAGCATTAATAAGGAAATTGTAATGCTCATTTACTGCATGCAGCTTTTCAATGTCTTTCTCAAAGTTCTGTAATAGCATATCCAGTGAGAACACAAAAGGCAGGTGGATGAAACAGACAGAAACACCCAACAAAAAAGATTTTTACCATTTGCCAATAACAAGCACTAATGCAGTCATTCACCCTCTCTTCACAGTCTGCAGACACCTCCCAAATCAGATTCTCCCTTTGTATCAGCAGTTTCCAGAGAGCTCTGTAAGTCACACGTACTCAAACACCAAAAAGACATTTTCACACAGTCACATCAGTGAAAACAGCAGTTTCCAAAGAGAACAATCATCACTAGCACTTGTCTGTACATCTCATGATTTGAGTTTGGTTCTGATGTGCATAGTTAGGAGAATGGTTAACTCAGAATTCTTCTTCTGTTCTGTCTGTAAAGCTATACCTAAAAAAAGTTTACTACGTTTGATCTTCCTGAAGTTATTGGCATAAAACCAACAAAAATTAAAATTACAGTGCTGATAAATGTGTGGAGCTGTGGATCTTGGGGCTTATTGGGCTGACAATCTGAACTCATTACAATTGTGAAGAAAAAAAACTGAAGAATTTCACACACATTGAAAACTCCACAAATTTCTTTAAGAAAACCAAATTAAGGGCTATATATTAGCAGCAGATAATTTACATTTATCTACCAGAAGAGTCTGTAGCGTACCAGATGGAAATCTGAATAGGCAGGTGGCATGAACACCAAATTCTAAAAATTAAAGGCAAGAAGTTAAGCCAGAGGGGAAACCACATTTAAATTTTTGCCTTTGATAACAAAGCTTGGATTTAACTGAGGTTATGGGGATTAAGTAAAGGAGAGAAGAATTTTTGGAACAGAAAAGACATGGAAATTAGTGTATCATGAAATGTGAGAGAAAGACAGAAAATATGGTAGTGTATTTAGAGTCTTTTCCCTCCCAAGACTTTGTAACAGGTTTGTGGCAGACAGTCTATGGGATATGCCAGAAGTATAAATAATATAAAAAGGGGAGACACAACTAGGTAAAAAATATTCAAGAAAAGAACCACTTTATTAAACTGGAAAAGGACTGTTAACATCTTATAGTTTGGACAAAACTCTGTTATTCCATAGGCACAGGTTACACTTAACATAGCCTGGCTAAACGCTCAACTATGTGCCCCAACCTTCCGTACTTTGAATATTCTTACTGTATTAATTTGTGGCAAAACTTGAGTTTTAAGATTATGCAGAGGATGGCTTAAAAACCAAAAAGGAAGTATTTTTCCATTTTGATGGGAAGCAAAATAGATGCAAAAATATGCACCTAACATATGTATACAAAACAGTGGGGAAACAAAACAAAACAAAAACCCCATGAACAGGGTTTTACTAAGTACAGCTATTAAACATATTTTCTTTCACTTAACTGTAACGGTTTTATTGACAGTGTGAAAGCAATGGCTTTAATTCGGGAATGGTGTTATTCAGAAATCAAAATGATTATGCACATGTCAAATATCTCTTATTACAGGTCTTGCTTGAAATCAGCATGTTATCAAACTCTGGGACAACAGAATAATTAATCAATGTGACATAAAAATACTTTCCAAAGCATTCAGAGGCAAGTCAATAAAGAGCTTTTTTCTTGCCTCTTACAGAGAAAAAAAAATAAAAACAACAAAAAAGGCTTACTTGTAAACAGATGCACCTGAAAATGGCCTGAAACCAATAAGCTTTAAGCTTCAAAGTTATTCACACTTCACAAATAAAATTCTACCTCACCAGAAGTGAGGAGACAAATGACAGTTCTATCTTGTTATAGAGTTTCACATCAAGATATTTACCGCCTTCCTATCTCTGTCAAATCTGATTATAAACCAGGGATCAGCAAGCAGAAGATTGAGGACTCATCTGAGAAGATGGAACAAATGAAATTGATAAAAACTGCACATGCTGTGTCAGTTTTACAGAAACAGTCATCCAGACAGAGGGACTATTACAGGTATGAGCGTTCTAAGTCTCTGACTTTGAAATGTAAATGAAAACTGCTGAAATTGTAGAACAGAAAGTGATAACTTTTATATATATATTGTGGGAGTCTCCTCCCATTAACAAGCTGCGTGGAGCACAGGATCAGCATTATATTAAATGGAGATCCTTGCTGATCTTTGGGCTTTCTCTGTCCTTATTGGAGAATTTTTTCTCCATAAGCATTATATGCATTCAATCTCTATTCTGTAAGAAAAGGAAGTACTTTTGTACTTTTGCGGGGCGGGAGTCGCCTTTCCCACTGCCACCCAACTACACAAACAAGCGACAGTCCACTCTTTCGTTGCCACAATGTGATTTCCATTTGCCAATTACTTTTTACTGATTTAACACTTCAGCACACAACTGTTTTGAACATGAGATGATGCAAGTTGAAAATGGGTATCCTTCAATTGCCTGATGCTCTTAAAACCATGATTTTTCTGAGCATCTATTTCTAGATTACAGAATGGCAAGTAGTCTCAACCTCTATAAACAAAGTGATACATTTGAAGTCTCCCCTTCCAAGAGCAACACATCAGGGAGGAGGCAGACACACACACCGGCACTCCACACAGTACCTAATTCTAATTTGAGAGCTACGTGGGCCCAAATCCATGCCTCTTCCTTCATGCAGCAGAGCAGGTGCAAGCACATTCAGGGCACTGCCTCCTATAGCACGTAAGAGTCTCTCCCAGAAATGTGCTGGGTGTAGGAGTAGTGGATCATCAGGACAGAGCAAGTTTAATTTCATTCTCTGTGAACTGCAAATGCAATTTCTCTTGCTGCATCCTGGGAAAAGTACATCAGCAAAACTATCCTCCCACAGTGGATTTACTAAAGTGATTTTTTTTAAATGAATGGAAAGAGAGAAGAAGAAATCCTATGCAGAATAAAACTCCCCTGCTTATACATTTTTTCAATTATACTGTCTAAAATGGAAGTTCCACTCTGACATTTTAAAAGAATTTATTTTCTTTCAGCTATCAGTAAAGGTAAAAAAAAAAAAAAAAAGTTGAGAGAAAAAAAAAATCACTACACAGAAAGTCAGAATAATCACTCTCCCTTCCTTCCCATCCTCCCACATTTTCCTTTATGCGTTTTTCTGCTTTTACTGCCTACATTCTTCACCTGAAGTCAAACCCTCTGTTTATGGCATCACAGAGATTGCTGTGAAGGTGATTACAATGTACAAAGCCAAAAGTGATGAGTTCAAATTTGGAATAAGCAGTAGTATCTCATGAAATCTGTCTAAAGTAGTAGGCCATTTAAAAAAAAAAAAAAAAAGAGCAAGTATACTGAAAACAAATAAACTTCGTAAACGACTCTTTGCCATCACTTTTCATTATCACAACTGTTTTCAGATACGTTACTCCAATGGTTGGAGACTAAGTGCTAACCTATACATATGGGAACAAGCACACATGAACAGACAGCGCTAACACAGATGGCAGCAGAGTTCCCAGCCACGCTCCTTAGCAGTGCCTCCTGTGACTGCTATCTTTTTCTGTAGCAAAAAACATATAAACAACGAAACGTGGCAACACAGACACACACTATGCAGTGCTGCTCTGACAATGAAAGTACTTCATGTCACCCTTCATACAGCATATTTCTCTACACCAGACTCAGTAAATTCTTACCAGAGAACACAGATTCCTGAAAAAGCTATTAGTTCATCGTAATTCCTTCTGCTACACCGATTGGTTTCATATGCACCTTCTTGCACATAGACACCATTAAAAATACAACTGTTGAAGTATTGGTGCTAATTCTCAAGAAACGTGTTAAAGATTGCAAACAAGAGAAATCTATCTTGTTATTTGCATCACAAAGTCAGCCACTCCCAAACTTTCACAACTTTTCATAGCAGATACAGTCCTTAATTTCTCCTTACATTAGGAAAATCATATGACTTAAATTAACTGAATTAGTTTTCAAACCATGTGTTGCCTCTAACTTTGACACCTGAAGTATTACTAGGAGTGTAAGGTCTGAGGAAGAACACTGAACAGAAATTTCTGAATCAGACCTGTACTGACAGAAATCCTTACCCATCTACTCTAAAAGCAACACCTGCAAAGAGCAGTGGGACAAGGATAAAATCAGATATCAAATTTTAAGAAAGAAAAAAAACAAGCAACAGTCGAAGACAACACAAGCAAAAGAAAAATTTCAAAACTGTCTTTAACGCCCACAGAACTCAATGAAAGATCTTATTAAAATATTATTAAGCAAAGCAAGTGATTCCCTAAACAATCTTTTAATGTGAGTGCCCTGAAAGTGTCCACGGCTCAATTAACCTATTAGATGATCGCAGAAGCATTAACAAATTAATCGTACCAAGTAGCTGAATTTATTAGGATATGCAAGACAATGGCTGTTAATGCCAAAAATTATAAAGTGCTTCCTTGGAGAGAAAAGCAGTACAACCAGCAAGGTTGTACTAGTACACAAACTGTGTTGCATGACAATCTGGTACACAGGAATGTAACTGGAAAGCAATGAAATTGACTGGTAGGCTTGTACACAGGAAGATACCATGACTTAAAGATAAAATGGAGCTGCAGCTTCTTCAGCAGATTCCTGAAGGCAGACACAGGGGGCACCCAGAGAAACCCACCCGCCCTGCTGCAGGGTGGCGTCTGGAGCCTCAGAGCAGGCAGCCGTGCTACTACCCCAAAGCTGGGACCCAGAGAGCGCTGGGAGCCCAGACCCAATAGGACCATCAGGGTTCCAAGCTCCTTGCTAAATAAGCCAGAGACAGGCCCTAGAAAGTTTGTGAAAGGTTCCTGATGTTCACAGATGTGTTCAGTGAACGCTGGGCCTGCAGCTACAGGGCTGCAACTTGGTTACAGCTTCCTTGCTCCCGGCTGCAGAGTTCCAGAAGTGCAGTTAGAGTTCACTGAAATGCAGAATCTTCAGTTCATGGACAATCTTTTTTTTTTTTTTTTTTAAATCTGATTTGGACTAGAGGAGTGGATGATTCATAGGAATACACTGAGCTTGTATTTACTTCTGCAGATTTGTGGGCAACTACCCAGCAAGTCCAGGGCCAAGGCGGCACACAAGCTTTCTACTAACAGAACCTAGTGAAATGGCCTCTTGCTACAGAGCACAGCACAGGAATCCAAACAGAAAACACTTAAACAGATCCAACATTAGTTCTCTTCCTTCAACACTGTTGAAGAGAGGTACAGCAGAGACTGGTGGTGTCACTCCAGCAGAGAGTAAAAGGTAGACATGCATATTGAGTCTGGACATCTAAATCAACTCCAATGTATACAGGATACAAAGCACAGTTAAGGAAGACAGAAAGCAGATCGGAGTATTCTGAAGACTGAAGCCCTCAACCCTGTTAAAAGCAAATGAACCAAACAACAAACCAAAAAAAACCCCACCAAAACACAGAGCAAAGCATCATCTTTCAGATTCTTTACACAATGACCAGAAACCTCTGCTACAACTACACTGGAACATTTAAATTATTCAAGTTGCCAAGACCCTTACTGTCACAAAGTCTTACCTGCACTTCTGATTTATTCAATGGATAGTTGTAGGGCCAGAAACCTGGCACAGTCTTCTGTGTTTCTCAAAAAAGTTACTGTTTCCAGGTATATGCAGTCCCTTATCTATGTTTCTGATAAGGGACTGCAAGCCTAGGAACAGTTACCACTTTTTATTCAGAGCATCATGCAAATAAGCAAATAATCAGCTTTCTGTAGTATCTTTTCTGGAATATCCTAGGATGAGGTAGTTTGCATTATGTTTTGCAAGTGATACTTCAGATAATCAGTGGAATCATTTTAGCACCGCTAACTCTTGGCCTGATTTCTAGAAAGATGGGGCCATTATCTAGAACTCCCACTTTTCCAAAATTTTCAGGATTGATTTTGAATTTCAACTTGTGAAAAAGTAATTAGTTGCCAGATTTTGTGCATTCTCCTTCCCTGGATGTTTTCAAGACTGGAAAGACTGGACTGAAGAAAGCCCTGAGCAACCTGATCTGATCTCACAGCTGACACAGAGCAGGAGACTGGACTAGATATACCTTCCTTAGGACCCTTCCAACCTGAATTACCCTATGCCTTCCTCAGGTTTCCACTAGATATGCTGAATATAATCAGGACTTAATGGATCTAAATATTTTAACAAAAAAAAAAAAAAAAAAAAAAAAAAAGTTCTGCACTATTGCCATACCATACCAATAAAAGGTTTTGCAACTTTCCTCTTTTTATACTGAGAAAGTAGTAGAGTTTCAGGTTGCAGAATACAAAAGCCATTGGCTAAAAAGGTCCATCTACCATCAAATCGGCATCATGGTGTTACTGGAATAAGATAGGGAAGAAAAGCTAGCCATGATCTAGATGCATCTTCAGATTTACCTTCCCTGCAATGGAATAACTTCTCAAAGTTCTTAAGAACTCTGAAAAACTCTCAGGTGGCACCTAATAATCACTTCTGTAAGATCATTTGTCTGCTTCAGTCCCTGAACAAATGTCAAAACAGAATTCAAAAAGCCTAGAAAATAAGCTGAGTGATATGGTACATCCAGCAAGCAGCTACCTCCTACAAGATCAAGTCACTCCGAGATCAGAATCTCACTCCAGTTTCTGCAAGGTGATCCTTCTCCCACCTTTACATTTGTAATATAGCCCTCTACCAAAAAATAAAGTAACTGAGCTAGGACTACCTTCTCAGACTGGATTTCAAGAAAACAAAGACTACACACACAAAACCAAGCCAAAACATGCTCCTATTCTGATCAGACTGTTACCACTTCTCAGTGAAAAATAACAGGATGTCCTCCACGTTGCACAATGAATAAAACCAGAAATAAGTTCTTTTTTGCTTCATTAGAATTTGCCTTTGTAGGCTAAAGGCTGGAAGCAATTTAGGCTGCACCCAGCTGTACCATTAGCACAAACAACTGACCATCCCTCAGGCTACTCCAGTGTTAACTGAAATCAATACCTGGACTGGGAGCAGCCTGCCATAGAGAATCTATAGAAGTCCAACGTCATCCAGACTGGAAAAGACCGTGTTTCCCTAAAGCGTTTCTTGTGTTCTAAAGACCACTGTTGTCTAGTTTTAAAATGGATTTGCAGACCTGAATAGCTCTTGGAATTCCAAATAGCTAGACAGCCAAAAATTCACACATCTAGCTTTATAAAAATTGGAAGACTGTGTTCCCTTTCCCTCTAATTCAGGCTTGAACATTATAAGCCATATATTAATGATGTCAAGACTTGATTATCAGGATGCCTTATATTTAAAAATCATGCAAAAGCCTAAAGACATTCTCCCCAGCACAGAGCACAGCATCTCATTCGTTTTGTGATACTGGCTGATGTGAATGCATCACAAGGGTCCCTTGATCTTTCTGCATACAGCTTCTCATTACAGAACCTCCTCTCACTTACCTCCTAAAAAATTTTACTTACGCCCACTTCTTGTCTAGCAGGAACCATGACCTCCCACATGAAACCACAGTGACTATCAGCCAAAAAGGTGAAACTGGTGAGGACTCCTGGTCATACTACGCAAATCTACCCCATCCAACTTCTGCAGAAAGAGTATCTCTTCTCAACCTCCCATTCCTCCCCCTCACTACAAATGCCAGCAGTTTAGACAGCTCTGTAGTTTCAGAGCTTCAGAGTGAGAAGTACTGAACAAAAAACTGGAAGCATTTGTACAGCAAAGCTCAATGCAGTCATTGACAATAACAACTCTTTTTTCTCACTTCTTTCCACAGGCTTTTGGGTTCGTTATCACAAACTAACAGTTCTACTTTAATCTGCCTTCAGGAGAAGGTTCTACCCACTAATTCCTACTCCTCATTTCTTCTTTTTGATACTTTCCACAGAAACATGGTATCAACAATTCTTAATAAAAATTGGTCATAGAGAGCACAGAAAAATATTCTTAGACATGACAGTGCACAGGACAAGATCACAAAGCCATCTTTAAAAGGACACATTTTACACAACATTTTAGTTTTATTAAGCAGATCCTTCAGTATTCACCTTCAAAATGCAACAAAGGTGGATTTTTTTCATGGAAGTATCATTTCAGTGATACTACCACAAAGTAAGTTAAGGCTAAATGCTGTTATATGAGTCAAGGTATAGACAGTGTAATACCTTTTTTAACAAAAGAGCATCTATTTGCAAAATCTTCTGCTTAAATATCAACCAGAGAGCAATCTGCAAGCCCACTCACACGGCAAAAGGTGTGAATTTGCATCTACTGACACAGCCTCCCTGACACGTGGCCCTTTCATTTGCACCCTGTTACTTGTCTGCTCTATTAACATTATTAAACTAACCGAAGAATAACACTATAGTTTTGTTTCACTTATTTAATGTTTCAATATTTTAGAGAGCACTAATTTAAAATCCATCAACAAAACAGAACATACCAAAGCAAACCTACAATAACAACATTCATGGTTTAACTGTTATACATGTATGTGTATTGCAACTGTTATGTTTTCATATGATTGGAAATACTACAGCCTCTACCCGACTTCATATACATGGAGACATAATATGAAAATGCTACCCTACAGTTTCATGAGAAAGAGAGGTTGAATCCTGAGAGGATAAAGATATTCCAGGTTTTGGGATGGCTTATCCTTCTGCTGTTCAGAACAGCACTGGGTAAAGTCCAGCCCAAATACATATGGGAAAGCAGTCAGAGTTGCCACGGTTCCAATCAATTATTATGGCGACGTGATGAAACAAATTCAGTGCATAAACAGACATTCCAACTTTATTTAATGGACAAGATGATTCATTGTTATAACATGGCAAGGCAAAGTGGAAATACAAAGGCAGAGACACTAGGCTGAATACTAAGACTGGAAACTTCCAGATGTGAGTATAAAATGCCCCTGAGCCAGGGTTACTCAAAATATAAAATACTTCAGAATGTACTAAAATGAGATAGTTTCTATAGTTCTGTCAGAGTAATCATTTCACCTAGCTTCACAATTTTAAACAGCAAGAGCCATATGATTAGGAAAGTGATTTTTTTTTTCCCCTTTTAAAGCACACCTTGCATTTCCCAAAGTGATTCATGACCTCTGTGCGATTAAAACTCTCCAGATCTGTAAAAAAAACAAAAAAAGTCAGAAAAATGAATCTGGTTACGGAATGAAGGGGAAGTCTTTGGTTTCTTAACTACATTTCTGTGCCAAAATTAGATTTAAATGAACATCATAAAACTATTTGGAGTCTGCTTCTACAATCTAGATGGTGCGTTTGTAATTCTGTTGTAAATTCAAATTCAGAATAATCCATGGATTTGTAGCTTGGATTACTTAATTCTAATTGTGCAAGTTGTAATGCTAGTTTTTATCAGTATCATAAATAACGTCTTCCATGAACTAGGGGAGAAAAAGGCACATATCTGGCCATGAAGGTATTACCTTTTATACAGTAACATTATTGTGAATTTGGAAAAAAAAAAAAAACAAAAAAAACAACCAAACACACAACAAACCACACCACACACACACACACACAAAACCCCAAAACATACACAAAATGGAACTTAACTCCTAAATCACACAAGTTCTTATAGAAGTTGTTCCCTATTATGTCTGATTAAGCAAAGTAAAGAGGTATCAGCTGGCACTCACATAAAGGAAAAGGCTAAGCAAGTTAAAATGTGTTTGGCAAATCAGCCTTTCTTGTTCTCCAGGCGAAACCCTTTACCCATCCATTTGTTGTGAAAGCCATGCCTTCACACCAAGGTCTGCGTTACATGGCAAACAGACACTCACTGACTAGTGGGACACCAAAAGTGGTCAAGGTATCAAAGCACTAGTAGATCTACACATACAGGCTAGACAAATGTTTTCAGATTTGAAGTCTGCCTGCAGATTATTCCAGCAGATAACAGAAAAGAGGTTTACTTGCTTCAAGAAGATAACTTCTTTTATATTAAGCTGATTTATATAAATATATATAAAAACTACGCCTACATGAATTTCAGACATTTACTTTTACAAACACTACAATAAGCCACACGTAAAATGTGAGGCATAGAGAACTACGCCTCCAGCAAAACAGAGGATTTGGTTATGACTGCCTCAGTATGACCAAGAACATTATTTCCCAGGAGACAGAGAAGGAAAAAAGGAACAAGACGACAGAAAATACTAAAGCATGTTCTTGAATATTTCAGGAAGAAATGTGCGAAGATGAGAACACCTGAAACTGGAAAACTCAAGCACAACTTCATTTCCCTAGTATCAACTGTGGAATTAGTCCAGTCACAGCCAGTACGTGCAAACATCTAAGCTTACAGCAGAGGAAAACAGTGGACAGGTTTGTAGGGTTTTTTCCTCTCTCTTCAATCTTCCATCAGTTCAACACAATTAGCGGAGTCCACTTCTTTGGAGTGATAATATGCTGACTTCTATCCTTACTGCACTACAACCTTTCTGTTACATTCAGATGGAATAAACACTAAACAGAAATGCAGACAACAGTTTTTGTCTTGTCCTGTGACAGCTTCAGACAGGTGAAGACTAAAATTAGTTAGCGAGCCCAGGTGAAAAAGAGGTCTGTGTCGCTACAGCTCACATTTATTTATCCAGCCTACCTGGGCGTGATCCAACATATTGGCACAATAACAACTGATTTCACTGTGCTGACTGAAGCAGAGAGAACTTCCACTCCCCTGCCTGAATTTGACACATTTTTTAAGCCGTTAAAAAAAAAAAAAAGTAGTAATAATTTTCTGTCTAAAATATCACCAATGTGTACACACACCCACTCCTACATATACATCCAGCACTATTTACTTGTTCTTTTTTCCCCTGAGAATTGTTTTAAGACTAAAGATGCAGAGCAACTTTTTCACTGCAAAACATTCACATAGCTTTAAAAAGGGATATAAAATATTGCTTTCTCTCCAGAAGGTATTTCTGGTGGTGTCAAGTAACTTAAAACATCTTTCTGTTTCACAACTAGTCACAAACTTCCATATCTACTCCTCAAGTGAAGATATTTTTTCATACAAAGATTTCCATTTTCTTAAGCAGTACAGTAAAATACTACTTGATTTACACTGTGGTTTTCATTAGGCTCCTTCTTAACATCTTCTGCTTAGAGACTATCTGTAATAGATAGAATTCTGGCAGTACCCATTCATCTAGGTTTTCAAGCTCTTGGGAGATTTTACAGGTAAGGTGCCAATGCTAACACAACATAAAATCATTTAAAAATGGGCATTTTACAAGATTATTAATATTCATCATCTTAACAGGATCTTGAACTTTTTGCTGGAGTCTTGACAAAGACTTCGTTCACTGTCTAGACCACAATAGGTGGAAACTATAATTCTACTTTACATTGATTTACATGGTATGGAATTACAAAAAGTGTAAAATAAGAACTTCTGCACGTGAGATAGGAAAAATCTCATATTCGCATTTTTAAATATTTGAAAAGTATAGCGAAATCTCCATAATTGCTCATATAAAAGGTGAGATGAATGTCAAAACTGGCAAGTACTTGTAACTTGACTCAGTTAAGCAGCAGGTTTGCTCAGGTGTTCACAATTCAATATGCCCCCTGACAGTTTTGACCCTTAACTGATGCACAAATAAAAGTATCTTAATCCAAACATACACCAAAATACTGTGCTTAGTCTTCAGCTGGTGTCAATAATAACAGCACCACAGAGATGCATAGAGCTATGTCACCTTTTGCGAACACAGGTTGGTGGCCCATGGAAATGGTTTTGCAGCAAAAAGAGAACAGGGAACAACAACATTACTTCCCAGTTCTCTTGGGAGTAGTTCTCACTTCACTTTGATAATTGCATGCATACACGTATGAATGAATCAAACCTGTAAGTGTGTTTGCCAGTTAAAAATTGCTGACAGCTCACATACTTAAAAATAAAATGGTATATCTTACTTATAACCCCTCTAATGCTTTAGTTTGAACATTTTAAGTAAAATTTCCATTCCTGCATGAAGTGGTCAATACCATCTACTACAAAAGCCATAATTTACTTCTATTCTTGGAGAACAGAGGATTTCTATAACTTTGAAAATTTAAGCAGTATGCTAAAGTAATACTACACTTCTCTTTCCTCCTCAAGAATCTCCCTGTTGCACACAATCAGTATTAGGGACATACAAATTAGGTCTAATTTTGTTTTTACCTTACATGTGGAGCTGTTAAAGGATAGTAAATGACCTGGTAAATAAGTCCAGTGCACCCTGCAAAGACATGACAGCGAGAAGAGTGATTATCCTTAAAGTACAATTGAAAATTAATTAGGATGCAAACTGTATGTGCTGCGGTGTAATTTAGTGTTCCATGTTGTTACAGCAATTACTTAAATGAGAATTTAGTGCCATATGATACTTTACAAAACATTTATAAGAAGCAACTCTGATGGTGTGCTGTGTTTCAGTCTTTTTTTTGTTAAGCTAAATTAGAACCAACTTATAAAATATCTTCCTAAATTAACTAATTTATGGTAGTGCTACTTTGATAATATTTTAAACACAGCGGCATACTGCAGCATTATAAACTTTGCCACAGTTGCACAGCTGTATCACTCGAAGGTTTTCAGTTTGCCTGACACCTTATACCATACAGCCTGTGGGTTCAGTTCTGGCTCTTCTCAGGTCAGTGGCAAAATTCCCACTGACTTCACTACATTCAGGATTTTGGTCTATGTGCTTAGCTACTGTATAACATCCACCTATGTTATATATGTTACCGTATAACAAGTATATAACTTGAAGGGATGCCACCAACTCTCTTTTTCACGTGAGTTATTGCCCACTACCAGCCTTAAACTCAAAATTAATAGGATAAATATTTGCAACTATTTTTAAACAACCCCTTTTATTCTCTAACTGGATAACATTTCTTTTTCTACAGAGTCATTTAGTTTAGAGGGTTTTTGATAACCACTGACAAAACCTTCACTCGGACTTTTTGTCTGTTTCTTCTTTGCCCCGTGAAAGGGGCATAAACAAGCATAAAAGGAGGTGTGGCTGCAAAAGCACTCCAGCTCAGAAACACCCAGGTGACAGTCGGTGGGAGAAGCAACTTCTAGATTTCTTTCATTTCTGACCTGCACCTGGGGGTATTACTTTCATAGCAAGCACCTTCTTCAGAATGTCGTCACCTAAGACACAAGGCTCCTCGTCATCCCAGCATCTTTGTCGCCAAGATTACCGCGTGCGCTACAGTTGCTCTGTGTACTTGTGAAGAGTACAAATTACTCTTTCGGCCAAATTATTTTATCGGAAAAAGGCACAAAGTTACTTTGGGGACTAACGTATCCAACAATAAGCAAGCACAAATTAAAGCAGAACTCAAACGCAATTTAAACTGTTACTATATCCTTGAGAGATTAGATTAGAGACTTCTGCAAACCCACTTACCCAAAGAGTGGGTTTAAAACTCACAGCTAAAACAAATTCTAGTGAGATTTCCAGACACTGCAACCGCATCCACAGGCAGTTGGGTTTGTTCATCAAAGCAGACAACGGAGACAGCCAAGTGGTACAGCAAGGAAACCGTACATGGCAGATGTGGCTCTGGGTAACCGCGTTCACCGTGCAGCACACAGCGGGTCACGAACCCGACACTTGTTTTCAGTAGTTCGTGCAACACCATTCCCTTCTGTGTTTCCAAAGTCAGGACCTGATTTTGGAAGAACTCTTTGCGTGCTGCTTCGGCTTGGAAGAGAGCATCTATCTCCCCGAAAGAAGTAACGGGGAGACAAGAGCACCCAGGACAAGTAATTTTAATAGTGCTGTAAGGGCACTAAGAGCGGACAGATGCAAGCCAAAAGCGATTTCGAGGACTCTTCCCAGAGTCGCTGGCGTTTGCCAGGTTGCAAATGCTTTCTGCAACAATCAAAGAATCCGCTATCAGAGCAAGATGCCAAAATGCACGCGAGGACGGTTCCTCTGCCCTAGCCCCGGTGAGCGGTAAATAAAAAGCATGAGGGGCGCAGCTCGGCGGAGTTCGGGCGGGGGGAGCTCCCCTCCCTCGGCACCCGCCGGCGGAGCAAGGCAAAGAGGGTCCCCCCGCCCCACAGCAGCCGGGCAGCTGCACCAAGTCGCGG